>NC_041410.2:24725992-25094325 GCF_900747795.2 Erpetoichthys calabaricus | reverse complement strand
GACATTTATGGAGGTCAGTGTGTACAAAAACATTCATTTTCTAGTTTAAAAACTGCATTCTGAAGTATAGCAAAGAGCTTTTTTTTGCAGTGCAATGATAATCAAGTAGTGAAAACATGAAGGCCTGAATCAGCCTGAATCTACAGATACAAAACCAAAAAATGACATAAGCGTCTAACATTCCTAAAGTATAAGGATGCTGTACCTACCAAGTTGTAAATGAAGGTCTTTGATATAAAGACAGCTCAAAGAAGTCTGTAACCATCCAGAGGATTTAGTGTAACATAAGGTTAACACCACAACAATGTCCCTTGCCCCAGGAAACATGAGAGAATGTCACATGTATACATAAAAGGTTATACATTTTTAAACAGCAGAGTTGCTGTGTGCCAACGTGGCTTAAGCGTTTCTGCTGATATGCAGACACCCCTGGGAGTAAAGTGGTTTGCAAAACCATTGGAACCCGGGAGTCCCACTGTGCAAACATTTCAGGCAGTACAGTGCAGACCAGGGATCGGAATTTAAGAGGGGATGAAAGCAGCCACAGATTAAAAGAAATGAAGAGTCGCTGGCAGGGATTAGAAAACCAGGAGCAGTTGACAGCTTGAAGGACAGGCT
The DNA here is from genome assembly GCF_900747795.2 of Erpetoichthys calabaricus. Classification (NCBI taxonomy): domain Eukaryota; kingdom Metazoa; phylum Chordata; class Cladistia; order Polypteriformes; family Polypteridae; genus Erpetoichthys; species Erpetoichthys calabaricus. The sequence continues at coordinate 25,093,707 of NC_041410.2, read as the reverse complement.
GATCAGGTACAATACTGAAAAGCCTCTGGCTGCTGGCATTAGACACCAGACAGACATGCTGCAGAGGTGAGCCACCCACTGGTGCCAACGTGTCGGGGACTGGCAAGGCTGTGATCTGAGGAAAACCCTGCAAAAGGAACAAGGCAGCACTAATGTTTTATAATGACCAGTCTGCAATTAGAAATAAGATCATCCAGCTTGCTGCAGGCAGGAGAATTGGCCACCCCTGCAGTCTGTGGCCTGTATTTTAATTACCCCTGTGTCTACTGTACATTTATTTGCTAGACTGGGTAGCAGGACAGTGCCGGTGGGGACGTGTTTAGGGAATTACTAAGCAAAGTTAGATTTAGAGGTCTTTTTTTCCAATGAAGCATACAGAAATGAATGCAAGTAGAATGTAATCAGGAAAAATAAAATGATTTCAGTGCAGTTAGGTCAGCCATGCTCAGGCAACAAGGACAATCAGAGAAATGGGGGTCTTCCTTTGCATTTCACTGCCAGATGAATTCACCAGCTGCGCTCAGTCCTTTTTGCCAAAAGGCTCTTGACTTTGGCCTCCTAATCTGATACAGTTTAAGCCCGGGTATATTTTGGTTTCATACAATATCACTGGTTAGGAAAGTATGGCAGCAAACCTACACTGACAGCTTACACTAGACAGATGGCCTCACTGACTACATGTCTCCAATAATTGATGGCATCAGGGGATAATCATAATAAATCCTGGCATTATTCACATCTGACAGAAGTAAATTAGAGAGCACTGAAATGAATCACAGAAATTAAACACAGAGGTGTACTGTACAGAGGAAGCACGGTAGCACAGTGGTTAGCACTTTTGCATTACAGGTATAGTGTTACGTCCGCACTTACTACAACAACGTATTAAAGCTAAAATGACCTTGATCCATGCAAGTGTTCTCACATTGCTTGTAAAAATATCTCCGTTTACACTAAAACTGACAAAAATGTATATGATGTAGATATTCACCTGCACTGGGCATGCAAGCATCAGCGGAAAAAATCCTTGAAGGGATGGTAATGCTGCTGCTGTTCACTGGATTTATTGCAGAACTGTAGTTCCGGTAAATTATTTGCTTTTTGCACATGTGTGCAGCACTCAAACTGTATAAAACACAATTCTGATGCATACAGGTGAGCGACACAACAAGTGCCATGGCAAGCAACTCTTCTATGTCCATTATGTTAGAATACGGTTTTTCTTCTGTGATGGGTGACCAATCAAGCAATGAGAGGTTGTAATAAGCAGGATCCAATCAGGAAAGAGCTGTGTAATAAGCATGAACAAATCAGAGAGCAATCAGAGTTCATGTTTTCAAAAGTCTAACACACATTGCAATGCCGAGCTGGACTTTTCAGAAGTATACGGCTCTGGAGAGCGTTTTCAAAAGCCTCCCTGTGTCCGGGGTTAAAAATGCTGGAGGAGTGTGGACAAAAGGTAGAAATGGAGCCTAATGTCTACGTTTTTATATCAATACATAGAAGTTTGGACATAACCTAAGAGACTGGATTCAAATTCCAGCTTGGTGTGTGTCTATGTTGAGTTTTGCATTACAGATGAAGTGTTACGTCCACACTTACTACAACAACATCTTAAAGCTAAAATGATCTCCATCCACACACATATTTTCACATTGCTTGTAAAAATATCTCCATCTACACTAAAACAGCCAAAAATGTATACGATGTAGATATTCACCTGCACTGGGCATGCACTCATTATTTGCTTTTTGCGTATGTGTGCAGCACTCAAACTGTATAAAGCACAATTCTGGTGCATACAGGTGAGCGACACAACAAGTGCCATGGCAAGCAACTCTTCTATGTCCATTATGTTAGAATTCGGTTTTTCTTTTGTGATGGGTGACCAATCAGGCAATGAGAGATTGTAATAAGCAGGATCCAATCAAGAAAGGGCTGTGTAATATGCATGAACAAATCAGAGAGCAATCAGAGTTCATGTTTTCAAAAGTCTAACACACATTGCAATGCCGAGCTGGACTTTTCAGAAGTATACAGCTCTGGAGAGCGTTTCAAAAGCCTCCCTGTCTGGGGTTAAAAATGCTGGAGGAGTGTGGACAAAAGGTAAAAATGGAGCTTAATGTTTACGTTTTTATATCAATACATAGTAGGTTGGACATTGCCTAAGAGACTGGATTCAAATTCCAGCTTGGCTGAGTTTGCATGTTGTACCCTCAACTGTATAAACGTTTTCCTAAGTAGTCCAGTTTTCTTGCCACATCCAGAAATCGTGCATCTTATGTTATTAGGTTGCTCTAAATTAGCCCGTGATGAATTAGGAATAACAAGTAACCTGGCTTTGAGTAAGAAACACTTGGATCAAACCTCTTCAATTAACCCAAAAAAGCTTATCAGTCTCTCTTACTGAGCAGGTTACCGTAAAGGCCAACTGCACTCTGTCAAGCAGTAGCCATCCTCTGTTCCCAAAGATTAAAATGTTATCATCAGGCAGCAGATTTAGATTCTCAGGACTCGAGAGCACTAGATTTAAGGGCACTTTCATTCCCAGTGCTATAAACATTTTAAATTCTAGTGGTGGTATGAACCCTGGTGACCTCTAAGTTATTAATATTCTTATCTGTAGGAATCATAAATTCGTGCTCTGATTATAAGAATGGATATCATTTCTTTTCTCTTGGCTTATTTTCTTGCATATGTGCAACAGTGTTTAAAGTTTGTACATTACTTCTTCAAAGCAAATCCTTCTGGGATAGTAAAGTCTAGCTAACTCAAACCTAAACTTAATTCAACTCTTTCAAAATGTCATCAGGTCAATATGTTTGAAGGTTCCTATAGTACAAGTATCAAGTAGACAATTGTTTTCTCTGGATAAAGTGGGTTCACAAAGTGAATGAATTAATAAATGAATGATACAATGACATGTCTCATGGAAAATTACCGCAACCATGAACCTTTTAAAACACAGTGTAGGCACCTGGTTGACTACAGACTATGGCCTTGTTGTTAAGGCTACATCCACACTGCTACGTTTTTGTTTTAAAATGCAGATATTATTTCTCAGTTTATTACTTTTGACTACACTACCTCAGCAATTTTAACCTCTGAAAACGGAGACTTTTGAAAACGCTCAGCAGGGTCATATACTTCTGAAAACACTGGCTCTGCATTGTAATGTGAGCAGGTGAAAACGTAGACTTTTAAAAATGCAGACTCTAACTGGGCTCTGATTGGTTTGTGCTTATTACGCAGCTCTTCCCTGATTGGATCCTGCTCATTACCATGTCTCATTCCCTGACTGGTCACCCTTCATTCAAAAGGTTCAATTTTGGACTACTCCAGTACATAGAACCTTCTTCCAGCTGACTTCAGAGTCTGCCGCATGCTTTGAGCATTATTTTCTCTTGTAAATCTGTGGCCATTGAAACACACAGACAACAATTACTGCCTGCACAGTCCCTCCAATCTCAACTATGGTAGCTTGTAACTCCTTAGGGGTTATCTCAGACTCTAATTTTGCTCTGATTTGTTCGTGCTTATCACGCATCTCTTCCCTGATTGGATCCTGCTCATTACAATGTCTCATTCCCTGATTGGTCACGCTTCATTCAACAAACACCATATTCAAAAAATTGAGGATGTAGAAGAATAGCTTCCCATGGCACATGTTGTATTGCTTACTGGTTTGCATCTAAATTGTGTTTTGTACAGATTGTATACTACATATATGTGGAAAAGGCAAATAAGTTGTGAGTCACTACAGTTGTCCGATTACGGAAAATCTTGTGGCTGTCGGTGTTATTATCCACTAATGCGTGCATGGCCGGTGTATGTCTATGTTATATGTGTTTTTGGTTGTGTTAATGTGTATGGAGATACTTTGGTAAACAACGTTAAAATGCTAGTGTGGGTGTATATAATTTCTGTTAAAAATTTCTGTTTTTAAATGAAAATATAGTAGTGTGAACATAGCCTAAGTCAACGGGCTTAAAACCGCGAGGATCAGTTTGCACCATTTATGACCCTGAACCAATCATTTAGCGTTTCTGTGTTCTAATTGTAAAAGACTTAGCGCACATGTAACCTGTTATAATGAAACAGTTTCCTTAATTTTAAACTAAGTTGAAAAGTAAATACTGTATAAATAGCACATAAATATCACTGATGATTAGTGTCAAGAAAGCCAAATCCCCATGTTGTTCAATGTTGTATAACAATAAAATGTGAAAACCTCCAAGGGAATGAATACTTTTTATAGGCTCTGTATATCACCTTTTAAGCACTGTAATTAAAGACACTGAGGAAATTTACTTGAGACAAATTTTACTAGTAGAAAAGCAGGACATTTACCCAACTCAGGTAAGCATTTAGAAGTTGTGCCTTTGTCAGCCATGACAGCCTTCAGTCTGTGTGCACAGGTCTCTAGCAACTTTGCACATCTGGACACTGCTATTTGTCCTCATGTTTCTTTGCAAAACTGCTCCAGCTCTGCCCGGTTGAATAGGGATTGTGTGTAAATGGCATTTTTCAAATATGGTCACAAGTTCTCAAGTGGGCTGAGATCTGGACTCTGATTTGGCAACTCCAGGACATTCAGATTGTTGTTTTTCAGACATTGCTGCCCAGATTCAACTTTATGCTTGTAGCTCTTGTCTTGCTGGAAAGCAAATGTTCTCTCAAGGTGCAGGTTTTCCTCCAAGACTTCTTGGTATTTTGCTCCATTCATTTTCCCTCTGCCATCACAAGCCTTCTAGGGCCTGCTGCAGAAAAGCATCCCCACAGTCTGAAGCTGCTACCACCACACTCTACGGTGAATTAGTGTTCTTGACAATGTAAAGTGTAACATGGTGCTTAGTCTAATGGCCAAAAGGTTTAATTTGGGACTCCACAAGTACATAGAACATTCTTCCAGCTGACTTCAGAGTCTACCGAATGCTTTGAGGCAATCTCTATGTCACATGCATTATTTTCTTTGTCACGCTCTCATAAATCTGTGGCCGTTGAAACACCCAGGCAACAATTACTGCCTTCACAGTCTCTCCAGTCTCAATTATGGTAGCTTGTTGCTCCTTAGGGGTTATCCCAGCACTTTCGGTGGCCTCCCTCAATAGTCTTTTTCTTGCTTGATTACTTCATTTTTGTGGACAGCCTGCTCTAAGCAGATTTCCCTCTGTGCCATGCTCTTCCCATTGATTTAACTGGACTCTAAGGGATACTCAGTGACTAGGATATTTTCTTTTCTCCAACCCTCATTTGTGCTTCTCAATCCCCTTTTCAAAGAGTTCCTTGGAATGATCTTGTTTCTTCATTAGGTAGGGTAGGCCACCATACTGACTCACCATAAGCTGGACCCTCCACTTACAGGGACATTTATACTGTAATTGACTGAAACCCCAGACATGTGATCTTCAATAAAATCCATTCTGTGACTTCTAAAACCAATTGGCTGCACTATTGATGATTTAGGTATGTCCTATTATTATCATTATTATTATTATTATTTGTGAATTTCCCCTTGGAATTAATAAAGTATCTATCTACAGTGCATCCAGAAAGTATTCACAGCGCCTCACTTTTTCCACATTTTGTTATGTTACAGCCTTATTCCAAAATGGATTAAATTCATTTTTTCCTCAGAATTCTGCACACAACACACCATAATGACAACGTGAAAAAAGTTTACTTGAGGTTTTTACAAATTTATTAAAAATAAAAAACTGAGAAATCACATGTACTGTACATAAGTATTCACAGCCTTTGCTCAATACTTTGTTGATGCACCTTTGGCAGCAATTGCAGCCTCAAGTCTTGTTGAATATGATGCCACTTGCTTGGCACACCTTTCCTTGGCCAGTTTCGCCCATTCCTCTTTGCAGCACCTCTCAAGCTCCATCAGGTTGGATGGGAAGAGTCGGTGCACAGCCATTTTAAGGTCTCTCCAGAGATGTTCAATCGGATTCAAGTCTGGGCTCTGGCTGGAACACTCAAGGACATTCACAGAGTTGTCCTGAAGCCACTCCTTTGATATCTTGGCTGTGTGCTTAGGGTCGTTGTCCTGCTGAAAGATGAACTGTCTCCCCAGACTGAGGTCAAGAGTGCTCTGGAGCAGGTTTTCATCCAGGATGTCTCTGTACATTGCTGCAGTCATCTTTCCCTTTATCCTGACTAGTCTCCCAGTTCCTGCCGCTGAAAAACATCTCCACAGCATGATGCTGCCACCACCATGCTTCACTGTAGGGATGGTGCCAGGTTTGCTCCAAACGTGACGCCTGGCATTCACACCAAAGAGTTCAATCTTTGTCTCATCAGACCAGAGAATTTTCTTTCTCATGTTCTGAGAGTCCTTCAGGTGCCTTTTGGCAAACTCCAGGCGGGCTGCCATGTGCCTTTTACTAAGGAGTGGCTTCCGTCTGGCCACTCTACCATACAGGCCTGATTGGTGGATTGCTGCAGATATGGTTGACCTTCTGGAAGGTTCTCCTATCTCCACAGAGGACCTCTGGAGCTCTGACAGAGTGACCATCAGGTTCTTGGTCAGATCCTTGACTAAGGCCTTTCTCCCCCGTTCTCTCAGTTTAGATGGCCAGCCAGCTCTAGGAAGAGTCCTGGTGGTTTCGAACTTCTTCCACTTATCGGATGATAGAGGCCACTGTGCTCATTGGGACCTTCAAAGCAGCAGAAATGTTTCTGTAACCTTCTCCAGATTTGTGCCTCAAGACAATCCTGTCTCGGAGGTCTACAGACAATTCCTTTGACTTCATGCTTGGTTTGTGCTCTGACATGAACTGTCAACTATGGGACCTTATATAGACAGGTGTGTGCCTTTCCAAATCATGTCCAATCAACTCAATTTACCACAGGTGGACTCCAATTAAGCTGCAGAAACATCTCAAGGATGATCAGGGGAAACAGGATGCACCTGAGCTCAATTTCGAGCTACACGGCAAAGGCTGTGAATACTTATGTACATGAGCTTTCTCAATTTTTTTATTTTTAATAACTTTGCAAAAACCTCAAGTAAACTTTTTTCACATTGTCATTATGGGGTGTTGTGTGTAAAATTCTGAGGAAAAAAATGAATTTAATCCATTTTGGAATAAGGCTGTAACATAACAAAATGTGGAAAAAGTGATACGCTGTGAATACTTTCCAGATGCACTCTATCTATCTATCTATCTATCTATCTATCTATCTATCTATCTATCTATCTATCTATCTATCTATCTATCTATCTATCTATCTATCTATCTATCTATCTATCTATCTATCTATCTATCTATCTATCTATCTATCTATCTATCTATCTATTAATACTTCCATCCATTACCAACCCGCTATATCCTAACTACAGGGTCACGGGGCCTATTAATACTTATGTAATCAATTATTTCGTGTTTTATACTTGTGATTTTATTTAGATCGCTTTGCAGAAATCTGTATTCACTTCAACATTAAAGTGTTTTTCAGTTAATTGGTGTCCAAAAAGCCAAATTAAATCCACTGTGATTCAATAGTGTATAAAATTAAAATGTGAAAACTTCCAAGGGGGTGAATACTTTGTATAGACAGCAATACCAGGCACCGACCAGTTAGACACAAAAATGAGCATTAGATGTTGGTGAGTGGGATTATGAACTGGAGCACCTGACGAAAACCCACAAACACTGAGGGTACACCAAGATGGCCAGGTCAGAGTTTGAAGAAGAAATTCTCCAGCTGTGAGTCAGCAGTACCAACCGCTCATCCACTGAAGAGCTGGCATACTACAGTGCATTATCTGCTATCATGAAACTGTGTTCTTAATTTTCAAAGAAGATGAAAAGAAAGTAAAAATAGCATATAAATAGCACTGTTGCTCAGTGTCGAGAAAAGCCAAATTAAAAACCATAGCACATTTTCATACAAAGGATGTAGCTCAGGGTCCTTTGCAAGATGTCAAGGAAATAGTTACAAGCCAAGAAAAAAACAAATTGAAATTAGATTAAAAAATAACATACAAAAAATAAAGGATGGCTACTTACAAATGAGAGATACATTATTAATAGAGAATTAGAGACCTTAAATAGTATACAGTGCCCTCCATAATGTTTAGGACAAAGACACATTTTTTTCCTTTGATTTCAAATCAAATATTTCAGACGTTATTAACTTCCACAATGCAGACTTTCATTTAAGGGGATTTGCATACATATAGGTGTCCTCATGTAGAAATGACAACACTTGTTCTAAACGGTCCCCCTTTTTCAGGGAACCATAATGTTTGTGACACAGCAATGGCAGGTCTGTTAAAGTCATCATATTTAGTTCTTTGTTGCATGTCCCTTGCATGTAGTGACTGCTTGAACTCTGCGATTCACCAACATCAGCAGGTGCTGAGGATCTTCTCTGGTGATGCTGTGCCAGGCCTCTAATGGCAGCCATCTTCATCTTCTGCTTATTTCAGGGGCTTGTCTCTTTAACTTTTCTCTTCAGCATATGGAAGGCCACTCTCAATTGGATTTAAATTGGGTGACTGGCTTAGCTATTCAAGAAGCTTCCATTTTAGCTCTGAAAAACTCATGTGTTTCCTCAGCAGTATGTTTGGATCGTTATCTTGTTGTAGGATGGAGTAAAGTCTAATGCGTTTGGAGGCACTTAATGGAACATGAGTACATAAGATGTTTCTATACACCTCGAAATTCACTTTGCCACTGCCATCAGCGGTTCCATCATCAGTGAAGAGAAGTGAAGTGTGCCAGGACCTGTGGCAGCCATTCATGCCCAAGCCATAACACCCCCACCACCATGTTTAACAGATGAGTTGGTCTGCTTTGGATCTTGGGCAGTTTCTTCTCATCTCCACACTTTGCTTTTGCCATCACTCTGATGCAGTTTCAGCTTTGTCTCATCTGGCCACAAGCACACTTTTCCAGAATTCTGCAAGTTTCTTTATGTCCATTTTTTACAAACTGTAATCTGGCCATTCTGTTTTTGTATCTAACTAGTGGTTTGAATCCTGCAGTGAAGGCCTCTGCATTTCTGTTCATGAAGTCTTCTGTGGACAGTCATCTTTGACACATCTGCATTTTCATCCTGAGGACTGTTTCTGATCTGTCAGACAGGCATCTGCGGCTTTGTCTTTACCACAGTCTTTAACTGTCATCAGCCATGGAGGTCTTCCTTGGCCTACCAGACCCATTTCGATTGCTGAGCTCACTGGTGAGTTCTTTCTTCCTAATGATATTCCAGACAGTTGATTTAGGACATCCTAAGGTTTTACCAATTTCTCTAATGGTTTTAGACGGGCTCATGTCACTCCAATCTTCAGGTTGTGTACATTGGCTCCCTGTAGCTGCACACATTAAGTTCAAATCTATGATACTTGCCTACAGAGTAGTCAATGGGTCAACACCTGAGTATATGGAGACACTGGTGAGGTGCTATGCTGCTTCTCACCAATCAGGTCTACCAGGGAACAATGTCTGATGATGCCACCTCTGCATGGTATCAAGTCTCAATCAAAATCTGCAGGGGTCCCAAGGCTGGAAGACCACCCTGTCCCTGCTGGACATTCTGTCTAACCTAAATGTTTAACAAGGGGTTAAAAGACTTTTTACAGGCACTGTAACTTACTTGTTTAGACATTTCACTGACAGAACAGCAAGGAGTGCCTTTCGGAGTGATGGCTGCACCGGATATATGAGGGGCCATTGTACGCACGCAAACCAATTGAGTATGCATGCAAACCGATAGTAAATATTCATAAACCAATAGTGTTCACACATAAACCAATAGATTACACACAGAAATATATGAATTATGGCCTGGTTGGCCCCTCATATGGATATAACCTTTAAAACACAAGTACCAAGAAGATCAGCTTTCAGTGCAGGGCACGAATGCACAAATATGAATGCAAACGCTTTGTGGCTGCCCAGGTTTAAACAAGCTGCACTTTCCATAGCATGCATTCATTATGTTTAAACGTCTTATTCTGCTTTACCCGGGCATAAGGACAAAGTATGGCAAAGTCTACAAAAGAAGCACAAGAAAAAAAGAAAAGCTGCATTATTTAACTATATATATATAGGCTATCAATTGCTTGAGGGTAAAATGCATAAAAGATCATGTGATGAATTTATGCACATAAATACAGTAGGAAATTAACAATTTAGACAGGTTTTCTGTATTTTAATGAAGCTAAACATATGAGTTACTCATGGATGACAAGAACTTTAAATTCTGTTACAAGGTGAAAAAAAAAATGAAAAGAAGGGTGAGCCTTAATAAGAAAATTATTTATAAGAGGCATGTCGTCATCTCTAATGTGTCAGCATGTAGCTTTCAGTTCTAACCCATTAAATATGAATTTCTTTCTTGGTCTCAATACTGTATTTAGCATATTGACATTTACTATTGTAGTCCTAGAGCTTATCGTTTCTAAGAGCAAGAAAATTAACATTAAAATGCTATGTAATAAATTTAACATAATAGGAAAATCTCTGTGAACTTGTATAAATAGGAGTGCCCACTGTGCGTGATTTGAGTGTTCTTCTCACTTTCATGTGGCTTTCCTTTAGGTGTTTCAGAGTCATGGCGTTAGGTTAAACACTTTTGACAAAACTCTGCAGTGTGTGTTAGCAAGAGTGTGTGCTTGCCCATGAACCAGCATAATATGTTAGTTGGCATGGGGGCTGTCATGGTGGTGGTGCACAGAGCATTGTTACCTTGTCACTCTGCATGCACATTCTCAATTTACACGTATTTGAATTTCCTCCAGAAAGACAGGTTTTTCCCACAGTTCAAAAACATGCTGTCAGGTTCCTGGAATTTCTAAAACACCCCTTTGTGAGAGTGTGTGTACCCTGCAATGGACTGACATCTCACTGAAGATGAGATTCTACCTCTCACCAACCACAGCAGCTCCCCATGGTGCTGTACTGGCTTAGTGGATATGAAAATGTATGGATAAAAGGCATAATGGGTTTCCTGACACTGTCACATCCTGCAACATGAAGGTACTAGATGGCATGGGTTTGAGATAAGGCCTTTTTCAGTACAGAGGAGAAGGATTAATAAGTATCAAGCAAGAAATAAAAAAACACTCATTTGTTTGAATTGGTATTGTTCTCGAACAAGAGAAAAACACGAGTCCAAATGAAATGTCGGGATGCCAGCTGGGTCACCCCATTTTATTTATTAACAGGTTCTGGCAGATGGCCAGCCGGAAGTGTGGCCGGAAGAAGCTCATTAGGCACCTGGAGTCCATCCAGGTGCCCTGTAAAAAGGAGCCGCCTCACTCCATAAGTGGCCAGAGTCGAGAGGAGAGGACAAAGCCTGAAGAGGAGTGGAGGGAGTAGGACTGGTGGCAAGAAGGGGCTGAATGGTGTTGGTGTGTTGTGTTGTGTTTACTGGTATTGTGGGCTGGTAAAGCTGTAAATAAATGTGTGGAGTGTGGCAAAACCTGTCTCCTGCCCGTCTGTGTCTGGGTTAGGGTGGTGATACGCCCCCTAGTGGCTCACAGGGTGCACAGTGGCTCAAAACAGAACAAAAATGATGTCTGTTGTTGGCTAAAGCACTCTGCAGAGCGGTCAGGCATCAGGCTGAAGCTCCGTTGCTCATAACCAAATGTGACGCCTGCTTTCGGCAGTGCCTTGCTCTTACAGTCCTTGGAACCAAAGGGACGAAGTCAGCTGCCTTCATTGGGTGTCTACTCGGAGATGTGGTTGGGGAAAGAGACAAGACAGTCAGCGACATTGCCCCCTGAAGTTCTGGGGTGGTGGTGCTTAACTCTGACGAGCCAGGGAGATGCAAAAGACTCGAGCTGCATACCTTCGGAGCTCCACTCTATTGAGGAGGTTGTTGCTTTATATTATAAGTTAGTGATAACACCTGCTTCCACTGTGGTTAAGATTAGAATTGGAAGAGGGTTATCTGACTCAAGTCAAGTAAACTAAGTGACTAAAACCTGCAATCCAACTGACGATCCAGCGGTGCAGTTGAATCGCAGAGCTGCAGAGGTCTGCCACTGGACCCATCTCGGAAGATGACCTGTGAAGCGCGTGCGTGACAGTATCTAAAGAGTGAGGAATGAGGGCAGCTCCTAGATTTCCCCTACAGTAATACCGCATTGCCTTCTTAACTTCACATCTCTGTTCCTGTGATTGTCACACATTTACCCCTAAGATAAAAACTACAGAATTTTGTACAAAAATTCTTTTTGTGGGCAATGTGTGGCACAGTGGGTTTACATCATGATTAGAACTGCCAAAACACTCATCATAAGCTCCAAAATTTTACAGTAGGGGATCTTCTGTCTTTAAAAGGAAGTACAACTGGTGTGAAGCTCTCCTGCTGTCCCATCAGGCCACTCTCTTCCATAAATGACAAGTGTGCTACTGAAATATTTCTTCTTTCCTATTACAGCTTAAAGAACTGTTGTGGTAGTCCCAGTGCATGTTCTTCTCCCTCTCCTAGGGCTTTGCCTCTGGCAGTGAATGTTGTGTAAACCACATCCATGGGTCTCCTCAGGCTAAGCTCTAGAATAAATTCACAGGTAAGAGCAGAGCAACTTTTCTAAGCAGGACACCCCCTCTGAGCCTTCCTTTGGAGATGAAAAGTCAGACCTCCACAGCTGCGTGCTAGCTGAAGAACAGTACAGTTCTATGCACTTCATTTCTTTCTGTTTGATTGTTGTTTTAGTGATTTTTGAGGTATTATTGTAGTTTTTTTTTTCTATTCATGTAAATTTAGTTCAAATTGTTAGGTTTACTGTTTTGCATTATTGAATTGTGTATTTAAGTTGTTTTCCTATGTACCTTGTGTTCTGTGGGTGGAACTTCCACGCATACATTACTCCTGCTGGCACCCCGACTTTGCCTTTATATATTTTTTGTGCTTCTTTTTTGTTCAAGTTCTTTATTTTTAAAGGATGAAGGTTTGCATTGTTTATCAGGCAGATGTTTGCATGTTTTACCCTCTGCCTTGAAGGGCATTTTAGATATATACTTTGGGTCATTTCAAATATTTTTGGAACTCTTGAAGCCAGCCTCCATTATGAACCTGTGCTGGCCAAAGCCTTCTTGTGGAGTCTGGAGTCAGGCTGCCCAGGGTGAGGCATGGCTATAAACAGATCCATAAAGGTTCTAGTTCTGGTGTGTGAAACTTTCTCAATGTCTTTCTCCCGTTTTTTTCCGCATGTGATCTACCTAATCACAACATAGCTGACAATCAAATGATACCCCCAACATCGCCCACCCATTTTTCTGGTTCCCAGCTTCAAATACTGAGACGGCAACATGTAGTGTCAATGTCTATCTGTGTTTCTTTCTCTTTTCTCATATGGTCATGCTATTGTCCTGATGTATTTTTTTTCCAGCTTTCAATATCCATTCCAGCCTGTGCCGTTTACAACATCTATTGTACAGAGCCAGTTTCAGGATGCCTTCAGTGATGGTGCAGCCAAAAATGTCAAAGAACATGATGGAATGGGGCTGGTGGTCCTCTTGAAGTTTCAATCACGACAATAGGAATTGAAGAATGGATATACTTCAGTGGACACTCCATGAAGAATCCCATACTGCCTTGTGTATGTAATATAGTTTGGGGGTCATGGCACTCTCTGGTGGCTAGTAGCCCCACCCACCATGCCCCTTGATCTAGTGAAGCTTTTGCATGTTCTTCCCTTGTCATTGTGGCTACTCCTGTGATTACTATGAAAAATGTATGTGTTAGGGTCTAATTAGCTTAATTGATGGCCATTTCTGGCTAAGTGTGGTTGTATATGTGAATATGTCCTCTAGTAGACTGACATCCTTTCTTGGACTGGCCCCCACAATAGACCCTGGCTTGACCAGATCCCTGAATTGGACAGAATGCAGAGAGAGAGAAAATGGATAGATAAATTGTTCTTTACATGATAGACTTGGCAGTAAAGTTTAATAGTATTATAGTAAAGTATTATAATACCAACCTAAGAAACATACTGTATATATATATATATATATATATATATATATATATATATATATATATATATATATTGTATATATATACTGTATATATTGTGGAGACTGGCTCGGACACAGACAGGCAGACACGCTCATGTCACCCAACACACGTTTATTTACAGGTATTTACACAGTCCTTATTGTGCTCACAAACCCCAAAGACCCCAAAGTCCTGGCCACAACACAATGCCTTCTCTCTCTTCAGGCTCTCTCTCTTCAGGCCACCTCCTTGCCGTCCTCCCGACATTATCTTCCTTCCTCCCGACTCTTGTCAATGACTGGAGGGAAGCGGCCCCTTTTATACACACCCGGATGTGCTCCAGGTGCTCCCCGGCAATCTTCCACTGGCACTCCCCAGTGAGGCGGAAGTGTCGGCTGTGTACCCGGAAGCACTCCGGGTGTCAATTCTTCTCTTCCCCCCAACACTTCCAGGTGTGGCGGAAGCGCTAGGGTCCAGGGTCCCCAAGGCATCAGGGCACCCCCTGGCGGTGGCCACGGGCCCCTAAAGGGTAGAGCTTCCAAGCTCTGTACCCTTGGCCCCCAATACAACCAGGGCGGACACCGCTCGCGTTCTGGAGGAGGAATGAGCCCTCCTCCTGTCCTCCTGGGCATCCCGGCCGGGGTGCCACAATATATATATAGTCAGTCATTCAGTAATTGTCCAATCCGCTATATCCTAACACAGGGTCACGGGGGTCTGCTGGTGCCAATCCCAGCCAACACAGGGCGCAAGGCAGGAACAAATCATGGGCAGGGCGCCAGCCCACTGCAGTATACTGTATATATATATATACAGTATATATATATATATATATATATATATATATATATATATATATATATATATATATATATATATATATATATATATATATATATAATAAAGGCCAGCCCTGACACAGACAGACATAGGACACCAGTTCAAAGCACACAAGTGGTTTTTATTTTCCTTTTCACCTTCCCCGTTTCCCACAAGTATACCACACAGTCCCCAGCACAACACAATACTTTTCATTCTCTTTTCTCTTTCTTTCTCCTCCACTCTCCCTCTGGCAAGCTTCCTCCTTCTCCTCCTCCTGACTCTGGCTCTCAGAGCAGTGGCTTCTGGCTCCTTTTATAACACACCCGGAAGTGCTCCAGATGCTTGACGACCTATTTTCCGGCAGCACTTCTGGGTGTGTTACATATGTATTATTTTCACTTTTACTTAAAACTTTTGTAAAAGCAATACTTGTCCTTTATTTCCGGCCCGGGGCGTGGTTAAATCTCTTTCTCACAGGACATATAATGACACCTTGCTAAGGAGAAAATGGTTGGATCATCTGCTGGCTTGTTGCTGCTGCTGCTGGCGCACTGTGTGCTCTGCTTGTCACGCTGTGCGTCGATCATTTTAAAGCCTGTACAGCAACTGTCCTTTTGCCGCTTCGCGTCTCTGCTGCTCGCGTTGTGAAGTGGGGGGAAGGGCTTAACGCATGCTAAGGAGAAGCAGTCGGATCATCTGCTGGCGAGCTGCGTGTTCTGCTTGTCACTTGTCGTTGTTTTAAGAGCAGGGAGCACATGAAGTGTGTCTACCAAAAGCATTCCAACAACTGCTAGGTTAGATATCCGTGAACTTGTTTTAAATGTTGTCTCATTGCCTTGGCTCACATGATGTTAAAGTGTCTGTCTCGGGAAGTCAAATTGTCTCCCTCCCAAGATTTTTTTTTTTAATATATATATATATATATATATATATATATATATATATATATATATATATATATATATATATATATATATTTATATATATACACACACGTGTGTGTGTGTACTTTTTTTTGCTTTTTGAAATAGCATGGATTTTTTTGGGAACTCAGTCTCAAGTTGCATAGCCTCTCTTTATTGCTTCATGTTTTCTTTACCCAGAGGCACTAAAAGAGACTGCAACACCTTCTTCATTTTAACCCCAGAATGGTAGATGTTTAGGTCACCATCTTTCCCAGGCTTCTATTAAAAGAGCTTTGTTCTTTGTACTGTTCAATAGAGACACATTTTTTTCCTTGTTGTATCTTGCAGTCTCACTGTTTTAATTTAAAAGAACAATTGGGTGAACCAGCACAGATTTAAAGGACTGGAAAAATCAGAACATCAAGACTTCATGATGAAGCGAGACTGTAGTACACCAGACAGAGGTCAGCCTCCCCTTCATCCAAAATGCATTGAACAAGATGCTTTAAGGCAACTGAATTTCACCTGTTAAATTGAGACCAAGTCTGAATGTCCTGGCGGCAGTTAATAAATATTTGTGATCTACATGATGAAAGACATTCCTGTGCCCCAAAGAGGAATGACAGGCTTTGAACCCAAACTAGCCTGAAGCCTGTAATGAGATCACGTTGCAAAATGGCATGCCATTGACTTTCTTCAGTCGCCTGATACTACAGTAGGTCTGAAGAAGATGTGCACGCATTTTAGGAAATGAGAAACACATTACAGACCTATGAAGCGACAGACAGTACGAGGCACAGAGCGAGAGAGTGAAAATCATTACATTTCCCATTATTAGCTTCAGGGCAGTATAGACCAAGGTTCATCAATCTATTATCTGAATGGTGTGAGGACGAGAGCGTGTCTCAGTGTTATCAGGTTCAAAGCAGAAACCGAACCAGCGCATGGTAGGGTAGTCTCGGGCAAACTGAATGAAAGCCACCAATTAACCAAAAATTAACATCACTGGTGACCAGTGACAGGTTACTAATATAGCTAAGTTATGTAATGTACATTTTAGGGCTGCCATTATTGGTTTGATTACTGAGACAGTTTATATCTGTACATGATATTGATTATCCATCCATCCATCCATCCATCCATCCATCCATCCATCCATCCATCCATCCATCCATCCATTATCCAACCCGCTATATCCTAGGCAGGAAACAAACCCCAGGCAGGGTGCCAGCCCATTGCTGGCCACACACACACACCAAGCACACACTAAGGACAATTTAGGATCACCAATGCACCTAACCTGCATGTCTTTGGACTGTGATATTGATATTGATTATGGCAAATTAATTGAAAGTTGCACAAGATTCTAAATTTATTATGGGATAAACATCATATTGTCTAAACCATTAGTCGGAGCTTTTGCATGTGCACATTTAAGGTGTGCTGGATGACAGGTCTTTAACCTAGTCTCCACTCCCAACGCCCCCACTTCTCCCACTTGCACGCACACTTTTAAGTGTTCTGTTTCTCTGTGCTTCTCATGAAGGCCTCACTCAGCAATTATGGTGTCAGCATGTGACTTGTCAGACAGTTCATCAGTTTCTTTCAGTTTTATTTTTTCACTGCCTTGACAACTATGAACTTGTGGAAGATGTATTCATGTGTAGGTTAAAGTGTTTCTTTTTTGATTGTCTTAAATGTCTGCTTTATTTTGTGAAAAGGGACCAAAAATCATACATGGTGGAGGCACCACAATGCATCTTATTAAATAAATAAATTGAAAAAAATATATATCTCAGACATCACCCTTGAGCATTCTTTACTCACTGGTCGCAGACAGATGTCATGATTAAGAGACTGTGGAATTTTGTAGGCTGGGAACTGCAAGGGGATGAAGTTAGAGGCATTCTGGTAGCAAATCGGCTTCTTCATGGCTGGAGGCCGAAAACAGAAATGGGACGTCTATAGTGGATATTTAAATCTTTTTAGTTACCCAATAAAAGGTGTCATTTTGCTTGACTTCTCACTACACTATTGGCACATCCACTTATCTTGCTCAACTGGAAGAATCCTAACTCTCCTATTTTAAGTCAGTGGGTAACTGATGTTATACATTTTCTGAAACTGGAAAAAATCTAATTCTCACTTAGAGGATCTGTTCAAAACCTTTTCAGAACCTGGCAGGATCTAATCAATAACATTTTAGAATAAGCATTTAAATTGAGGAAGCAGATTCTCTCCCCTCTTTTGTATTCTACTTATTATTATTAATTTACCTATTTATTTATTTTTCCTACTATTAAAGTTTTATTCTGTTGTCCTAGCTCTCTTTCTCATGGGTGGGGGTTGATTTGTTTCGAACCTAGTTTTGTTAAACTTGACTTGCTTGTATGGAATGTTATTTGATTTTAATGAAATCAATAAAATGTTAAAAAAGGTGCATAAAATATTAGGTTGTGTCATGAAAACTGTTGAATATAAATCAAGAGATGTAACACTTATTGGACTTAAGTGCAGCATTTGACACCATCGACCATTCTATTTTATAAAACAGGCTAGAAAATGATGTTGGGTTTACAGGCACCGTGCTCGCTTGGTTTAATTCTTATTTATCAAATCGATTCCAATATGTACAGAAATGTGCTGATAGTACTCCATCATTGTGCACAGAAGTTCAATATGGTGTCCCGCAGGGCTCAGTACTGGGACCTTTACTGTTTTCACTTTACATGCTTCCACTGGGATCTATCATTAGGAAGCATAATGTTAATTTTCACTCGTATGCAGATGACACCCAGTTATACCTTTCATTTAAATCAGATGAAGTTTCTCCGATGTTGTCTTTAATTAGTTGTGTTAGTAAATTAAAGGAGTGGACGAATGAGAACTACTTGTCTTTAACTACAGATAAAACAGAGATGTTAATTGTTGGAGGGAATGACGCTGATCATAACAA
The DNA here is from genome assembly GCF_900747795.2 of Erpetoichthys calabaricus. Classification (NCBI taxonomy): domain Eukaryota; kingdom Metazoa; phylum Chordata; class Cladistia; order Polypteriformes; family Polypteridae; genus Erpetoichthys; species Erpetoichthys calabaricus. Next base: position 25,075,056 of record NC_041410.2, on the reverse strand, counting down.
TATTTTGTCATCTTTTAACTCGGTTGGAATCCCAATTAATTTTACTGAATCAGCCCACAATCTAGGAGTTATCTTTGACTCTAGCATGTCATTTAAAGCGCATATTACAAAGTTGTCCAAATCATGTTTCTTCCATCTTAAAAATGTTAGGAAATTAAGGTGCTTTCTAAATAAACAGGATTCTGAGAAATTAATTCATGCATTTATCTCTAGTAGGATTGACTACTGCAATGCAGTGTTCACTGGATGTTCAAACTGTTCTTTATACAGCCTCCAGTTAATACAAAATGTAGCTGCAAGAATTATTACAAGAACAAGAAAATCCGAACACATAACTCCAGTTCTTAAATCCTTACACTGGCTCCCGGTTAAGTTTAGGGCAGATTTCAAAATCCTTCTTTTAACATATAAAGCATTAAATGGCCGAGGTCCAGCTTACTTGTCTGAACTTATCATGACTTACAAACCAGAGCGCACATTAAGATCTCAAGATGCTGGTCTGCTTATGGTTCCAAGGATTAATAAAATAACAATGGGAGGTCGAGCTTTTAGTTACAGGGCCCCTAAGCTGTGGAATGGTCTGCCTGCTACTATAAGAGATGCCCCTTCGGTCTCAGCTTTTAAATCCCGGCTGAAGACTCACTACTTCAGTTTAGCATATTGTAATAGGTGCTTTATAGCGCCCAACCCGGCACAAACTCAGGCAGAGGCACGTACTTAAATAAAACACACTTTATTATTTCTTCAGCAGTGGGGCACATCTTCCCCGTGTCCCACAGGCCTCAGAACCACCACTCCTCCTCCTCAGGCTTAGTCCTCCTCCTCCCGATTCTGGCTCTCTCGAGTGGTGGCTGGCCTTTTTTACACCCCACCCGGACGTAGTCCAGGTGCTTGGTCACCTGGGCCTAATTGCATTTCCGGGTGGGGCTGAGGAATTGACCAGCCGGGCTGTGGAGGACTCCATCTCCCATGGAGCCATGGGCCCGATTTGGGAATCATCGTCTGCCAGGGAGGCTGCCACCAAGCGTCCCGGGGGAGGTATTGAGCTGTCCATGGTAGCTCCCCCGGAACAGATGCAGCAGAGGCGACCCTGCCGGGCATGGAACCCGGCTGTCCTTTACAATATCCTGACTAGAGCTGCTGATTAACTGTACAGACTGCATCTCTGTTGTTAGTCATTAGCACTAAAACATAAGTAACATGATAGTTAGAATTGGATATTAACCCTCACCTATTCTGTTTCTCTTCTCGGTACTCAAATGTGGCACTTGGTGCCACGGCCCACCTGCCAAGTTGTTTTGCCTGCCTAAGGTAAAGTCATCCCTGATGGAGGATCGCAGGAATCGTGGGAAAGAGGGGTCCTTTCATCGGATTGGCTGGCCCAACACTGTTTCAGCCGTGGAATGGCCAAATGGGGAAGGCAGCTTGATGGATGAGGCCTCCAGGAGTCTAAAATTATCTAAATCTTATTATGTGATATCATCTACTGTTAAATTCTGCTCCATACTTCTAAAAAATTTTTAATTTTTTATTGAAGATTTGTTCTCTTCTGTGTATTGTATTGTATTGTATTGACCCCCTTCTTTTGACACCCACTGCACACCCATCCTACCTGGAAAGGGGTCTCTCTTTGAACTGCCTTTCCCAAGGTTTCTTCCATTTTTTCCCTACTAGGTTTTTTTTTTGGGAGTTTTTCCTTGTCTTCTTAGAGAGTCAAGGCTGGGGGGCTGTCAAGAGGCAGGGCCTGTTAAAGCCCATTGCGGCACTTCCTGTGTGATTTTGGGCTATACAAAAATAAACTGTATTGTATTATATTGTAACATTCGGACTATATAATGCACTAGTGAGACTACATTTGGGGTACTGTTTGCAGTTCTAGTCTCCAAGAATGCTACAAGAAAGACATAGCAGCACTTGAAGCTGTGCAGAGAGAGAGCAACCAAGTGCATCTCAGGACTTAAGGACATGTCCTACTGTGACTCACTCAGAGAATTAAACCTGTTTAGCCTCAAGCAGAAAAGGCTACATGGGTACCGAATGCAGGCCTTCAAAATTTTCTAAGGTATTGATAAAGCAGATCCAACACTTGAATTCTTTCAGCTTAACGGTGAATCGTGTACTTGACGACACCAGTGAAAATTAAGGGGATGTGCATTAAGGAACAAAGTCAGGAAATACTTCTTTACTCAAAAAGATATGGGAAAAAGGAACAAACTACCAAGACTGGAAATTGAAGCAGAAAAGTGGACCATCTTTAAGAAGAATCTGGATGAGATATTGGGACAGCTTAGCTATTAGCTAAACAAACAAGCCCGACAGACTGAATTGATCCATCTCAATTGTCAAATTTCTTTTGCTCTTATGTTCTTTGTTCTAATAACCTTGGCATGCTCCTGAACTTGGGTTGTTTTAGACAAACATTTCTGGCTTTAAATTTGATTTTTATTCTTTCCCAGAAGAAAGAAAAAGGAATCAATCTATTCATCGTTTAAACCACTGGCTCTTAAATTCAGTCCTGAAGGCCACTGTCATCATTTTCTGTCACAGTGAAGCACAAACACGGAATGCAAAAACCACAAGCCAGACCTGTCATGTTTTAACAGGTGTTTATGTATTTTACTATGGTTTTGGAGTTGTTATGAGTTTTAGTTTTACTAATTTCCGTCTGCTATTTAATTTTTGCGCACCCCTGCTTATCACTGTCAAGGGGCTGTCCTCAGGGTAAGAAAACAAGCACACTTGGTGCTTTTGGTGAGTTATTGTAATTTATTGTGCTTTTTTTGAATTTATTTGTTTTGTGAAATGTATTGTATTTATCTTGTTCATTTATGAATCCTTCCACTTGTTGGGGCTCACCGGTATGGGCGTCATCACAAGCACTATAACACTCAGCATCTTTAAGTCATCTTCTTTTGAAAGGATAAGGCTCTGACTTGCAGATACTCAAGTTTGTTTCAAAGACATCGAAGAAGCTCACTGTAAAACAAATGCATTTCTATGTACACCATCTACCTTAAGCCCCATTGATGCCAATGCAGACAACATTAATCTATTTGACAAATTAGTCATGGCTATTTTAAAAAACAAAGAATGGCCAATAATAATGTCAAATACAGACCCGGACTTCACTGCTTCACTTCTTCTTCCATAATGTAACTCTTTCCAGTGGTCCCACCAATGTGGCTGTTCTTCTTGGTAGCAAACACGTGGTGAAAAGGCAGAGAGATACAAAGAGAGATCACTCTTTTACTGCACTCTAGCCTTGTGACTTTCCACCTTCCCAAATGTACTCTTTGATTTTAGAAATTAGTGTTTTGTTAAACTTCCATTTTGATGTTTGTTTTGTATCTTTTGAAATTTGCCTTCTTTGCTGTGCTTCTCTTATAGTTTTTTGTTGGTCATCCTTCTGGATTATGATAAAAGAAATAATTTGATTCAATCATAACTTCATTTATTTGGAAGTTGAAACATCCACACACCCAAAGGGCAACTCTGCACTGACCTAAAAGTAGAAGGGGGCATAGCACTACCTAACTTTCAAATTTATTACTGGGCAGCAAATATACAGGCCATAAAGACCTTGTGGGGAACAGGCCGGACACAGACAGGCAGACATCGTTTTGTCACCCAACACACATTTATTTACACTATATACAAGTATGACACACGCACAAAACCCAGTGCTGCAGCACCAATCACCCCAAAGTCCAGGCACTTTCACAATGCCTTTCTCTTCTGGTCCGCCTCCACTCCTCTCCTGCGAGCTCTGTCCTCTTCCACCCGACTCCAGCCATCGAATGGAGGGAGGTGGCCCCTTTTATACACACCCGGATGTGCTCCAGGTGTCTTTCGATGAACTTCCGCCGGCACTCCCCAGTGTGGTGGAAGTACCGGCTCTGCACCTGGAAGCACTCCGGGTGTTCCTGATCCTCTTCCCCCCAGCACTTCCGGGTGTGGCGGAAATGCTGAGGTCCAGGGATCCGTAGGCATCTGAGTGCCCCTTGGCAGTGACCACAGGCCTCTACAGGGCTGAGCTTCAAAGCTCTGTACCTGTGGTCCCCAAACCAACCAGGGCGGTCACCCCCTCATGGTCTGGAGGAGCCATAAGCCCTCCTCCGGTCCTCTTGGGCGTCCCGGCTAGGTACCACCCCCAACCGCGTGCTACAACCTGGACATCGACACAAATTGATGAATATACAAAAGCCTGGTTTGCAATGGAATTAAAAATCTTGCAGTACTTCTTTATATTCCATGCTCTTTGCTCCAGTAAATAAAAAACTATCGTCAATACACTAATAATCTAGTTGTCCTCCATTCACCAATGTAGAAAGCACTTTAAGACCGAGAAGCTCTTATCTGTTGCACCTCCAAATGACAACCACCTTTTTTCCACTCAAACAAACACAGTAATGTTTGGAAATATCTGGGATTAAAACATTTAGAGACTTGTACATGTATAATGTTTTTGCATCCTATGAGCAATTAAATGTCAGATTTAACTTCTCATCAACATAATTTCTCCACTACTTTCAAGCTAGAAACTTTGCCCAACAGAACCTGTCCAATTTTCCGTACCTTCCACCTATTTCTATTCCAGAATGATCAGTCTTGAAGATTCAAATAGCATCTCTACAATTTATAAAAAGATTTTAATGTCACTTCCTTTCAGAAATCCCAGGGTACAATGGGGAAAGGATCTTTCATTTAACATTTCAGAAAAGGAGTGGAAGGCAGCCGTACACATAATACACTCAGGCTCCATATGTGCAGAGCACTCAATTTTTCATCTTAAAATCTTCTATTGAGTGCAATTATCTCAAAATTAATATTGTATTAATATTAATATTAATATTTGTGAATTTCCCCTTGGGATTAATAAAGTATCTATCTATCTATCTATCTATCTATCTATCTATCTATCTATCTATCTATCTATCTATCTATCTATCTATCTATCTATCTATCTATCTATCTATCTATCTATCTATCTATCTATCTATCTATCTAAAACTATTCAAAATGTTTCCAGGGAAAGATCCAACCTGTGAACGTTGCAATCAAGCTCCAGCCTCACTGGGTTACATGTTTTGGGCCTGCACCAAATTAACATCATTCTGGACCAAAATCTTTAAATGCCTCTCAGACAGCCTCGGTGTCACAATCCCTCCTAAACCATTAACAGCTGTGTTTGGTGGACTTCCAGATGGGATTAAAGTGGAGAAGGCCAGAGGTTTGGAGCACGCACTGATACAGCGCATTGCCGTATCTCCCGCATGACAAACCAACTCAGGATCCCCAATTAGGACCCAAGTGCAACCATGCAATGGGTGACGCCACAGCACCAGACTAGTTCAGATGGAATGGAACCAGTGTGAGGTTTTTTATGGAGGCTAGAGTGCCAATTGTGCCACCGGAGAAGGACAAACAAATCGTAATTGCCTTTACCTCACTACTAGCACCAAAAATTATCTTGCTCAAATGAAAGAATCCCACCCCACCACTTTTAAGTCAGTGGGTTAACTGATGTTATATACTATTTGAAATTGGAAATAAATCAAATTCTCACTCAGAGGGTCTGTTCAATAATTTTTAAAAATATTATAGGATCTAATCAATAACATTTTAGAATAATCTTCCATATTGGGGAAAAGGATCCTAATCCTTCCTTGCTGCTTCAAAGATTTGCTTTGTTGGTTGGCTCTCTTCTTTCTTTTGGGTGCGGGTTGAATTTTGGTTTTGTTAAAAATGATTGCTACTTGCCTTTAATTAAAAAAAAAATAAATAAATAAAACAAAAGAAAAATCATTTCTTTTTCTAATTCCTGTTTCCATATAGTTCCCCTTTTCTGATATGCCCAGTAGCTTAGCTGAAACCACTTCCTGAAAACAACCTTTATAAATGGCCCGGTATAAGTAGTGTTCTGAGGAGTAAATGAAAAACAGACCAAGATAATAAACATATGTCAAAACTAGCCATGTCTGTTACTGAAAATCATAATCACTCTTTCACCAAATCACAAAACAAAACCCTAAATTGCAGTCAAAGTTCTTGCCAGCTTGTCTTAGAGCAGACCAGACAAAGCAAGGAAAGCAAAGGTGCATGTAATGTTAACAGTCTTTATCCTAATCTCGGATGACCCAGAAAGACTGGGAAGATCCTTTGTGCTGTCACAAAAATTACATCAAAGGCACACATATTGTGATAACTCCTTAGTAATGAGGCAGCAACCACTCCAAAAAATGTTAGCAGAAATGAAAACTGAGATGGCTTTGATAAACATGAAAATATTTTGAAGCTAATTGAAAATAACAGTAAATCAAAACAAAGCAAAGTTGAAAAAGTATTCAGTGACCCCAAAAACACAAAATTTATTAGAGAGAAGGAAATAAACATTAAAAACAGAGCATTACCATAACACAGTATTTCTCAACCTGTGGGGCAAGCCCCAGAGATATCTAAAGTGGGGGGGGGGGGCCACAAATAAAATGGAACACGAAGTAGAAGCTGTTTATTGAAGCAAATTTGTTTATTGGAACTGTTTATGGTAGAAAAATCATACAGAATACGTCAACTATCGTCTCTGTGGTATTAGTGTGAATGACTGCAAAATCATTCAGCACATAGGGGACGTAATGACATAGAAAACCGGAAGTGTGGAGAAACGGCGAGGAAATAATGGAGGCAAACACAAATACACAATTGATTATATGTTGCTTAATTTATTCATTTATTCTGTTTCTTTGTAAAATGTTAAAAAATACATGTTGATATAATTTTTTTATTGTTTTCACGGTGCTTGTGATAGTATAACAACGTTAGTAAAAAATGTAAAGTTTGAGATGTGAATAAAGATAAAAGGCACCAGTCTGTGACTCTCAGCACATCGAGTCAATTAAATCAAGGGCTGCTATAAGTAGTGGCGTCACTTGTCATTTCAAGACTCATCTAGACCCAGTATATGCCCGTAAGCAAACATCATAATTCAAGTTATGACTCATCCCTCTCTCTTACCATTATATGTAACTTCTGTTACAGCGGATCATCTTCTTCCATATCTTTCTGTCCTCTACATCTTGTTCTGTCACACCCATCAACTGCATGTCCTCTCTCACCACATCCATAAACCTTCGCTTAGGCCTTCCTCTCTTCCTCTTACCTGGCAGCTCTCTCCTTAATATCCTTCTCCCAATATACCCAGCATCTCTCCTCTGCACATGTCCAAACCAATGCAATCTCGCCTCTCTGACTTTGTCTCCTAACCGTCCAACCTGAGCTGACCCTCTAATGTCCTCATTTCTAATCCTATCCATCCTCGTCACACCCAATGCAAATCTTAGCATCTTTAATTCTGCCACCTCCAGTTCTGTCTCCTGCTTTCTGGTCAGTGCCACCGTCTCCAACCCATATAACACAGCTGGTCTCACTATTGTCCTGTAACCTTCCCTTTGACCCATCTGTCACGAATTACTCCTGACACTCTTATCCACCCATTCCACCCTGCCTGCACTCTCTTTTCACCTCTCTTCCACAATCTCCATTACTCTGTACTGTTGATCCCAAGTATTTAAACTCATCCACCTTCACCAACTCTACTCCCTGCATCCTCACCATTCCACTGATCTCCCTCTCATTTACACATGTATTCAGTCTTGTTCCTACTGACCTTCATTCCTCTCCTCTCTGGAGCACATCTCCATCTCTCCAGGGTCTCCTCAACCTGCTCCCTACTATCGTTATAGTCCACGGGGACTACTGTCTAATCTCGTCTGTCAACCTATCCATCACCATTGCAAATAAGAAAGGGCTCAGAGCCGATCCCTGATGTAATCCCATCCCCAACTTGAATGCATCCGTCACTCCTACCGCAGACCTCACCACTGTCACACTTCCCTCGTATATATCCTGTACAACTCTTGCGTACTTCTCTGCCACTCCCAACTTCCTCATACAATACCACAGCGCCTCTCAAGGCACCCTGTCATATGCTTTCTCCAGGTCCACAAAGACCGAATGCAACTCCTTCTGGCCTTCTCTGAACTTCTCCATCAACATCCACAGAGCAAACATTGCATCTGTGGTGCTCTTTCTTGGCATGAAACCATACTGCTGCTCACTAATCATCACCTCCCTTCTTAACCTAGCTTCCACTACTTTTTCCCATAACTTCATGCTGTAGCTCATCGATTTTATTCCCCTGTAGTTACTGCAGTCCTGCACATCCCCCTTATTCTTAAATATCGGCACCAGTACACTTCTTCTCCATTCCTCAGGCATCCTCTCACTTTCCAAGATTCCATTAAACAATCTGGTTAAAAACTCCACTGCCATCTCTCCTAAACACCTCCATGCTTCCACAGGTATGTCATCTGGAAAAACGGCCTTTCCATTCTTCATCCTCTTCATAGCTGTCCTTATCTCCTCCTTGCTAATCCATTGTATTTCCTTATTCATTATCTCCACATCATCCAACCTCTTCTCTCTCTCGTTCACTTCATTCATCAGCCTCTCAAAGTACTCTTTCCATCTGCTCAACACACTCTCCTCGCTTGTGAGTACGTTTCCATCTTTATCATTTATCACCCTAACCTGCTGCACATCTTTCCCAGCTTGGTCCCTCTGTCTAGCCAATCGGTACAGGTCCTTTTCTCCCTCTTTAGTGTCCAACTTCTCATACAACTCATCATACGCTTTTTCTTTAGCCTTCGCCACCTCTCTCTTCACCTTGCACCTTATCTCCTTGTACTTTTGTCTACTTTCTGCATCTCTCTGACTATCCCACTTCTTCTTTGCCATCCTCTTCCTCTGTATACTCTCCTGTATTTCCTCATTCCACCATCAGGTTTCCTTTTCCTCCTTCCTCTTTCTATGACAAGCACCCTTCTTGCTGTCACCCTTACTACATCTGCTGTAGTTTCCCAACTGTCTGGTAATTCTTCACTGCCACCCAATGCCTGTCTCACCTCCTCACTAAACTCAACCTTGCAGTCTTCCTTTTTCAACTTCCACCATTTGATCCTTGGCTCTGCCCTCACTCTCTTCCTCTTCTTGATATCCAATGTCATCCTACAGACCCCCATCTTATGCTGCTTAACTACACTTTCCCCTGCCACCACTTTGCAGTCTTCAGTCTCCTTCAGATCAACTCTTCTGCATAGGATGTAATTTACCTATGTGCATCTTCCTCTACTCTTGTTCGTAACCCTATGTTTCTCCCTCTTCTTAAAATACGTATTCACTACAGTCATGTCCATTCTATTGGCAAAATCCACTATCTTCTGACCTTCTTCATTCCTCTCCTTGACACCATACCTACCCATAATCTCCTTGTCTCCTCTGTTCCCGTCACCAACATGCCCATTGAAATCCCCTCCAATTACCACTTTCTGTCCCTTGGGCACACTGTTCATCACTTCATCCAACTCACTCCAAAAGTCTTCTTTGTCACCCATTGCACACCAAACTTGCGGTGCATATGCACTAACAACATTCATCATCACACTTCCAATTTCCAGCTTCATAATCATTACTCTGCCTGACACTCTTTTCACCTTCAAAACACTCTTGACATACTGTTCCTTCAGAATAACTCCTACTCCATTTCTCTGTAATCGCTAATATGTCACTTATTGCTTTTGAAATATGAAGTGATAGTGTTCTTATGAGTATTTATAATATTTGTAATTTAATTTTTATTATTATAGAATAGAATCATTAAAATTACTAAAAAATGTCATGCAATTTAATGAAAACAGAAGAAATGTTTGAATTTTACAAATATTTTATAGCCCACCCGGAAGTGCAATTAGCAACAGGTGATCAAGCACCTGGAGCACTTCCGGGTGGGCTATTAAAAGGGCCAGCATCCACCACTCAGGAGCCAGAATCAGGAGGAAGAGGACGAGGTTGCCTGGGAGGAGTGGTGGTGCCAAGGTGGAGAGTTGTGTGTTGTGCTTTAAGTGCTTTGGGGACTGTGTTGTGGCTGGGGGGTTTATAGGGAAGACGTGCCGTCCAACTGAAGAAAATAAAAGTCTTGTTGTGTTATTACACGTGCCTCTGTGTCAGTCTGTGCCGGGTCGGCCGCTATGTAGCTCCTTTATCACAAGTGAAAAAGAAATGTAATAAAATTTACGAGGGATAGCCAAACGAAAACCTAAAAGTTGCAACAGAAATTCTAAACACCATAACAATGTCATGTAAAATGGCAAGATCTTTAGCAATGACATTGAGAATGTCTGGCAGTTGGAAGCACAGGGCAGACAAGCTAGGTCTGCCATCTGATTTCTGAACACTGAAGGAGTGAAACTTGTCAAAGTTCAACAGTGAATGAAGGTTTAGCACAGAGATGCATGTCTGTCATTCCAGCAAGAGTACAAGTGGAGTAAGAAGTTACTAAATGGTTCTAAGTTCTGTGACAGACCATCGAGGACCTGTACTTCAGGTGTCTTCTGTCATATGTAGTAATTAAAAGGAACACAGTGTTTTCACCAAGTGTTTTACGGCAACTTCGGGGAAGTGATTAAAGGATGGACTGACAGTGGGGCAAGTATAAAAAGGGAAGCACATGTTGTTACGCCGTTTTTGGTTCACAGTCAAGTGCATGTGTTGTAATGTGGTGCAGTTTCCTATTAAAAGGTTATTGAAGTTCATCGAAGTCTCCACGGTCATTTGACATCTTCCACATCCACCATACTTGCTAGACCTCATCTGCTTTAATTATCACATCTTTGAACTTCTCAAGGAGGCGATGGGTGGAGAGACATTCAGGTCAGATGAAGAGGGGCAGCAGGTGGGGCACAAGCGGTTAACAACGCAACTTTTTTTGGGAAGAAATCCATGAGCTTTGGAGATCAGATGATGACACAGTTGTTTCACACCTTTGCTTCAATAAATTATGAAAAAAAATTAAAGGTTTTAATTTGATTCACCCTTGTATAACTTCATTGAATTTAGTAGAAAGAACAATCAGCTTTCCTCATGTACTGATTGCTCCCCTGTTCATACCACTGGGCAGCGATGTACCCACAAAGCGGAAAACGATTCTTCACTGCGGCAACATCTGATTAGCATGCTTTAAAGGTACAGTCAGTTAGCGAAAATGAGCATGGCAAAATCCTAGAGCCTTCTACAAAGGATTCCGTGAATGGGCATTTGAAATATGTAAAGCCTAGGATTATGGAGACATTTTATTCAACCTCTGGCTTATCAAATTCATGCTGAATTGCAAAAATAAAAAAGTGGATTATGGACTGTTATACAGGTATTATTCCAAAAACTGAAACTGCTGCTCCTGAAATCAGTCCACAGGGAAACAATTCCTTAACAATATTTGTTCCAATCATTTTTATTAATGCTGATGAGGTCAGACAGACGTTGCTTTTGACCCTGTTGGGATGCCTGCTCCAGAGCTGTTGAATCATAGAATATGGTAGTGTTTCTGATTCTGGAAATTGTTCTAAAGTTGATCCTGACATGAGAATTCAAGCTTTGCAGACTATGGCAGCCATAGATGCTGGGTTGAACATAGGACAATACCTGCTATCAGCCTGTACAGTATGCGGTGTAGCATGTCACTTGGCTAATGGGGACTGAATGCTGATGTACACAATACGTCTGTTCCACATGTTGATATGGCAGACTTTGATGTATTGGAGAATATTGTATTGTCTATTCCAAAAACCTTTTGAAGATCACAGTATATTACTCTACCATAAAAAAATCAAAGAAATATCACAATAGCTTTGAACTTGAACTTTGTATTTGGACAGAAGGCTGGATAGCCCTATCGCTCATAAAATTTCTCGTTCATGTGAGTATTCAGATCGTAAATTCAACACTTTATAGAAGCGTCTTTGGCAGCAATTATAGCACTGAATCTTCTTAGGTAAGCCTCTATAGCCCTAGGGCCATTGTCACTTCAGCCCAGTCTGAGAGTGCGTGCACTCTAATGCAGGTTTTCTTCAATGACCTCTCTGTATTTGGATGCATTCATCCTTCCATCAATTATCACCAGTCTCTCTCTCCCTGTTGCTGCCACCATTATTCTTCACCATGGACATGGTATTAGGCAGGTCTTCACCAAACATAGTGCTTGGAGTTCTGCCCAAAGACTTTACATTTTTGCCTCACCAGACCAAATAATGTTTTTCTTCATGCTCTCAGAGTCTCTTAATATCTCATATGCCTTTCACTCAAGAACAGCTTCTATCTAGCCACTCTGCCATAAACCTGATTGATGGAATGCTGACGATATAGCCGTCCTTCCAACAAGTTCTTCCATCTCAGCTGTGGACATCTGAAGCTCTGTTAGAGTGACCATTGGATTCTTGATCACCTCCCTGACCAAGATTCTTCTTGCCTGGTTGCTCAGTTTTGCAAGATGGCCAACTCTAGGAAAAGCCCTGGTGGTTTCCATTTCATGATTATTGAGACCACTATGCTCCTGGGAACACTCAAAGCTTTAGAAATGGTTTTTATACTCTTGTCCAGATTAATGCCTCACCACAATTTTATCACAGAGGCCTAAAGAGAGTTCTTTGGTCTTCATGGTTTGATCTTTTTCCTGACATGCACTGTGAATTGTGGGCTCTTACACTCACAGCTGTGTGCCTTTCCAAACCATATCCCATCAATTCAGTTGGCCACAGGTGGACTCTACTCAAGTTCCAGACACACTGCAGGGAGAATTAAAGCAAACAGGATGCACCTGACCACAATTTCTGCCACAGCAAAGGGTCCAAATACTTCTGAAAATGAGAGTTCGGTTTTTGATGTGTAATACATTTACAAACCTTTTTGAAAGTATGTCATAATTTTGTTATTATGGTTTGTTGAGTGTAGATTGATGGTCAAAATGGCAAAGTTATCCATTTAAAATTAAATCAATGGAATAATAAAGTGTTCAGAATGTGAAGGGCTCTTTCTAAACCCAATGTCGATAGATAGATAGATAGATAGATAGATAGATAGATAGATAGATAGATAGATAGATAGATAGATAGATAGATAGATAGATAGATAGATAGATAGATAGATCACTTTGTCTGGTTCTGGCATTTTGTTTTTTTTATTTCTGGAATACAGTATGTTACTTAACATGTGATGCTGTGCTCCACCTTGGCTTTAACCAAATAATGTCTTTTATTCTTATTGTTGCTGGGTAATGTGTGCTGTCAAATGTAGACACCAAAAATTAGATGAAAGAATCTGCATTACATATCCTAGAACATCCTAGAACAAGTAGGGAGGAAAGAAAGGAGTTAAAAGGTTCAGGTATTTTGACCTTTGGTACCCACCGGGATTTCTTGGAACTTATGTTTTCTTTTAATCATGAATGACCTTTGGTTGCTAAACTATGCAATGTGAATGCTTATCTCCAAAATTCCACACAAATCAAGTAGAAAGAAATGTTCTTGTGAAAGTAGCTTATTGTCACAGAGGGATAGATAGATAGATAGATAGATAGATAGATAGATAGATAGATAGATAGATAGATAGATAGATAGATAGATAGATAGATAGATAGATAGATAGATAGATAGATATGAAAGGCAATATATAATTTTAGATATTGTGACAGATAGGGGGTGCTGTTGTCCCCTTGAACCCTCAGACCACACGTCAGACACCAGGTACAAGTCCAAATATTTAAATTTATTATAATAACAGTGTGCACAAAGCACCCTCCACTCCACAATACTCCAACAATTACTCAATAACAATAATCAATAACAATTCCTCCACTCCCAGCAGCTCAGTCACCCTTCCTCCCAACTCGGCTCACTGCTGGGATCTCCCAGAGTCCTTTTATAGTCCCTGACCCGGAAATGCTTCTGTCCTTCACTTCCGGGTCAGATGAAATCTTCTTTTCTTCAACCTGGAAGTACGTCATTTCCTCTGTTCCCGTGACTGGGACGTACTTCTGGGTTATACAGAAAATATAAGTCACTGAGCCTTCCTTTCAGCGTCCAATGGCAGCCCCCACAGTATCCAGCAGGGCTGTGAATTAAAACTCCAAGGTTCATGATGCCCTGCTGGAATTCAGAGCACATCCATGTTGCAGGAAGGGCTCCATCTGGCGGCTTGGGGGTATTGGCCGGGATAAACTGCCGGCCATATATCACAATATATATGAAAGACACTATATAATGTGCAGATAGATAGATTATACAAAAGACGTTATAGATAGATAGATAGATAGATAGATAGATAGATAGATAGATAGATAGATAGATAGATAGATAGATAGATAGATAGATAGATAGATAGATAGATAGATAGATAGATACTTTACTATTTGCTATATACTGTATAATCCACATAATAATATTTTCATCCTTCATTTAATTTTGGTCCTATTTAAAAGACTTGATTTTTGGTTGGTTACATTTTAAACTGTTATTTGTGAGTTACTCAATCTCCAAAGAGTACCTCGAAAACAGAAAGGAGTTATTAAACATAAAAAAATGATACAATTTCAATACCCAAAATGTAGTTTTTAAGAATTCATTCTCCTAAATCTGTACTTTATTAAACTCGCTCTGACAGTTACACCCATCAGTAATCATTTTGGTAGATTCTCCATTGACTCTACAAAGTGAAATGGACCAATATGGATCTATTTGTCCTTGGAGAAGTGTGCTCACCATGTCACTGTTGATGGACTCTGCTCCACATTAATGAAGAGGTCTTGCTCCAAATATCCAACAGATTTAAAGAATTTTTTTTTCATCCTGGCTTCATTTTAAGCCCCTATAATATTTCTCTGGTAGAGTGCTCTGGATTATTGTTCTGTTAAAACATAAACCTTTGCCCAGGTTTGAGGGTCTTGCAGAGTCCCAGTCATTTTTCCCTCATCCTGTCCCTTCCATTGAAAGTATTCATGTAAAATTAGTTTACTATGTTGATGAGGTGACAGCTTAAGAGTTAAAAATTGAAACTGCAACACACCTTGAGCATTGCATTCAATATATAAAAGTGTTATTATTAGTGTATTTTGTGAATTTCTCGTGCTTTTTTGGGGGTATTTTTCAGTTTTCTAAATGTCAAATCTGTGGTTTTGGAACTCAGAGAATTTAATTCTGATGTTTATTTTGCACTACTTCACATCTCATCCCACCACCATTTTGAATATTAAACGGTCCTGTGATTGTGGGACCTTCATTTCAGCAGTTGTTATGGCTTCCATCCCAGAATGCTCTGGGACTGTGTAGCATGTGTCATCACAGTGTGACATTGAAAGAGTAATCATTAGGTACCAGGTGCCTCATGTATAACGTTGCATGTAGAATTCACACTGAAACATAACTTGAGCAATTCTGGTGAAATATTCATCTTATGCAATCGAGGAGTTCCTTTGCTCTGATTTCTTGGGTGAGAAGTGATGCCTCCTTCTGGGTGGTTGTGCTTTTATGGCCCAGAGACCAGAGGGGGCACAGTCAGTTACCCTCACTGGAGGGTTCCTCTGACCTGTGGAGGAAAAGGAAGACAAGACAGCTAGAAGCAGCACCCCCTCGGTCCAGGGTGGAACCACATACCTGGGAGGAACTCGGAAGGTGAGCCTCTGACGCACATGAGTGCCAACAGTTAAATTAAATTGATTTTACTTACAATATCTCAAGTTTTATCTACATGACTATTCCATATTTCCATAAAGAACCGCCCCTTTCGTTGACAACACATTCTGAGGGATCTCCACACCTTTGTACTTGGATAGAAAGTTAAAAACTTTTAGTAAACTGATTTTTTTTTTCCAAATGCCAGAAGTTTTGTGGGGATGTGGGAGCCGATTTATGATACGTTTTTGATACACACTGGCCACATTTCATCACAAAAGTGTCTTTCTCTGTGTTTCCAGTTCAACAATGTAATTTAACCTCTTTAGCGTTACATTTTTTGGCATGAAAGATTACATTTTTATTAAATCTAATCTTTCTACTATAAAACGTGCAAAACACTAAAAATACAAAGGCAGAAGTTTAAAAAGTATAATAATGATTGAAATAAAAATAATGATGATGAATAATATGAATAAAATATGAATTTCCCATTGGGATTAATAAAGTATCTATCTATCTATCTATCTATCTATCTATCTATCTATCTATCTATCTATCTATCTATCTATCTATCTATCTATCTATCTATCTATCTATCTATCTATCTATCTATCTATCTATCTATCTATCTAATAAGAATAAGAATATGAGCAGCACACTGCACATAGTGTCACTTTTGGAGTCCCAGAATCACTTTCGGTTTCACTGACCATTTCAATTTCACTGTGTGAAGACAGATTAATTTTGTCATCATTGCTGATGAGAGGCGTTTCTTATGACACGCCATTATGAGGCTAGAAGAAGATGTGTCAGCACTGCTGCCCGGGTAATGCTCAGGCCTGACACTTACACAATGCAGGCCTATACTGTTACCAGAGTAGTGCACGGCACTAATGATGCTGGCACTTTTACAGCCCAAGTAAACCTGGGGTCTTACGCAAGACACATCTATACCATTGCCTGAGTGACACTCTGGACTAACTCTTTTAGTACTGTTTTTACAGTCCGAGTGACACTTGGGTCTAACGATAAAGACATTAATGTTAAGACTACATGAGAAATGCAATGAACCAAAATATAGCTTGTTTACTCCATTTTGTAATAAGTGCCACCGCTATACATTTAACCTGCCTATTGTGTTCTATACATTTATTATATCAAACTACTCCTCCACAATTTTCATTCATACTGTATACAGTGAGATGAGGTTAAGATGGATTGACTTAAGAACAATATGTATTCTCAACTAAAAACAAAAACAATGTTTAATCAACATATGTAATTAAAGCTTAATGAAAGGGATTCTGTTACTATAATTCTACACAAAGACATATGTTTAAATTACCTTAACTATTTGTTTTGTTTTTGAATACATCAACCTAAAAAGAAAATTTCATTTTTAAATCTACTCAAATTAATCGTGTAGAACCACTGTAAATGACTGAATGAAGGTCATTTCTTGAAATGATCTGAGCTTCTGATTTTTATGATAAATTTGTGTTTTGGTTTAATGGTTATAGATACTTAGATTGCAGAACTAATATTGAGTTAGGCCTTTGATTTCTATGATTAATAAAGCTGCTGTTTTGGTTTTTTTTTTTTTTTGCATTGCTTTACTTAGTTAGCTTTGGAAATGAACGTTAATTTGGAACTAATTAAGACTTATTCAGATGTTTCTTTCCTTAATAGTTTTCATTTTCTTCTTAATTATGTGTTTATTCTTTGTTCTCTAGTTGTGTTGAAATTTAAGAATGTTTTTCATAAAAATTCATAAAAATGGAATTTCTTATTAATTTGTCTTTATTTATTAAGGATGGCTTTCGACCCTGTGGTAGTTTATTGGAGGTGTTATCCCCTTGCCTTGTGGGTGGTTTTTGTGGTGATTATTCACAACACAATTAAACCCCATCAACAGTTTGTTACCTTTTGAGATATGGTATCACATGTGGGCAGACATGGTGGTACAGTTGTTCAAATCCTGTGTCCAGGTTTGTCAGTGAGGTTATCTTCTTGGTATTCGCTTTTGAGCCCATTTACATTTCTTCTCTTAACAGGCACTTTTATCCAATGCAACCTACAAAAGAGTGTCAACATAATCTAGTAAATATCAGTCTGTATGGGAACAAGTGCTAGAGGACAAGGGTACAAGTGAAGAGTTTTAAACAGAATACAAAAGTAGTTAATCTTTTCTTAGTTATAAGAACCTATCAAAGCCAATCATCAATTAGACAGACATTCACACAACAGGGGAGTCTTCAACCACTTCTTCACCACATTTGGGGAGTCAGCATTTCAAATGGAGGTGGACAGCTCCTTAGACAAAGGCTACAAGTGAAAGGAGTCTGGACTGAGATCTGATGCCACGCAAAGGAGGTATCACCAGACAACATTCACTAGCAGACCTCAGTGGGCAAGAAGGAGCACAGGAACTCAAAAGTCTCTCCATATATAAAGCACAGGTAGGTTAAATGACCTCCATATACACAGGAGCCCATTCACTGTCTACTCTGTAGGAAAGCATCAATGATTTGAACGTAATACCTGCTGCAACAGGGAGCCAATGTAGAGAACTGAAATGAGGAGCATCGTGTGCCCATCTCGGCAGTTTCAACTCAAGACATGCCGATGCATTTTGAATCATCTACAGCGGCTTGACCAAGGACATGCTGGTGAGGTTAAGTGATGCTTCCAAACTGCTCGATGTGGGATGGGTGATCAAGTGGATTCTGTCATAGACTGACGCCCTGTCCTGGGACATTTCCTGCTTTGTGCCTACTGTTGCTGGTATAGGAAAAGGCCCCCTGTAACCCTGAATTGGATTTAATGTGTTTAAAAATGTTATTGTATATTATATTATACTGCCTGTGAAAATCTTTAGGTTGGAGTGATAACCTTATAATTTCTATTTCTGATTTTGTGTAAACTGTTCAAAGCTGTGTAAATCACTGAGGAAAAAAATCTAATTGAATGTATTTCGTAATTAAAATCTGACTCAATAAAATGAGAAAAAGTGTTACCGGCTGAATACTCTGTCAACGCAATGTACGAATGTATCAACACAGAGATGTATGAGGAGACATGCTTATGCTTCCATTTCTTAATCTGTGCAAGCTAATAAGTGATTCTTTTGAATTCATTTTTGATCACTATGGCAACTACATTTAAATATACAAAAAGCAAAAGTAAACAATTAACAATTTCTGAAACTTTTGGTTGACTTATTAAAGAGTAAAATAACTTTGGAGGTAAATATACAGTATTGAAGCTGGTTGTGAAGACTGTAGGGAAAAAGGCTGCCTTGGTAAAGAATGCTGATATTACAAACCCACACAATCTAATTCAGCATCGCAGGCAGCCAGAGAACGTCTTAGCATCGTAGAGTGGAAGCCAGGAAGCGTCCTTGGCACCCATGAATCACAAGGTCCACTCGTGCACACCCACCTGGAGGCCATTTAGAATGTCTAATTAGAACAGCATTCACACCACATAGACAATGACTGCAGTGACAACAAAAAGCATGGCAATCCTCTGGAAATAACTGCATTTAGATGAGATGAGATGAGATTAGATTAGATTAGATTAGACCAGTAACCCCACGATTCTCGAAAGAATCGCAAATCCAAGAATGGCAATCAGTTTCTGTTCCGTCCGATATTTGGAGGGAGGAAATATCATGAAGGGTGGGTGTGTCCTGGGAAATTTTTTATTGAATTAAATAAACATATTTGTACTAAAGCGGCTTCTTTTTGGAGCTGTGACTCATCTGGTTCTGGTGTTTCAGGGGCGCGTTGTAGACGCCTTCGTTCATTTTTTTTATCCATGCAGTCTCTTTTTTGTTTTTCTATGGCTGTGTCGTCAGCCAGAAGTCGTTTGCCGATGGCGGCGGATTCGCGTGCTGAAGTGACGATGGCGGTGGACCCGGGCATGGAGGGCTACATTACTAAACAAAGGTGGTATATGCAGTGGTGTGGGTGGTCGCGTTCGGGCGGCTGTACAACCTGGCGTGCACGCTTTACCTCAGGTTTAGTTCACAGGTTGTAGCCATATGGGCTTGTTTTTGTATTTCTAATCGTTGAGCTGTTTCTTTTTGGAGCCGTGACTCCTTTGCCTGTGCTGTTTCAGAAGTGCGTTGTGGGCGCCTTCGTTCATCGTTTTTATCCATACAGGCTCGTTTTTGTATTTCCGTTAGTTGACTTACTTTTAATACTGAATTACCGTTATGTGATTCAAATATGCCACACTGACTGCTGGCACAGTGGATTAGTTTAGTTTACAGTTTGTGTTGTTTGGGCGCCACCTACCGACTCTGGGAAGCCGCTGGGTTTGACTCTGGGGCACTGAGGCGCAGTGCGCATGCGCGTCAGTGTGTCCACTGTCCGTGCATAAATTAAACTGTGGTTTAGTAATATAGATGATTAGATTAGATTAGATTAGATTAGATTAGATTAGATTAGATTAGATTAGATTAGACTTTAATAATCACATGATGAATTCACATGCATACAGCAGCAGAAACATAAAAAACAAGAATACACACTTATCAGGACAGATAATATAGCCAATCAATCAATCAATCAATCAATCAATCAATCAATCAATCAATCAATCAATCAATCAATCAATCAATCAATCCATAAGTAAATAAATAAATAAAAATCAACTTAATCAGTACATTAGCTGGAATCATTGAATTGCCTGATAGCAGTGGACATAAAAGAACCCCAGAGGCTCTTCTTACCACACCGTGGTGGAATAAGCCTTTGGCTAAGAGTTCTCCAAGAGAGCGCCTCCTGGAGGACATGGAGGGAATTTTTCATGATAGCATCCAATTCTGCCACTATCCTCTTCTCCCCAACAGCTTTGAGTGTGTCTAGGGTTCACCCTGTGATGCAGCAGGCTTTTCTGATAAGTTTGTTCAGGTTTTGTTTTGTTTTTTTGAACTCAGGTCGCTACTGTAGGAGACTACAGCGTAGAATGCCACACTGGCTACTATGGACTGGTAGAACATTTCCGGCAGCTTGCTGCACAAATCAAAAGACCAGAGTAGGAAGTATAGCCTTTTACGGCCCTTCTTATCCAGCACCACTGTGTTCTTTATGTGAACCCCTAGGTACTTGTAACTCCATTTCCACATCCTCCCCCTGAATGGTGACTGGTCTCAGAGTCTCCTTTACATGCCAGAAGTCCAACAAAAGCTCCTTTGTCTTGCTGATGTTGATTTGCAGGTGTTTGTCCCTGCACCACAAGACAAAAGTCCTCCACAACCTTCCTGTACTGTAACCCTGTCAAATAAACATTTGTCTTAAAATATGGTCTGATCTTCAACTAAGTCACAATAATGAATAAAGAAAATCTGATTTAACTAATAACAAACATTACATTACATCTTGCCTGAAAAAGGGGCCTGAGTTGCCTCGAAAGCTTGCATATTGTAATCTTCCTAGTTAGCCAATAAAAGGTGTCATTTTGCTTGACTTCTCACTAATAACAAAGAAATGATTGTATTGTTCTTGTACATAGTGAATACACCATTCAAATATTCAAAGTGCAGGTTGGAAAAAGTATGTGAACTCGTAGGCCAATGAATTCAACAAAAGCTAATCGGAGTCAGGAGTTAGCAAACCTGGAGTTAAATCAATACAAATGATTGGGGGTGTGGTTTAGAGGTACTTTGACCAATAAAAACAGACTCAGATATTCTGAGTGTGCAATTCACAAGAAGCATCTGCTAAATTGAAGCATGCCACACAAAAATGATATCCTAGAGGATTTGCGATCAAGAATTTTTTATTTGCATAAAGCTGGAAAGAGAAAGAGTTCTGGTATTCATCAGTCCACAGTTACAAAAACTGAGTATAAACGGGGATGATTTAGTATCGTGGCTACTCTTCCTAGAGGTACAACACTCAATGAGGTAAAATAAAACTCCTTGAGTAGCATGTGATGGCACTGGTCTTGCTCCATGTTCCATCTTCCAGTGTTTGGAGCCTCTTGAACCCGGCATCGTCGATAATGTAACTGGATGAACTGGCAGATGGGGACAAATCACACTTGTAGCAAGGGGAATGGTGTTAAAGTGCTTTTATTAAAACAAACCAATAACAAAACCAAAACAATGTCCATAGCGCAGTGCTTCAAAAATTAATAAATAATCCCATTAAAAACACTGAAATCGAGGTTAAAATGTCAATAAATAATTCCTTTAAGAATGAGGTTAAAATACTGACAGGAGTGTTTAAAATCTTCCATTCTTCAGGGCTTCCCTCTTCAAAATCGATGCCTCTCTGACTTATCCATCCTAGGCCTTGCAACACGCAGAGACGTATACCAACAGGCGCCGACATTCCTTATAACTGGCTTGTGTCCCCACTGTCCGATCCATGACGACCATGCTCCCACTCCCACCGCTGCCAATCCAGGATCCTCCAACCGCTGCCAATCCAGGATCCACCCAGAGAGAAGACGTCCCTGAGCACAACAATCAAGCCTGCTCCTGGCTGCTCAGCAGGAGTGATCCTCGTGCCTCCTCCTGAGGCACCATCTCCGTCTGCCTCCTTCTTCCTAAATAAACGCCGGCGTACTCCATCTCCTGCCTTTCCTTCTGCTCTGCTCTATGCATCTCTTTTCCATTCGTTTTCCTTCTCCTCTCGATCTGCTATGCAGGCCCGTACTTATAAGACTCCGTGGGCCCAGCGGCTCTGTCATGCACTGCAGGGAGCCGATGAAGCAATTGAGAACAATTGCACCCTCACATGCAGGTGCATCTCGCCCCAATTACCGCATCGACTCCCCACAGCTTCATGAGTGCGCCCACGTATACTGACATGGCAAAATAGAATTATTTTAAAAACTGGCCATTTATTCCGAGCCGTGGACCCGCTATACCACACAGCAGATAAAGGCTTGGAAGAATCATTGAAATACGGGTCTAACCATATTCAGATCATCAAACAGAACACCAAAGACGGAGCTGCACACCTGACATTTGTTGAAGACCACCTTTACACTTCACAATGCTATTGGGAAACTGTTTTGTGGATTGATGAAACTAAGGTTGAACTGTTCAAGAAGAATACATAACAGTATATATGGTGTTAAGTGGCAAAATATATCAACATGGTGGAGGGAGCATCATGATTAGGGGCTGCTTTACTGCCTTGGGGGATGGTGAGTTTGCCCTCATCAAGGGAAAATGAATCCTGAAGTTTATCAATGTATCCTACGGGATAATATCAGGGTGACTATCTGCCAGAAGAAACTTAGTAGAAGCTGGGAGAAGAAGCAGCACAAATACCCTATACATTGAAAAAAATCTCCCACAGAATGGCTTAAAAACAGATAATCTGCCTTTTGGGTTGGTCCAATCAGAAGCTAGAACTTAACCCAATACATATGCTGTGGAATGACCAGTGGCGGCTCGTAGCTAAAATTAGTGGAAAATTGCGTAAAAGGAAACAAACATGTATAAAAAGAAACTTTATTCAGAAACCAAAAAAAAATAATGAATCAAATAGAATAGCTGGAAGCAGGATAATAATCTAATTCTACACTTTATCACATTCAAGAATATGGTACACGGTTTTTAAGGACAACACACGCGGAGTAAAAAAAAAAACACTACCTTCCACCAGCACACCAGGGTCGGCACTGCGGGAGCGACAGTCGCTCTCCCTCCCTCGCAGCCTCGCGTGCAGCTTCCTATGTGCGCATGCGCACAACAGCCAAACACCACACCGCTGGAACTGTGAAGCGCACAGTTTCATACAAAGATTTTTGTATCTTTTCATAAACTAGGGGATGGCTACTGATATTAAGCTTAAGGAGTGTATATTGTACAGGTATAAAGAAAGTATTAAAGAAAAAAGGACTCATTATATTAAATGTTATCAATAATATCAAGTGGAAATAGGGGGTGCTGCAGTTCCACAGTGCCTATACGCGAGCCGCCACTGGGAATGACCTTAGAAGAGCCATTCAAGCAAAGCATCTTACTGATATGGCTGAGATGAAGTACTTTTATATAAAAGAATGGCCCAGAATTCCTCCTGAGCAGATACAGGAAACACTTGTTAGAGGTTACTGCTGCCAAAGAAGTTATTGAAGTTATTGACCAGTTATTGCATCCAAGGATTCACTTACCTTTTTTCCAGCACACATTGAATGTTTGATGGGTGTGTTCAATAAAGACATAAAAGATTAGAATTGTGCTATTAGTTTGAGTGTATTGTGTTTGTCTGTAACATAAATGAAGTTCAGTGCCCGTATTTATCAAACATCTGAGTTGGAAAACAGTCCAAACAGGCTCATAAAAATTAGGGTGATGTCAGTTTGGTCCTATTCTAGGTCCTATTCCTAATTTAGGAAAGTACTTCAAACTTCACAAGAATTTAGGAGAGCATTTGACATGTTCAGGGTGCAGCCCTGTAAGTTGCTGTAAACATGATCCAGTGTGTTCTTCTCAAGGGTGGGAATGTTCACGTGTTGTATTTAAGAAGTACAGTCCATAAATTGCACTGATTAAAGTCGCCAGCTGCGACAAAAACAGCATTGGGATGAGCCATCTCTAAGGCCCTGATGACGTCATGGAAGTTGCCGATCTCTGCCGCGGAGTTAGCTCGCAGGGGGGATGTAAACAGCGGCCAAAAACACAGCAGTGAATTCCCTCGGTAGATAATAGGGTCTGTATTTCAGCAGTAAGTATTTACTGCACATGTGAATTGTATCATCGCAAAGATGCTCATACTATGTATTGTAGCAACCAGCATCAGTGTTGTGCATGAACTAGTTCAAAAGAGCACGTTCATTGAACAAGCTCATTTTTCTAAGAACGGTGAACTTAACGTAACATATTTGCAAGTGGAGAACTTGAACATGGGCTAGTTCAGTTTTATGTGACATTCTGGATCTGGTTTAGGTCCAGATTAAACGTTTTGCCTTATCCTGTAATGTAGGGGTGGAGCCAAATCCGAATATTTGAATAAGCACAAATAGTGGATTTTTACGAATAATTATTTCGTACGAATATTTTGTCATTGATTTGTATGCAGAAAAAATAATGTACAATCAAATAGGCCCTGTCTGTTTCTGCCTGCTTGTGCTTAAGCTGACACAAGCACGCGGTGAAGCTCCGCTGTTGCTTTTAGGAAAACCTTGTACTTCACAAGGCCACTTTATATTTTTCCCTGTTGGACATGCAATATGTAACAAGAATTTTGACTGGCAGCGTAATAGGTTTATTTCACCTACACGCTGGTTCCATAGTTACCATTTGTGTCACACGGTTGGAAATAGAGCGGTAATTTATATGTATACATGCATCTATTTCATTATTTTTTGACTGGGAGGATATTAACATATATGGTTATACATGTTTGTTGCTGGGTAGAACTCAATAAAGTGTATTTAAATAAAAAAGTCTTCATAATTATTGTATTTTATTCAAGAACACTGTAATAGCCTAATATAAGGCATGCATAATTGAAAAAAGTAAACTCATGGGTCATTCATTCTCACTCCTTAAAAAATACAAAATGAACCGAACGTGAAGTAGTTCAAATTTGAAATGGTGACCTATGAACGTGAATTTATTCATTTTAATCTGTGTGAACTGAATTTTGAGCTAGTTCTTGTGAGGTGTGAACTTGCACAACACTGGTCAGCATATTACCCTGCACTGATGCACCCCCATTCCATCACAGATGCTGGTTTTTGCACCTTTCACTGATGGCCTTTTTGATATTTGGCATGTAGAATCCAAAAACAAGCTGAAACGTGGACTCACCCGACCACATAACATGTTTCTATTGTCTTTCATTCCATCTCATTTGAGCCCGGGCCCAGACAACTCGCTGACGTTTCTGCACAAAATTGATGTATGGGTTCCTCTTTGCATAATTCAGTTTCAGGGAGCATTTCTTGATGCAGCAGTGCAATGTGTTAAGTAACAATGATTTCCCAAAGTACTCCTGAGCCCATGTGGCTATGTCCGTCACAGTAGCATGACGGTTTTCTAACACAATACCGCCTAAGGGATCAAAGGTCATGCACATTCAACAGTGGTATCCTCCCTTGGCACCTATGCACAGAGATTTCTCCCAACTCCCTGAATCTTTACACAATGTTATTGACTGTAAATTCTTTGCTATCCTGTGCTGAGAAACATCGTTTTTAAGCTGACAGGTCACGAGGTTCAGCACAAAGTGGTGAGCCACGACCCGCCTTTGCTTGCAACGACTGAGCCTTTGGTGGATGTTCATTTTATACATAATCTTGATTTCCATGGGTGGAGTGGTGGCTCTGAGGCTAGGGATCTGCACTGGCATTGTAAGGTTGTCGGTTCGAATCCCGTAAACGTCAAAAGGAACTCTGCTCTGTTGGGCCCTTGAGCAAGGCCCTTAACCTGCAATTGCTCCGTCCTGGGTATGACGTTAAATTGCATCCAGCCCTGCAAGTAGGTCCTTCAACCTGCAGGGAAAACCTGGGGGTTGGTGGCAGAATTGGCAATCTGTCTACCATAAAAAACCTCACACTGTTCCACTCCATCTGAACAAGTGTGGTGCTGAGGTGTTACCCGTTGCATGGCTGCACTTGGCTCCTAATCTGGATCCTGAATTGGTTTGTCATGTGGTGCGTGCGGCAATGCGCTGTATCAGCGTGTGCTCCTAACCTCTTGATATCCACACCTCTAACCTGCTAATCAATGAACGTTACAGAATGTTACTTGTACAGGGGTATTAAAAATGAAAGAGCAGATTTCAAAAATGTATTTCAAACAAACTGTTTAAGACAGAAACACAACTGTCTTAAACAGTTTGTTCGAAATAAAATTTTGAAATCTGCTCTTTCATTTTGAATAGCCCTGCACAACCTTTACAGTCTTACTTTGCTTCCGTCCCAACTTTTTTACAGTGTGTTGCAGGCATCAATTTCTAAATTTGTTTACCAAATAGAATTAAACTGGTCGGCAAAAACACAGAAAATCCCTTCTTTTGCCCTTTTGCCTATTAAATAAATGTTCATCCATCCATTATCCAACCCGCTATATCCTAACTACAGGGTCACGGGGGTCTGCTGGAGCCAATTAAAGGTTCAAGTGAATTACCAAATTACAGATTTTAGATTTTATTGCATTTTTAGAAAGTGTCCCAACTTTTTTGGAAATGGAGTTTGTAGCCCCCTGGACCACAATGTTAGGTTTCTGCCTGTTTTTTCACACTCTGGGCCTGTACAGTTAATGGCTGTCACCATACAGTAGGTGTTAACACATTATTGAAAAACTAGTCATTTAGCCCGTTACAATAACGGGCGCTAGAACAGTAGTGCATAAACATTAGTAGGAACAGTCTATATTAAATGGCAAGGGACTTTGACCACATTCTTTTTGTTGGTCGTATTTTTCTTTCTTTCAGCCTTTCTTTTGTTGATGTTTACTTGTTGAGCTGATCGTTCTTTGTGGGCTGCCGCCGTGTATTGTGTGTCTTTAATTTTCTGTGACAGCAATACTGTCTTGTACGTCCGCTGGCTTGTACGTCAGTAACATACCTTTAATTTTCTCTGGCGGTAATACAGGCGTGCGCGTCGGTAATATGCCTTTAATCTCCTCTGACAGTAATACTGGCTTGTATGTGGCTGTAATATGCGTCACTGTATTGTGTACCTTTAATTTCCTCTCGCAGTAATACTGGTTTGTATTTCCATAAAACACCTGTAACTTTCCCTGACAGTAATATCGCGCATCGCACCGTGACCCGCGCATGCGCACTTCACCAGAAGACACACACACACGGACACCTGGACGCACAAAGGGATTTTATTAAAGAGGATGTGACAATAGATGGCACTATACCAGCGCTTAACCTGACACAGACAGATGCAGGAGGCACACTGATAAAACAAATAATGTTTTTATTTCTTTTCTTCACCTGTGGGCAATACCTTCCCCGTTCCCCACAGGCACAACACAGTCCCACGAGCACAGTACCACACAATTCTTCTTCTCTTTACTCTTTCTCCTCCATTCCTCCTTGGAAATCTTTGTCCTCCTCCTCTCGACTCTGACTCCTGGAGTGGTGACTGCTGGCTCCTTTTATAATGCCCTCAGAAGTGCTCCAGATGCTTGTTGACCTACTTCCGGGTGTGGCGGAAAACCCGCCCAAGAGGGCTCAGCAGCTGTTGCAGCACCTCCTGGAGGAACCCCCGGATCCCAACAGGGCTATAGATAACGCCAACTCCCATGAAGCCCTGAGGCACCACTCTAAATCATGATGGCTGCCATCTAACATCCCGGGGGAGGTACTGTGCTGCCCACACTTGCTCCTCCGGTCCTAACAGTGAAGAGGCGTCCCGGCTGTCTGTGACAAATGCCGTAAGTCCCCACTTTTAACAGAGCTTAAATTAGCAATTATTTAATTTTTCATACACGTCAGTGTCAGCAGCCCCTCTATATGTGACAAACCTACTACTACACTAACGACTATAAATGCACAAAGTACAGAAAACTTGAAACATGTCTGGTCATTCTTCCTGATGGATGGGCTACTTGAACAATAGCAAATATATATCCGTGAAACTGCACAGTTTGCTATCCACACAATTAAGTCCATGTCTTTTCTAGGTTGACATTTTCTTCATAATTTGTATATTAGGCAAGATGATGAGTGAAATCCAATTCAGTCGAATTCTGACAGTAAAGATAAAACTGAGCTGCTTTTCCATGCCTGAAACTTGAGGCAAAAAGCCTTTGTAGCCTCAGGCCAGTAGCATGAATGGCCGAGACTGGCAAAACAGCAAAGGCACCTTTTGTATTTCTTATTTTTCCATCGTTTCATTGTCATGCTGAAATAAAACTCTTTTTTTTATGGCATTACAGGTTTCACACTGATTAAAACACAAGATTAGACAAGATTTATAGCTTTATGCAATCTACTAGAACTGTTGTCTGCAAATAAAGTCAAGTGAACTTTTGTGCGTAGGCTCCCAATTAGCATGCACTACACGGAGAGGAGTGTAGTCGGCTAAAAAGCGCTTCCTACTTAAAATACAAGGTGCGTAAAAAAATGGGAATGCGCAACCATTTCAGTGACATATTATTCCATGGTACATAGAGCTTAAGAACAGGCAGTTTCTAAACTAGCCATGTCTGGATTAGAAAATGACCTCATTTTCTAGATTGCCTTACATTGCTTATTTTTCAGGCCCTGAATCTTTACTTAGGGAGTTCATTTCTCTCTAACTTAAGGAAGTACGTTTAGATGCTTCAGTTCAAGAAGGGACCTAAAACTGTCGCATGTTTACGTTTGCACAAAATGTGCTCAGTCTGTGCCTTCGTTTGACTTTTGTTCAGATGTCACTGCCTGTTTTACTGCTGTCGCCTTTGGATTCCATTGACTTTTATTGCTTCTTAATGTTTCTGAATGCTGCATCAGATTCAGACATACAGTGGATTTACAAAGTATTCAGACCCCTTCACTTTCTGCACACTATGCCGTATTTTGTATTTCCTTTTAAATGGAAATAATTGCCATTTGTGCTCATCTATCTACACTCAATAAGCCATGATAAAAAAAAGTGAAAAACCTGCTTTCAGAAAAGTTTGCCGTTTTACTTCAAATCAAAAACTGAAATCCCTCATTTTGTAAAAGTATTCAGTCCCTTTGTTGTGGCACTCCAGATTGTGGTCGGGTGCTTTCTGTTTGCTTTAATTCCCTCTGTCTTGTGTCTGAACTAGATTGGAGTTACCGGTGGTGAACTGAATTGTTTGGATGTGTATATCAAGTCCAACAATTCACTTTCCATGTTAGGATAAAAACTAAGCCACGAAGTCCAAGGAACCTTCTGTAGACCTCCACAATCAAAATGTGATGAGGCACAGATCAGGTCAAGGTTAAAAAAACATTCCTAAAACATTAAGTTTTCCTAGGAGGACATGGGCTTCAATAATTGTCAGATGGAAGACATCTGGAACCACCAGGACTCTTACTAGAGTTGGGCGTCTGGTCAAATTGAGTAACCTGGCAAGAAGGCCCTTGATCAGGGGGGTTACTAAGAACCTAATGGTCACTCTAACAGAGATTCAGAAGTCTTCTGCTGAGATGGGAGTAGAACCTGTCTATCTCAACAGCACTCCATTAATCAGGGACTTGTGGTAGAACAGGAAGACTGGTAAGAACTGAAGGAAGGGTGAATGTAGCCAAATATCTTAAGAAAACCTTTTCCAGAGTGAACATGTCCTCTGATTGGAGCAAAAGATCACATTTAGGCTCAACGATGACCAGAAGCATACAGCCAAGACAACAATGAAGTGGCTTCAGGACAAGTCTCTGACTGTCCTTCAGTGGCAAAGCCAAAGCCCAGCTTTAAACCTCATAGAACATGTGTGAAGAGATCTGTACCCCATTATGGATAGAAAACATTTCCAGAATAAGGGAGAATGATCTTTATAGTGGCACACACCTGGGTTTTTCTATCTATCTATCTATCTATCTATCTATCTATCTATCTATCTATCTATCTATCTATCTATCTATCTATCTATCTATCTATCTATCTATCTATCTATCTATCTATCTATCTGTCTGTCTGTCTGTCTGTCTGTCTGTCTGTCTGTCTGTCTGTCTGTCTGTCTGTCTGTCTGTCATGTCTTTTAACAGCATTTATCTATCTGTTTCACCTCATAGCTCTCCATTCATAAAGAAAATAAATTGTTTTTAATAGAGAGTATACACTGTCATGTTTCCGGTGTTATGGCAGCTCACTTTCTTAAAATCGGAGTTAGCATACAATTAATCATATTAAAGTAGAAGATCACCAGACTAGTGAATGTAGTCTGTTAGTGCCCTCATGCTAAATGTACCAACATTGTGCTATTTATACCTTCTTTTAAATTTTGCTGAAAATTAAGAACTCTGTTTGATGATAGCACAGATGGGTGACTGGTTGGCGCTGCTGACTTACAGCTGTAGAATTTCTTCTTTAAACTCTGACCTGGACATCTCCGGTATTCACATTCTCCCTCAGTCTTTATGAGTTATTTTCAGGTGCTCTGTTTTTTTGTTTTTTTTCTAGTCACATGCATCTTATGCTGATTTCTGTGTCTAACTGGTAGGTGTCTGGTTCTGCTGGTCAGTGCCTTCAAAAGGTATTCACTCCTTTGGAAATTTTTGCATTTAATTGTTGTTCAATACAACATTGAAATATTGTGGATTTAATTTTTCTCTTTTGACACTCATCAACAGAAAAGGACCCGTCAATGTCAAATTGAGAACAGCTCTCTGCACAGTGGTCTACATGAATTACAAGTACAAACCACAAAATCAATGATTCACCCTCCTTAATGTGACTCCCCTAAATCATCAGTGGTGCAGTTGATTGGTTTTAGAAGTCACATCATCAATTCAATGGAAATCACCTGTCTGGAGTTGTCATTGTTTATAGTAAACAATTCACCTTATCTAGAAGGTCCAACTTGTGGTCAGTCAGAATGGTGGCCTAACTCGCATAATGAAGACAAAAGAACATACCAAGCAATACAATGAAAAGGAAAGCACAAGTCAGGGGATGGGGACAAGAAATATCCAAGTTGCTGAATATCCCTTGGAGTTCAGTGAAATCAACCATTTAGAAATGGAAACAGTATGGCACTGCTGTAAATCTGCCTAGAGTAGGCCATTCACAAACAGCGAGTGATTACGGAAGAAGAAAGCTAGTGAGGGAGGCCACCAACAGACCTGAAATACTCTGAAGAACTTAAATGCTATAAGGTTGTGTGGCTGGGGTTGGAGAAACTGTACAGACAACTGTACCCGGGTGTTTAATCAGTCATAACTTTATGGGAGAGTGGCAAAGAGAAAGTCACTGTTAAATAAATCTCACATGACTTCTCTGCATTAGGCACATGGGAGGGTCTGAAGTCAGCTGGTAGAAGTTCTATTGTCTGATGAGACCAAAAACATACCATCCCTACCGTGAAGCATGGTGGCGGCAGCATCATGCTGTGGTGATGCTTCTCTGCAGCAGGCCCTGGAAGACTTGTGAGGGTAAAATGAATGCAGCAAATAAGGGAAAATCCTGGAGAAAAACCTCATGTGGTCTTCAAGAAGCCTGCGCCTTGACAGGAGATTTGTTCTCGAGCAAGACAGCGACCCTAACCAATAACGTCATGAAGAGAAATGGCGTCAAAGCAACAATGTTAATGTCCTGGAGTAACCAAGTCTGAGTCCAGGCCATGTGTGCCTACTAAATACTGACATGACAGGGCTGAATTCTTACACTATGTGATCCATTATTTTGTGTTGTATACTTGTAGTAAAGTTAGATCTGTTTTCTCTTTGACATTAAAGAGTCTTTTTCTGTTGATCAATGTAAAAAATCCACTATAAGTCAATGTTGTATAACAAGAAAACTTCCAAGAGGGTGAATACTTTTTATAGGCACTGTACCCATGACCCTGTAATGGCCAGAAAATGGATGGATAAATATGAGCTCTTTTGTTTTAAAATAATATGTAATGTACAATACCCAGTCGTCATAACAGTTCACATGTCCTAGTTGAGAGGTCTTTGGGATCCCAACAACCAAGCATTTTGTTCTAAACATATCACTCCAATCACAACCTGCTCTCTGGGCAAGTTCCTTAAACTTCTAGTTCTCTGCTTACTATGAAAAACAATTCAACATTAATAGGTCTGATAAATAAATAAATTACAGGAATCAGAAATATTTACCATAATGAAAAAATCATCTAGCGTACTGCTCCCAATAAATCAGAATGTTAAGAATTCCACTGAAACAGTATGATATTGTGTTTTGCTTAGATGTGAGTATTTCTTTTAGAACAATTAAGTCTCAGCAGTGACTAGTCTTCCTATATCACATGACCCCATCCAGTCTGGACATCATCTGAATTGTTCCACTGAAGATGTTCTAGTATCTGCTCTTCATTTGGCTCTATCTCATATGGACAGAAAGAAACTATTACACTAGAATGCTTTTCAATGGCTTTAATTCAGCTTTTGACACCATCATCACCCAGATGTTAATGGTGAAGCTGAGTCTGCTAGGCTACAACACTTCCCTATGCAACTGGATCCTGGACTTCCTGACAGATAGAGCCGAGACAATCTGAGTTGGAAACACCACCACCAGTACCATCATGCTGAGCACTAGTGCTCCCCAGGGCTGTGTACTCATTCCATTTCTGTTCATTTTACTGACTCATGATTGTACAGCTTCGTAAAGTACTAACACCATCAGTAACTTTGCAGATGACAAAATGGAGGTGGGTCTCAGTAGCAATGGGGAATAAGTCAATTTACAGAATGGAGATATAACGATTGGCAGACTGGTCCAAGTGTAAGAATGAGTCTCTTAACGTGGATAAGATGAAAGAGATAATTGTTGACTTCAGGAAGGCCCATGCAGTCCACACTCCACTGCATATCAAGGGCTCCATGGTGGAATTGGTCAAAAGTAACAAACTCATGGCAGCTGACCCTAATCGGTCAATTAACACCACCTTTAGGTGCAGCAGCATGTCCACTTCCTTCAGCGGCTGCAGAAGGCACACCTAGTTCCCCCCATTCTTACCACATTGTAGAAGAGCACCATCAAGAGCGTTCTGACCAGCTGCATCATTGTCAGGTTAGGGAATTGCATTGTTTCTGACCATAAGGTCCTACATCAGTCAGTCCACATGGAAGAAAAGATCATTAGGACCTCTCTGCCCTCCCTTAAAGACAGCTTTATAAAGAGATGCATCAGGAAAGGCTACAGCATTGTGAAGGGCCCCTCCCACACCGCCCACATTTTCTTTGTCCCATTTCCATCTGACAGAATGTTCTGTAGCATCCAAACCAATTCTGCCAGGTTCTGCAACAGCTTATAACCCTTAGCTATCTGGGCTCTGAACTCTGTGCTGCACCCCCACCCAAAGATCTACTCCTAGAAGTTTATTTATATGCAGTACATTTGTAACACTTGTTCTGAACAAAAATAGGAGACATGGCTGGAGGTGGCAAAGTTAAAGATGCTAAGATTTGCATTGGGTGTGATGAGGACGGAGAGATTTGGAATTTAGTACATTAGAGGGTCAGCTCAGGTTGGACGGTTTGGAGACAAAGCCAGAGAGGTGAAATTGTGTTGGTTTGGACATGTGCAGAGAAGAGATGCTGGGTATATTGGGAAAAGGATGCTAAGGATAGAACTGCCAAGTAAAAGGAGAAGAGGAAAGCCTAAGAAAAGGTTTATGGATGTGGTGAGAGAGGACATGCAGGTGATGGGTGTAACAGAGCAAGATGTAGAGAACAGAAAGATATGGAAAAAGATGATCCACTGTAGCAACCCCTAACGGGAACAGCTAACAGAAGAAAAAGAAGACATTTGTAACACTTGTTACTAAAGTTGTTTTTTATTATTAGTTGCTGTTATTATGTATTTATATATTACTAACTGTGTAAGGTCCTAGAAACTATTGAAATCGTCAGAAAAAAAACTGAAATGTAGGTAATTGAAAGGAACTACTCTGGGCATCTCTCTCCTAGGAGGATTCGTTTTACTGACATGCTCGCATCATTGTGTATTAGCAGCTAAGCGACTGTCTTTCTTGGGAGGTTTTGTTTTTCCAATGTGCTCGCCTCACTTTTGTAATAGCGGATAAGTGAGTTACTCTCTCTTCGGATGTTTCTTTTTGCCAACGTGCTGGCCTTGCTTGCGTATCCTCGGAGGTGGAGCCCTTACCCCGACTCCACCTCTTACTTCTGGGCCGGACAGACACACACACTTCCACGCATAGACGTTTATATATGAGACTATCTATTTCAAATTTACTATCTATTCACTTATCTGTTATTTATTATTTTATCTATTTATAGTATAGTTTAGCTCTTTACCTCTCTTGCACTTGTCCTGTGTTTCTGAATATGTTGCACTGCAGTCCTGGGAAATGCTATTTTGTGCCGCTGTATGCTGCAATATGGGGTATGAAAGACATGTTCAGTACAGTGCTTGTGTGGTAATATTCATTATACAGTGAACTGTTTTCAAACTTAAGAACCCTTCTGAAACCCTTGGTTTGTCACTCCATTGATTTACTTTAATCCAATTTTTCCCATTACATGACCGCATGTAGCTGATTCCGGTAATATCTTGCAAAAGGCATAAAGCAAATTTGACCAATCCAACCAATGCGTGTTTGAGATTTGGTAGAAAAAAACAGATTTCCAAGAGCAAACCAAGTCAGATATGGATTTGCGTCACGCTTTGAACCCATTTTATGATGATGATGACTATATGGTTTAGCACCCTGTGAAGGGTATCCACACTGTAAGCTCTAGAACCTGAGCTCTTTTGTGGCTTCATTAGCTAGTCATCCGGCATAAATGTAGTGGAGAATGCTGATACCATCTGACTTGAAAACAAAATTAGGTGGCCCCATTCCAAGTCAGCGATCTGGGTATTGTATACATTTACACTGAATCCATCTTTTTGATTCTTTAATTAATGACATCAACGACAGGATTTAATTTGACATTTTTTTTGCAATAACAACTATAATGATTCCTGCAAAGGATGTCAGGCTTCCGAATGCATCTGTACAGGCTCAATCAAGCTATCTCCCACAGTTCACTGTACAGTATAATGTACGCCTGTCAAGTGGGGCCTCTGTTAACGACGTAAGCTCCCCGGGGACACAGAGCACTGTATGACAAGTCTAGTGAGTTAAATGACTGTGACTTTCTTTAAATGGCTGTGACTTATATAATGAAAGCTATAGAGATCGACAGCCACTAGGGCTTATATATGAGCAGCACTCTAAGACATTGCCAGAGATGCATTCCAGGGTCAAGCCTACTTATTAATTTCATGACTGCTGTGTCTACTTGAAGCCATTCCCGCATTCACATCATGATATTAAATAAGAGGATGACATTTATTTGTGTTCATTTGTTTCAGGTGGCACAGGAGTTAGCACTGCTGCTTCACCCATTCCTCGTGACGCACTGATATTTTTTATGAGATTGTTAGTTTAAGTAGACTTGAGATTATCCCCAAGTGAGCTTAGGTGTGTGATTGAGGTGGACTCCTGTTCTGGATGCTTTCCAGCCTTGCACTCAGTACTACCAGGATAGATTACATCTGCCCTTGACCCTGAAACTGGATTAACCATACCTGATAATGTATTGTAGTGTCCTGGATCCAAACTCGAAGGGGACACTAGTGGCAGACAACTCAATCTTGTTGAAGTTGGTCATAAAAGCAGCATATGTTAGGACAGATAGAGAGCTTACAGAAGTACTTCAAACATATCTCCATACTGCTAAAGTCCATCACTCTGTGTGTATGGCTACTGGTGGGCCTTGGGTTTGGACCCTGGAGTTACTTCTGCCTCACACAGCTGAGGAAAGTGCGGCAGAAGGGTTGCCTCTAACCCTACAAATCTAAAAATAAAGGTGCAAAAATGGCTCTTCGAAGTGATGCCATAGGGGAACGATTTTTGGTTTCCCAAAAGACCATCCCCATGAAGGTTCCACAAACAACTATTTATTTATTTACATCTGTAGCAGGCTCCAAAATACTGTAACCATGAAAAGATGATAACAGCTTTGTGAAATACCAGGGAGTTCCTGATTTTTAAAGGGCTGTACTTGCATATAGTCATAGAGGCTGAGATCGGGTTTTCTTAAACTGTTTATATCCTAGATCAGGGGTGTCCAGCTCTGATCCTGGAGGGCCATAATGACGACAGATTTTTTTCCTGTTACTTTCATCTCCAGCTACCATTTTCTGCTGTCACCTTCATTGTAATTGTATCATTTCTAAGACTCAGTCCTCTGAATTGCTTCTGGTAGCCAAACAAAAACGTGATATGAAGTGAGCCAACATATGACCAGCTTAGTCAGGACTTTGAACTCCAATCAGTTTCACTCCAACTAGTTTTTTAACTTGTCGTTAATTAAACCGGTTATTTAGTTCATGGTGTGCTGATGCTCTCCTTCTGCCATAGCAGACAATTCCAAAACTTTTCTTTTTTCTAAGAGATTCCATCAAAATATTTTGTGGACCTAAGCAGGCCAACATTACTGAGACTTTCACCCTTCTTTATTTTCAGATATTGTATATTGGGTATTCCATGAAACGTGCCTAGTGAGTAAACCTCACTTAAAATGAGATGGTGGGCTTATCGGAGGTGGTTTTGGATCTCCCAAATAGGAATAGGGCAAGTAACAGAGGCAACTCATGTCTTAGCCTGGTTCATACCAGGCCTGTACCAGGCTAAAAGTGAAGCTTAGCGAATTGCTGTGGATTGACAGTTCATGAAATTCACACTTGATGAAAAACGAAACCTTGGAGAACAGTTCTGGGGATATTTTTTAGCATATCTAATGTTGCTGAATTCTCATTTAAATGAATCTTTTATGTTCATTACAAAATAGTAAAGCTTTATAACCTAAGCTATCCTTTGAAAATAAACGATATTTAAATTGAGACATTCATTACCACTTTTTCCATCAGTGACAGGATTTTGTAGCAAATTTAATGTTTCTGCATTCTTAGTTATGCTGTCATTTAAATTAATCTTATAGTTGTTGCAAAGTGGTAAAACATCAAAAGCTACACTGTTTATTGAAAAACGACAAGAATTACTAATATATCATGTTTAAATTATTATGCCATTCTTCCTTATTGCTCTTTTTTATCATTGAGAGACAAAAGGAAAAGGTGTAGTAATACAAAATAAGTAAAAAGGGGGTGTTAAGATCATAAGTTATAAACCCATAATTTTAAAATCATAAGGTATTAAAAAGTGGCAATGCTACAGTATGTCAGTAAACCTCTAACACTAAAGCAGTGCAAAGATATTCATAGTAATGTTACACTTCACAGTCTTCTAGGGTCAGCCCTAGCGCACTCCTGTCCTCACATACCACGAAGATCTTATAAACCACCAGCCAAAATAATTCATAGAAAGAAAGCCCCTTGTCATTTCAGATATAAGCCATTACATTGTTTGTATGTACATTGTAAAATAATAAGAGTAACATATCTCTCTATATATACAATATATATAAAATCCAATGTCTGTCTGTATGTCTGTCCACTTTTCATGTGAGAACTACTTAATGGATTTAGATAATTTGTTTGAACATTCCGGTTGATTTTGCGACTTCTGTCATCACGCTAATTATCATAGTTCGCTTGCACTAGCGATATATTCACGCTAATCCAAGAGACAGAGGCTGTGGGCCTAGGGGAGGGAGAAGCGTGACATCAGGAGTTGGGAGCCATGCGGGGCCCTCCTCACTCATGCGCCAGCCTTGGAGAGTACCTTACCTCCGCTTAGCTAGCGAATGAGTGAACTACTTAATGGATTTCATCCATCCATCCATTGTCCAACCCGCTGAATCCGAACACAGGGTCACGGGGGTCTGCTGGAGCCAATCCCAGCCAACACAGGGCACAAGGCAGGAACCAATCCCGGGCAGGGTACCAACCCACCACAGCTTAATGGATTTAGATTGTTTTATTTTTTTATAATTTGCTTGAACATTCCGGTTTATTTTGTGAATCCTCTCATCGTGCTAAGTATCATAGGAGTGATATATTCAAGCTAATCTGAGGCAGAGGCTGCGGGCTAACAGGAGGGGGAAGCGTGACGTCAAGAGTGGGGAGTCGGGCAGGGCCCTCCTCACTCACGTGCACGTCCCTCTACCTCTGGCCACATTTTAGAGTGTACCTTGCCTACTCTTAGCTAGCGGTAACTGTTTGTTTATTGATTTTTAAAGTTTGTCCTCTTTCACTACTGCACAGGTGGAGCTGTGGAGGACAGCTAGTATTAAATAGATTCAACTGCATAGCTTAATAATCAAGTGGACTTCACCTCTTTATTATTTTTGTAATAGTCCATATTGGACTTTTTTTTTCACTACTAAGATATTAAAAACACAAAATGTTTTGTAATGGAGGTGTGCTAGTAAAATGGAAGCGCTCATTATAAAAATGGTCATGTCTGGTCTGGTATTCGTGCCAGTGATTTTCATACAGATGTTTGTGGTTACATTCAATACATAAAATGTGAAGTGCAGTAAGTGAGTCAATGTTAAACATATTTACCCAAAGACGAATCAGAGACATTATGATAGATAGATAGATAGATAGATAGATAGATAGATAGATAGATAGATAGATAGATAGATAGATAGATAGATAGATAGATAGATAGATAGATAGATAGATAGATAGATAGATAGATAGATAGATAGATAGATAGATAGATAGATAGATAGATAGATAGATAGATACTTTATTAATCCCAGGGGGAAATTCACATACTCCAGCAGCAAAAAATATTAAATTAAAGAGTAATAAAAAAATGCAGGTAAAAAACAGACAATAACTTGAATAATGTTCAACGTTTACCCCCTCTGGTGGAATTGAAGAGTCGCATAGTTTGGGGGAGGAATGATCTTCTCAGTCTGTCAGTGGAGCAGGACAGTGACAGCAGTCTGTCGCTGAAACTGTTCCTCTGTCTGGAGATGACACTGTTTCATGGATGTAGTGGATTCTCCATAATTGACAGGAGTCTGCTGAGTGCCCGTTGCTCTGCTACGGATGTCAAACCGTCCAGCTCTATGCCAACAATAGAGCCTGCCTTCCTCACCAGTTTGTCCAGGCGTGAGGCATCCTTCTTCTTTATGCTGTCTCCCCTGCACACCACCGCGTAGAAGAGGGCACTCGCCACAACCATCTGATAGAACATCTGCAGCATCGTACTGCAGATGTTGAAGGATGCCAGTCTTCTAAGGAAGTACAGGCGGCTCTGTCCTTTCTTGCACAGAGAATCAGTATTGGCAGTCCAGTCCAATTTATCGTCCAGCTGCACTCCCAGGTATTTATAGGTCTGCACCCTCTGCACACAGTCACCTCTGATGATCACGGGGTCCATGAGGGGCCTGGGTCTCCTAAAATCCACCACCAGTTCCTTGGTTTTGCTGGTGTTCAGTTGTAGGTGGTTTAAGTCGCACCATTTAACAAAGTCCTTGATGAGGTTCCTATACTCCTCCTCCTGCCCACTCCTGATGCAGCCCACGATAGCAGTGTCGTCAGCAAACTTTTGCACGTGGCAGGACTCCGAGTTATATTGGAAGTCCGATGTATATAGGCTGAACAGGACCGGAGAAAGTACAGTCCCCTGCGGCGCTCCTGTGTTGCTGACCACAATGTCAGATCTGCAATTCCCGAGACGCACATACTGAGGTCTGTTTGTAAGATAGTCCACGATCCATGCCACCAGGTATGAATCTACTCCCATCTCTGTCAGCTTGTCCCTAAGGAGCAGAGGTTGGATGGTGTTGAAGGCGATTAGGCTTCTCAAACGTCAGAGGCATAATAGACAGCACTCGTGTGAGAATACCAAACGCGCTGATTATATACAATACAAATCCTTTGTAGCACCAATGAACGGATCAATACTTTTAAATAACACTGACTAATTAGATATTCTGATGAGGGCACACTTCTTCAGCAGGAGTGGCATTGGGACATCACACCACGGTGGCAGAGGCTGCAGCTTTCTTTTTGGTTGCTAAATGTGCAATATATGTTTGCATATACTAAGTGTGCTGTTCATGTTCTTGTATATAATTTTCAATTGCTGTCAAATGCACTGTATATTGTTCACAAACCAGTATGTTCTCAATCAAACTGGGTGATTCAACGGACGCTTTATTTTAAAGTGGAATAATTTCATTAATATTTAATTATGCAACCACTGATTCAGAACTATAATGTACTTCGTCACTGGTCTGTTGTGTCTCGCCACTAGCTTGTCTCACTTTTGTTTCAGCTGACGCATTTCTTTTTTTTGTGTTATTATAGCTGAACTGTTATTTCTTGGTCAGCTGCTGAAAAGACCACCACTGTCTCTGTTTACGTGTTTTTCTATTTTATGACAATGAAAACTCTAAACTTTTCCAAGCTGTCCCAGAGGCATGACTAGCTTTAGCACTTATTAGGGTCTAAGCCTCCCACTGATGCTAGTCAACCATTGGAATAGTGGTCCATTTTAGATTTTGCCATGGTCAAGGAGCACATGGATTTTCATGGTTGAAGAACAAGGGGAGTTCTGCATGGACTAGGCCATATATACATTGTTAGTGGGAGGCTAATGTCTCGAAGATCAGAGGCTTAAAACTGGAGATCATTAGATGGGATGGGGGTGATGCTCTCGAAGATCAAGGACTGAACACCTGAGATCTGGGGCTAAAGCCCCCCACACACTCACCTACCCCCTCTCACAACACCATTGTGCTGTCTCATAATACAGTATATCATGCATCCAATCAGTTTTCTGTTTAAGTTCACAGCTACTCAATCTTCTCTGTGCTCTGTACTACGATAGATGTTATCAGTGATCTGTTGTCTGGGCTGTTTAAGTCTTATGAGTGCACTCTGTCACACACTGGGGCGTGGGAAGCAGTCAAAGGGCTTGAATGAGGGAAATTCTGTGCCAGACCAGAGAGTGGCGGAGTGCACTAACCCCTTCTCTTTTTCTCCTGCCAGTCAGTTACGGAAAATTCCGTCTGGTCCTGATGACGTCACTTCCGGCTCGAGTCCCGATGACCTCAATTCCAGTTCCAGCCCCCGATGACATTGCTTCCGGTTCTGACTCCGATGACCTCACTTCCTTTGCCAGACTTTAAAACCGCCATTTTGTCCCACATCCTCAGTTTTGAAATCCGACTTCATTTTCTTTTTGTGATCAAACTACAATATACGGGGTGACTACCCCAATCTTTTTTGTGGCTTTTTGTCCTTTATTATGACAACTCATAATCCTGGTTTGCCCAAGCCCATCTTGAGTTAGTGAGAAACACTATGGAACCGGCTCAGCCTTGATTGGAAAACAAGGTAAGGTTTATTGAACTAAGTCTTGGTTTCATATGTACACTTTGTGGAATACCTCATGTCATGTGTTGGGTTGTTTTGTATCTCATTGTTGTTCGACTTTTAATCAAGCAAAATAGAAACAATTAAATGGCCTGAGTCTTAGATAAAAAGGCAATTAAAATGAATGTAAAATTAGTTAATAAGCAGCAAAAACTGGTCACTAATTACAAAAACAGTTAGAATGGAAAACTGCAGCCACTGTGGCACTCCAGGATCAAAGCTGGACACCCCTGTGCTAGATGGTAGCCTGTCATACGTTCATGGTTTCTGTTTTGTCCCCATATTAGGAACATTATGAAAGTTCGAAAAACCAATTTAAATGCACAGAAACCTTCAAAGAATGAAATGGTGCTTGGTCAAGCAATGGAACCACACAACCCAGTAAAGTGCCATTAAAGAGATATTATTTGTAAGAGTGCAGGTGAGTGTTGTGCTCGGGCACAGGGATGAAGCAGCTAGGAGTGGACAGAACCACTCTCAGGAGAAACTAATGGTTGAGCTTGTGGAAGCTAAAATATATAATACAATGCTACAATATATGTATTATTCATGTACTGATATTGATATAAGCATTTGACTAATATAAGTGTGTGTGTAAGCAAGACTATTTAAAGCAGGGTCACAACAACTGTCAACAAAAGAATGTTTTGTATTTTCTTAAATGCAACCGTTAGCAAAAGACAAGCTTGATGGACTGAACATTAGAACAATCTAGATGAGAACAGGCCATTGAGCCCATCAAATCTCGCCAGTCCTGACTGAATGGTCATTAATCATTTATACAATTTATTTTTGTATAGCCCAAAATCACACAAGAAGTGGCACTATGGACTTTAACAGGCCCTGCCTCTTGACAATCCCTCAGCCTTGACCCTCTAAAACACGGGTGTCGAACTCCGGTCCTGGAGGGCCAAGAGCAAAACTTAAAAGAAATGATGAGGCGGCCTTCTGCTGTTATGCACCTAAAATCTGGAATAGCCTGCCAGTAGGAATTCGCCAGGCTAATACAGTGGAGTATTTTAAAAAACTGCTGAAAACACATTATTTTAACATGGCCTTCTCATAACTTCACTGTAATTTAAATCCTGATACTCTGTATATCCAGTTCATTATAATAACTATTCATGGTGGCTCTAAAATCTGTACTAACCCCTACTCTCTCTTCTGTTTCCTTTTCCGGTTTCCTTTTGGTGGCGGCTTGCGCCACCACCATCTACTCAAAGCACTGTGATGTTCCAACAATGATGGATTAAAAGCCAGAAGTCTGCATGACCATCATCAACAAGTCCTTCCGTGAGAACCCTAAATACAGAGAGGACTATTTCATTTTTGTTAGGCAGAATACCCAGAGGGGACTGGGCGGTCTCAAGGCCTCGAACCCCTGCAGATTTTATTTTTTTCTCCACCCGTCTGGAGTTTTTTTTTGTTTTTTATGTCCCCCTTAGCCATCGGACCTTACTCTTTTTCTATGTTAACTAATGTTGTCTTATTTTAATTTCTTATTTTGTCTTTTATTTTTATTTCCTTTTCTTCATTATGTAAAGCATTTTGAGCTACTTTTTTGTATGAAAATGTGCTATATAAATAAATGTTGTTGTTGTTGTTGTTGTTGTAGTGGCTGCAGGTTTTCATTCTAAACATCTTCTTAATTAGTCACCAGTTTTAGCTGCCAATTAACTTTTTTTGCCTTAATTTTAATTAACTTGACACGGGCCCTTAGTTGTCTCTTTTTCCTTAACTAGCAGCCAAACAATAATGAGACACAAAATGAGCCACCACATGCCCATTACACAATATCTGAAAATAAAGAAAGGTGAAGGTCTCAGTTAGGTTGATCTGTCAGGTCACCAAACATTTTGACATTGGTGTTCTTAGAAAAAACAGAAAATCAACAGTTTTGGAAATGTCTGCTGTGGCAGAATGAGAGCAGCAACAGGCCATGGAATTAAATAATGGGATTAATTAGCAGCAAGAATTAGCTTCTCATTAGGAGATTAGTTGGAGTGAAATTGGTTGGAGTTTGAAGCCCCAATTTAGTTGGTCATCTGTTGGCTCGTTTCACACCTCAGTTCTGCTTGGCTTTCATTTAATGAAGAAAGGAATCAATTTAGAGCACTGAATCCTTAAAAACAGGGCTATTAAAATGAAGGAAACAAAACTTCATTAGCAGTGAAAACTGGTCACTGATTAGGAAAAGGGTTAGAATGAAAACCAGCAGCCACAGCGACCCTCTAGACCTGGAGTTCGACACCCCTGATCTAAGAAGACAAGAAAAACTCCCCCAAAATAAAAAGCTAGTAGGGAAAAAAAATTGGAAGAAAACTTAGGATAGGAAGTTCAAAGAGAGACCCCTTTCAAGGTAGGTTGGGTGTGCAGTGGGTGTCA
The DNA here is from genome assembly GCF_900747795.2 of Erpetoichthys calabaricus. Classification (NCBI taxonomy): domain Eukaryota; kingdom Metazoa; phylum Chordata; class Cladistia; order Polypteriformes; family Polypteridae; genus Erpetoichthys; species Erpetoichthys calabaricus. Next base: position 25,031,176 of record NC_041410.2, on the reverse strand, counting down.
AAGAGAGGGGGATCAATACAACACAATACACAGAACATAACACAAGTAATCCTCAATACAGTATAACAGTAAAATAAAAATATTAGAAGTACAGAGCAGAATTTAACAGCAGATGATATCACATAATATGATTTGGATTTGTTTAGAGTTCTGGAGACCCCGGCCATCAAGCTGCCTGCGATCCTCCATCAAAGATGACTTTACCTTAGGCAGGCAAAACAACTTGGCAGCTGGGCAGTGGCTCCAAGTGCCACTTTTGAGTACCGAGAAGAGGAACAGAATAGGTGAGGGTTAGTAACAAATTATAACTATCATGTTACTTATGTTTTAGTGCTAATGACTAACAACAGAGATGCAGTCTGTGCAGTTAATCAGCAGCTCTAGTCAGGATATGCTAAACTGAAGTCGTGAGTCTTCAGCTGGGATTTAAAAGCTGAGACTGAAGGGGCATCTCTTATAGTAGCAGGCAGACCATTCCACAGTTTAGGGGCCCTGTAACTAAAAGCTTGACCTCCCATTGTTATTTTATTAATCCTTGGCATCATAAGCAGACCAGAATCTTAAGATCTTAATGTGCGCTCTGGTTTGTAAGTCATTATAAATTCAGTGTAAGGATTTAAGAATTAATTTCCGATGAAGGAAGTAGTGAGAGCAAAAGGTTGTTCTAAGCACCAGCTACCTCCAGCTTTGCACCCTCGGTCTATTGCAATTTTAAATGCCAGCAATGCTCAGGGATTTGACTTTTCAAAAAGCACAAATAGGCTTCTGATCTGAGTTTAAATAAATATATTTTGTTTAAGAATTTAAATGCCCACACCAAAAAAAAAAAAAATGGTGGTCACAGCTCCAGCAGTCAATGTTCAGATCCCACAGAGTTTCTGTCTTCTCTGTATGACTCTGGTTTTCCTTGTGCTGTAATAATAGGTGAGTCTAAGATGTATAAGTGTGTGCTATGATGCAATGGCGTCACGTCTAGAGAGGGTTACTGAGTTGTGCACTGGGTTGCCAAGACAGGCGACAGCTTCCACTGCTCTCAATTGGACAAAAAGTCAAATGCAATGAAAAGCAATGAATAAACAAATAAGTAAATAAATAAAATAGTGGAGCTATTTAGTAGAAGATGACATCCCTACGGCCAAAAATCATGAAAGAAGAAAGCAAAGGCGGACCAGTGTATTTAAAAATATAATTCTGTCCTGTAATAAATGTTCTGAAGTCTCACCATTAAAGAATGTTCTGCATTGAGCTGAATCCCACCTCACTCTCTCTCTCTCTTTTCCTCAGTCGATGCATATTCCAGATGATAACAGCCCTGCTTTGAAGCCCACAGTATGCGCAGGTTTTCTTTAGAATATATGAAAACAAGGCATTTAACAAAAAGAAGAGGTCACTGAGTCCATCAAGCTCATTTGATGAGAACGTGTCTGAATATCTAATTCATTCTTTTTCTCATTGAGGAGGTCAGTCCTTGTTGTTAATGGAACTGTTATTTCAACTCGCAGTCAGCATTCTCTGAAATTACCTATAGTGTGAGGTTTATCGCTGTGTGAAAGATAATTATTGTTTTCAGACTTTCAATGCACAAACTTGAAGCGTTTTAACAGTTTCTTTTGCTTAATTTTATTTCTCTCTCCTGTTAGTATTCTCGGTTGTCTTATTACTTCCCACAGCCAATTAACAGTGAGTTGCCAATAAAATATTAACCAACAGCTCACCAGCTATCTGAGCGCCATCTACATCTGTGGGCGTTCACCATGCTAAAAAGGCTGGTCCCCTGACTTCTCCCAACATGTGCAGCATCAACGTGTCAGTAAACTCACAGCTAGCCTTGCTGCAGTAAGTTTGTTCCTGCCTACAAGGCAATGAGTAGGTGGTCTCAGGGGAAACGTGTTGCAAGGCTGACAATAGGCAGAATGACGAGATTTTTTCTCTATCAGCATATACATAAATGCAAAGTAGGTGATTTTATATTAGAGTTTACAAAAGAATGGCCATGTTCTAGGTTAATAGCTCTATTTTGATAAATCTTAATACATAATTCGCCTGCCTCCTCACTCACTCACTCACTCACTCACTCACTCACTCACTCACTCACTCACTCACTCACTCACTCACTCACTCACTCACTCACTCACTCACTCACTCACTCACTCACTCACTCACTCACTCACTCACTCACTCACTCACTCACTCACTCACTCACTCACGTCCGTCCGAAGCCGAATGTGCAGTCACCTTCTGCGCACTCACTGACATCAGTCCGAAGCCGAATGAGCAGTCGCCTTCTGCGCCGCTGCCTGAAAAACCTTATGAGACCGAAATCCAACCCCAACATTGCGGCAGGCGGCGGATTTAGCCTACGCATTATACAACTGTCTTCAACAGGTACATTCATGACTTAAACATTTCAAAGTTCGTCTCACTTCCAACTTATACAAATGCCTCCAAAGAGAAAATGTGCTTCATCCAACGATCGTCTGTCCGAAGCCGAATGCGCAGTCGCCTTCTGTGCATCCAACCCCAACATCGCGGCAGGCGGCAGATTTAGCCTACGCATTATACAACTGTCTTCAACAGGTACATTCATGACTTAAATGTTTCAAAGTTCGTCTCACTTCCAACTTATACAAATGCCTCTAAAGAGAAAATTTGCTTCATCGCGGCAGCCGGCGGATTTAGCCTACGCATTTCAGGATTATTATTCTGAAATCCCAAATCCTTCTGCCCAGGCGTAGGATATTAGCCCCGATCACAGCCAACCCTCACACTCAAAATAATACGTAAGAACATATTATTATTAAGTACTTTCAGCGGGCGAGTGATGTGAAGGTGCAAGTTAAAGATGGGCCACATTAAGGGAAATTACTACCAAACAGTGAGAGTTTCTTCACAAAAAATGTAGTCTACAGAGAGATTTTACAACTTTAGTTGCATACTGACAGGCCTCCAGTATACAAACAAAAAACGTTGTCATAGATAGCATGTCTTTTTTAAGTGTACAGTATTTTTTGCCATGATAAAGTCATACATATCCCCAAACCTCTTAGTTAATTATCATTACTTACATCACTTTGTTATTTATTTCTTACTTATCATTTGTTCTTCATACACTACTGACACAAACTCATGCCCGTTTCATCTTACGTTGTCGAAACGGGCTTTTTGTCTAGTTAGGAAATAATTCAGTAGTCCGTAATAGAAAAAGTATGCTATGTTTTGAGCAGCAGCTTGTATGCTACATTAGGTGATAGCATTTTGTTCAGAATAATAAGTCAATATTTGACTATGTATGCTCTTCCTTGATGCAGTTCTTACATATTAAGTTGTTACTCGAGTAACAAACTGTATGTAAGGGTTTTCATGGTGTCACGCATGTGCGTCTGAGGATCTCCTTGCTGGCTCATTCGAGGTAATCGGTAACCCACCAGGGTGAGAGGGGGATCTGTCACTAACTCTCTTTCCTTTTCTTCCCACTGCTCCCAGAAACCTCCTAATGAGGGAAATGAACTCCGCCTCTTCCGGTCCTCCCAGTATAAAAAGACCGGGTGCCTCCACTAACTTGTCTTTTGATGAGACCAGTTCCAACGTGTGAAAGCTCTAGGAAAGCCTTCCGTTGTTTCGTCAGCTAGAATTAATGCTGAAGCTTTTTCTGTTTTGTACCTTGCTGCCTTATATTAAGTCTTACCGGACGGCACCTGTTTAAGTTTATCGAGAGATTTAGAATCTGTGTTCGGCCATCTCACAGTGGGTATACATGTCGTTAGTTCATCGAGACCAGCACATTAGAACATAGATTCTTAAACTATTGGTCACGACCCATTTTGGGTCACATGTTGTATGAATTTGAGTCACATAGAGTCGTGATTCACAATAGTGCTCAATTGGATAGGGTCGCGTATGGTTTGCGGAGTATCTTGTGATGGGTCACCGCTGGCAGTTTATGCAAACACCATTACTCTGCTAAAACCTGTGTCCGCAATTCTCGAAGGGGAAGAGATGATGGTCACTGGCAATTCTGGGTCTCAAAGACAGAAAAAAGGCAAAACTGGGTTTGTGAAAAAAAAAAAGTATAACAACCACTGCATGAGAACAGTAGAACAATTATAACGAGAGTCCAACAATGACAGTCCAAGAATGTTCGACGATCCTATTCACCCAACTTCTTCAAAATAACATCAAGTTGAGTTTTGAGGGTTGCCAGTGTAGCAGGGCCTACCAAACTTTTTGGTTTTATTCCATATGTTTGTCTTTAGCGTCTTTAAGGACATTTACAAACATGTACTTTAGGTTCTGTAGTATGAGGTTGTACTAAAAGGAGCCGACTGTGAAGAAGAGACAGTGCTGAGCTTAGATTAGTCGATTTGTGCAGAAGGAATCCTTCTTTAGCTTGTCTGGCTTAAATAGTTATTTAGTGAATAGATAAATAGAAGAATGGAACTTAAATAGAAGTTTAGTGGAGGAGCTGCCCACACAGAGAGATCCTACTTACTGTTCTTATTTTGTTACTTTTATGTGTGGTATTCATTCTGTTGTTCTATATGATAATTATGGAGATTTTGTTGCATTCACTTGCTATGGGACAGATAAGAAATTCGAGTCTCCCAGTGAGAAATTTCATATGAAATCTGGAAGCTCTCAGTGAGATCATTCATGTAAAACAATGCTAACCAAATTAGCTGAGTTGTCACGCTGACCTTTTGCCTCATTCACTAATATATGGTAAAAAAAAAACAATCAGGTCATTAAGAAGTGGTATTTTTGAGTTCAGATTTTATTTGCAGTGACGTGATACACATTTAAAGTTTTCAGCTTGCTTTTTAGATAGATAGATAGATAGATAGATAGATAGATAGATAGATAGATAGATAGATAGATAGATAGATAGATAGATAGATAGATAGATAGATAGATAGATAGATAGATAGATAGATAGATAGATAGATAGATAGATAGATAGATAGATAGATACTTTATTAATCCCATGGGGAAATTCACATACTCCAGCAGCAGCATACTGATAAAAAACAATATTAAATTAAAGAGTGATAAAAAATGCAGGTAAAACAGACAATAACTTTGTATAATGTTAACGTTTACATCCCCCCCCCCACACACACACACACACACTCCCCCCAAAGGGATGGAATTGAAGAGTCGCATAGTGTGGGGAAGGAACAATCTCCTCAGTCTGTCAGTGGAACAGGACATTGACAGCAGTCTGTCGCTGAAGCTGCTCCTCTGTCTGGAGATGATACTGTTTAGTGGATGCAGTGGATTCTCCATGATTGACAGGAGTCTGCTCAGCGCCCGTCGCTCTGCCACAGATGTCAAACTGTCCAGCTCCGTGCCTACAATAGAGCCTGCCTTTCTCACCAGTTTGTTCAGGCGTGAGGCGTCCCTCTTCTTTATGCTGCCTCCCCGGCACACCACTGCGTAGAAGAGGGCGCTCGCCACAACTGTCTGATAGAATATCTGCAGCATCTTACTGCAGATGTTGAAGGACGCCAGCCTTCTATGGAAGTATAGTCGGCTCTGTCCTCTCTTGCACAGAGCATCAGTATTGGCAGTCCAGTCCAATTTATCATCCAGCTGCACTCCAGGGTATTTATAGGTCTGCACCCTCTGCACACAATCACCTCTGATGATCACAGGGTCCATGAGGGGCCTGGTTCTCCTAAAACCCACCACCAGCTCCTTGGTTTTGCTGGTGTTCAGGTGTAGGTGGTTTGAGTCGCACCATTTAACAAAATCCTTGACTAGGTCCCTATACTCCTCCTGCCCACTCCTGATGCAGCCCACGATAGCAGTGTCGTCAGTGAACTTTTGCATGTGGCAGGACTCTGAGTTGTATTGGAAGTCCGATGTATATAGGCTAAACAGGACCGGAGAAAGTGCAGTTCCCTGCGGCGCTCCTGTGTTGCTGACTACAATGTCAGACCTGCAGTTCCCGAGGCGCACATACTGAGGTCTGTCTGTAAGATAGTCCACGATCCATGCCACCAGGTATGAATCTACTCCCATCTCTGTGTTCTTGTCCCTAAGGAGCAGAGGTTGGATAGTGTTGAAGGAGCTAGAGAAGTCCAGAAACATAATCCTTACTGCACCACTTTCCATGAAAAAGTAAACCTTACTTTTAATTGTTGTTTCTGGTGAATGAGTTACCAAATCAATTGCAACCTTTGCATTTCTTCCAAATTGCAGACTGAAAATTCACATGAACACAACAAAGTGGGAAGAAGGTGAGACATCACAGGTGGAAACTATAAAAATTGCCATAGTAGAATAGCACAACATTTATTGGTTTGTCTTTTGGAGCTCAACACACTGAGAAACAAACACAGTACCTCCATGTTATGTTTATTTATAACAGTTTGACAATACTGCAGTAAACGGGATTGATTGTTCATTTCCTGACTGTGGACCTAAAGTGTGAAGGGCTGGTGATAAGAAATGAGTTACTGCTAGATGTGTCATTGTCTATTTTCATTAACCTGATGCTTGCACAAGTTAAGCTGCCACCAAGACAGCACCACATAATTGTAAAATTATTTTACCACATAATTGTAAAATTTGGTCACGCTATGCTTTTAATTAAATTGATATGTGTATTTAGAAAGAAATGTTGGAAAAAAAGTTCAAGACTTACAAATCCACTCTGGTCTATCAAACTTTTAAATGATTACATGACAAAAGTAAAATGCACACAGATCAAATGATTCCCTTCATTAGGGCTTCTAATTAGAATCTGGCAGAAATGAAAATGAACTGGCATTGTGGTAGTCCAGGATCAGGATAATGTAATTTAGACAACACACAAGGTTAGCCACATCAATTAGAGTCTTGTCCAGAAACCAACTCCATTATTGTACAGTAGAACCTCGGGTCACAAACGTCTCTGAACACATACCAATTGGGTTACGACCAAAAAGTTTGCCAAACTTTTGCATCTGTTCACGACCACACACTCGGGTGATGAACAAGCCAGTTTCCCTTCCAGTTTGTACGTGCCGATGATTTCCGCACGTGTTCAGTCTCTCCCTGTACCTGTACAGTACATTGTTCTCGGTCAGACATGCATCGCATAGAGGGACTTTACCTCAAAACTGTAATCTCCTCTCCACCCAGTCCCTCCTCACTTCCTTCATGCCAGAACTCGACTCATGCAAGGTTAGTTTTCTTGGTTGTTTATGGTTTGTTTTTGTATAAATTCCGGATTTTTCAAATGTTAATTTTTTTCCCTGTGCTTAAAACTCATTTAAAAAAAGTGTTTACAGCAATCGGTTCGTAAGGCTATTAGCGTGGACTCCTGCAATGTTACTTTGTTGGTTGTTTATGGTTGGTTTTTAATAAAGTTCAGATTTGTTCAAATGTTCATTTTTTTCCCTGTGTTTAAAACTCATTAAAAATAAAGTGTTTACAGCGATCGGTTCGTAAGGCTATTAGCGTGAACTCCTGCAATGTTAGTTTTCTCTGTTCAAGGTTTTCTCAGTGTTATTCAACATTTTTACATTTAGTTTACTATTACACTGTGCATTCTATGGTATTATTAACTATTTTTGTGCTTAAAAATCTTTTAAAAAAATATATTTACATTCAGCTTGTACGGTCCAGAACGAATTAATTGCATTTACATACAATCCTATGGGGGGAAATTGCTTCGGGTCACGACCAAATCAAGTTGTGACCAGAGTTTTGGAACGAATTACGGTCGTGACCCGAGGTTCCACTGTATCTGGGATCAAACCACGTTGCGCATCACAGATGAAACAATATCTTTCATTTGTTGTCACACACCCAGTTACTGTACCTGAATCAAAAGAGCAAATAATTCAAAGATGTATCAGATTTGTATATAGTGTCAAAGAAAAGACAAAGAGCCTCAAAAAGGTTTGGGATAGCCTTCTGCATACTTGAGCCTGGCTGCAAAGCATTAAATTGGTTGTACAGTTGTGTACAGATTGGAGTCCAAAATAGAACTGTCTTAGTCAGGTTAAGATGGGGATTTTAAAGTAAGGCAGAGAAAGTGAGGAAATTGTGACCGGAGCTGGAAGTGGTGTCTTCTGGACCGGGAGTGGCATCATCAGGGTCATGAAAGGAAGTGACGTCATCGGGACCGGAAGTGTCACCATCAGGATCGTGACCGGAAGTGACGTCATTGAGGCCCAGGTGGAATTTCCTGTAATTGGTCTGCAGTGGAAAGAGAGAGAAGATTAGTGCACCTCACCACTGCCGTGGAATTACTCTTATTCAATCCCTTTAGCTGCCTCCCATGTGCACATGTGTGATAATAGCCATATTCACAGTCTTATTTCTGGAGTGTGACATATTTACAGGAGAAAGCTGGAGCAGAAGTTGCAGAACAACAGCATGAAGGAAGTGTGGGATGGGATGAAGATCAAAGCGGGGTACCACCATCGAGAGAGACGTGAAGAGAGCAAACCAAATGAACATCTTCTTTAACAGGTTTGACCATCCTAACCCACTCTCACCTCGGAGTACTGCACTCTCTACACATCCTTCTGCTGATACCAACATAGGAGAGACATCCCCACCCACAATTACAGCAGCGCAAGTGAGCAGAGAGCTGAGGAAACTTCGTGCCAGCAAAGCAGCAGGTCCAGATGGAGTATCGCCACGACTGCTGAAGGTCTGTGCATCAGAGCTGGGGGGTCCTCTACAGCGCATCTTCAACCTGAGCCTGGAACAGGGGAAAGTCCCGAGGCTTTGGAAAACATCTTGCATCACTCCAGTCCCAAAGGTATCACGTCCTGGTGAGCTGAATGACTTCCGGCCTGTCGCTCTAACATCACATGTGATGAAGACCATGGAGCGGCTGCTGCTTCACCACCTGAGGCCACAGGTCCAACACGCCCTCGACCCTCTGCAGTTCGCATACCAGGAGAAGGTGGGAGTGGAAGATGCCATCATCTACATGCTCTCCCACTTGGACAGAGGCAATGGCGCTGTAAGAATTATGTTTCTAGACTTCTCTAGCGCCTTCAACACCATCCAACCTCTGCTCCTTAGGGACAAGCTGACAGAGATGGGAGTAGATTCATACCTGGTGGCATGGATCGTGGACTATCTTACAAACAGACCTCAGTATGTGCGTCTCGGGAATTGCAGATCTGACATTGTGGTCAGCAACACAGGAGCGCCGCAGGGGACTGTACTTTCTCCGGTCCTGTTCAGCCTATATACATCAGACTTCCAATATAACTCGGAGTCCTGCCACGTGCAAAAGTTTGCTGACGACACTGCTATCATGGGCTGCATCAGGAGTGGGCAGGAGGAGGAGTATAGAAACCTCATCAAGGACTTTGTTAAATGGTGCGACTTAAACCACCTACAACTGAACACCAGCAAAACCAAGGAACTGGTGGTGGATTTTAGGAGACCCAGGCCCCTCATGGACCCCGTGATCATCAGAGGTGACTGTGTGCAGAGGGTGCAGACCTATAAATACCTGGGAGTGCAGCTGGACGATAAATTGGACTGGACTGCCAATACTGATTCTCTGTGCAAGAAAGGACAGAGCCGCCTGTACTTCCTTAGAAGACTGGCATCCTTCAACATCTGCAGTAAGATGCTGCAGATGTTCTATCAGATGGTTGTGGCGAGTGCCCTCTTCTACGCAGTGGTGTGCTGCGGAGGCAGCATTAAGAAGAAGGATGCCTTACGCCTGGACAAACTGGTGAGGAAGGCAGGCTCTATTGTTGGCATAGAGCAGGACAGTTTGACATCCGTAGCAGAGCAACGGGCACTCAGCAGGCTCCTATCAATTATGGAGAATCCACTACATCCATTAAACAGTGTCATCTCCAGACAGAGGAGCAGTTTCAGCGACAGACTGCTGTCACTGTCCTGCTCCACTGACAGACTGAGAAGATCATTCCTCCCCCAAACTATGCGACTCTTCAATTCCACCAGAGGGGGTAAACGTTGAACATTATTCAAGTTATTGTCTGTTTTTTACCTGCATTTTTTTATTACTCTTTAATTTAATATTTTTTTGCTGCTGGAGTATGTGAATTTCCCCCTGGGATTAATAAAGTATCTATCTATCTATCTATCTATCTATCTATCTATCTATCTATCTATCTATCTATCTATCTATCTATCTATCTATCTATCTATCTATCTATCTATCTATCTATCTATCTATCTATCTATCTATCTATCTATCTATCTATCTATCTATCTATCTATCTATCTATCTATCTATCTATCTATCATATCAGCATTTGCTAAGACATTTGTTTCTAAAACAACATATCCGCTGCTACCTCAGTGGCGCATAAACATACATACAGTACTTAGCATAGGAACATGCAAAAGAAACTTGACAAACTAGAGTAGACCATTCAGTCCATTAGGCGTGTTTATTTAGCCAACAGATACAGTAAGCTGTCCCTTTATCTCAGCCAGTAATTTCTCAAAGGTTGTCAAAGTGTCTCCTTCTCCTACATGTCTCCGTAGTTTGTTTCAGATTTGCTCAACTCTTTGCATAAAGAAGTAGAAGTGCTTCCTGGCTTCAGTCGGAAATAGACTTACACTTAATCTCCACTGGTGTCCTGGACTATATGATTCACTGTTGTTGTATCTAATTTAGCAATGCCTTTGAGGATTTTGAAGACCTGATTTAGGTCCCTATTAAGTCTCCTCTTGAGACTAAACAGGTTTACTTCTCAGAGTCTGTCACACTAGGACATGTCCTTAAGTCCCATGATACACTTGGTTACTCTGCCCTGCCTAGCTTCAGGTGCTGCTCTGTCTTATTTGCATCATGGTGACCAGAACTGCACACAATACCCCAGATGTGGTCTCACTAGTGCATTATATAGTCTAAGCATAACATCCCTCAATTTATATTCAACCGTTTTAACTGTATAACCTAACGTTTTGTTTCCCTAACATTTTATTCACCATATAAGGGATTTTATTTGCCATTTTAATTGCTTCTGCACTTTGCTTAGATGATGCAAACATTGTGTCAACATAAACCCCAAGTCACCTGAACCTTTTGCAAGGTCATCCTGTACCTCTAGAAGCCCTAAACTCACCAGACACTAGGAAATATTTTAATATTCATCTTGCAATGAGAAGTGAAGCAAAATGACACCTTTTATTGGCTAACTGAACAGATTACAATATACAGGCAGTCAAGGCAGCTCTGACCACTTCTTCGGGCAAGCAGAAGAATATTCATATAAATATTTATATTTGTAACTGGAAATCCACAAATGGAGAAAATGAATCATGTATCTTAAAATAGTTTTTTATTCCTAAGCTTTCGACTCCTATCAGGAATCATCATCAGAGGAACATGATTCGACTAGAGGAATTAGAGGAATCCAAGGCAATATAGAAAATAAGGAAGGGAGGGGAGGTGGATTTTTAGTTGGGGACGGGGGGGCTGGGTGATTGAGAGCTCCCGGTTAAGTTTAGGGAAGATTTCAAAATCCTCCTTTTAACATATAAAACATTAAATGGCCAAGGTCCGGCTTACTTGTCTGAACTTATCATGACTTACGAACCAGAGCACACATTAAGATCTCAAGATGCCGGTCTGCTTATGATTCCAAGGATTAATAAAATAACAGTGGGAGGTTGAGCTTTTAGTTACAGGGCCCCTAAACTGTGGAATGGTCTGCCTGCTACTATAAGAGGTGCCACTTCGGTCTCAGCTTTTAAATCCCGGCTGAAGACTCACTACTTCAGTTTAGCATATCCTGACTAGAGCTGCTGATTAACTGTACAGACTGCATCTCTGTTGTCAGTCATTAGCACTAAAACATAAGTAACATGATAGTTAGAATTGGATACTAACCCTCACCTATTCTGTTTCTCTTCTCGGTACTCAAATGTGGCACTTGGTGCCACGGCCCACCTGTCAATTTGTTTTGCCTGCCTAAGGTAAAGTCATTCCTGAGGGAGGATTGCAGGAATCATGGGAAGGAGGGGTCCTTTCCATGGATTGGCTGGCCCAGCGCTGTTTCAGCCGTGGAATGGCCAAATGGGGGAGGCAGCTTGATGGATGAGGTCTCCAGGACTCTAAATATATCCAAATCTTCTTATGTGATATCATGTACTGTTAAATTCTGCTCCGTACTTCTAAAAAAATTTTATTTGTGTATTGTATTGTATTGTATTGACCCCCTTCTTTTGACACCCACTGCACGCCCAACCTAGCTGGAAAGGGGTCTCTCTTTGAACTGCCTTTCCCAAGGTTTCTCCCATTTTTTCCTACAAGGTTTTTTCGGGAGTTTTTCCTTGTCTTCTTAGAGAGTCAAGGATGGAGGGTTGTCAAGAGCCAGGGCCTGTTAAAGCCCATTGCGGCACTTCTTGCGTGATTTTGGGCTATACAAAAATATATTGTATTGTGTTGTATGAGGTGGGGTTCAGAGGATGTTGGTCATAAAGTCTTATTTATATTTGCATGTTCTTCTTTTCAAGCCTGCATATGCTGGGTTCATGTGCCAAATGTCCAAATATTTATCTTATATATAAACGTCAACGTGTGGAAGTGTGTGTGTCTGTCCAGCCCGGAAGTGAGAGGTGGAATTGGGATAAGGGCTCCACCTCCAAGGAAACAGAAAACTCACTCTGAGGAAACAGAAAACTTGCTTAGCCGCTAATAACACATCAGCAAAACGAACCCTCAAACGAAAAACAAAGTCGCTTATCTGCTAACATTGGCAAAGCGGTATCCCTTTTACTTTTCCTCCCGCCACTAATACACAAGCGATGCAAGCACGTCGGCAAAATGAATCCTCCTAGGAGAGAGATGCCCAGAGTAGTTCCTTTCAATTATCTGACATCTCTAGATTTAAGTTTTTTTTTCTGATGATTTCAATAGTTTCTAGGACCCCGGGCTTTTTACAGCACAGGCTTACACCGCTAGTATTACATTTTTATGAGACTTTTTGGAAGAGAGATTTTTTCAAGACCTGTGAGATGAGACTTTTGCCTTGAGATTTTTTCAAGTTACGCCTTCCTCTCAAACATTTTCAAACAAGACCATGGTCCTCTCAACTCTCATTCGTGTGAATGCTTTTGCCAGACACACTTCCTGCGCTCTCAGCTCTTATACATTTTAACATTTTTATCATTTTAAATTCCCAATTAAAGAAGATATATTTTGTCCAAATCTTATTGAAGAATTTCATGAATGGTTATCGACATAAAAAATTAGTACAAGTGCAATCCTAGCACAGAGAAACGAGGAAGTCAAACAAATTAACACTAAAAATGTTGATCGGTTACACATCAAATTGGTTAAATGCGTCAAAAAATGTCAAACCATTACACAGCAAATTGGTTAAATGGGTATCAATAGACTATGCTGAAACAGTTGGTGGTGATCGTGCGGAAGATGAAAACAACAACTTACAATATCTCGAAGAATACATACAAGCGTTAACAACGTCTGGTCTTACAACGCACAAATTACTGTAGAAAGAAGGACGTATCCAAGAAAGGTGATGTAGTACATCTTCCACAGATAACATTAGATAGATAGATAGATAGATAGATAGATAGATAGATAGATAGATAGATAGATAGATAGATAGATAGATAGATAGATAGATAGATAGATAGATAGATAGATAGATAGATAGATAGATAGATAGATAGATAGATAGATAGATAGATAGATAGATAGATAGGGGACGCTCACGAGACACCTGGCTGCAGCAGATAGATGGTCACTTTTGAAGGGTGGGTCTCAGGTTAGATAGATAGATAGATAGATAGATAGATAGATAGATAGATAGATAGATAGATAGATAGATAGATAGATAGATAGATAGATAGATAGATAGATAGATAGATAGATAGATAGATAGATAGATAGATAGATAGATAGATAGATAGATACTTTATTAATCCCAAGGGGAAATTCACATACTCCAGCAGCAGCATACTGATAAAAAATAATATTAAATTAAAGAGTGATAAAAATGTAGGTAAAACAGACAATAACTTTGTATAATGTTAACGTTTACCCCCCGGGTGGAATTGAAGAATCGAATAGTTTGGGGGAGGAACGATCTCCTCAGTCTGTCAGTGGAGCAGGACAGGTACAGCAGTCTGTTGCTGAAGCTGCTCCTCTGTCTGGAGATGATCCTGTTCAGTGGATGCAGTGGATTCTCCATTATTGACAGGAGCCTGCTCAGGGTCCGTCACTCTGCCACAGATGTCAAACTGTCCTGCTCCATGCCTACAACAGAGCCTGCCTTCCTCACCAGTTTGTCCAGGAGTGAGGCGTCTCTCTTCTTTATGCTGCATCCCCAGCACACCACTGCGTAGAAGAGGGCGCTCGCCACAACTGTCTGATAGAACATCTGCAGCATCTAATTGCAGATGTTGAAGGACGCCAGCCTACTAAGGAAGTATATTTTTAAAAATTACACAACAAAGGAGATCTTGATATGCCATTTGTATTACAACAGTTTCCGTTTAGAATAGCTTTTGCAAAGACAATTAACAAACCTCAGAGCAAAACATTCAAAAAAGTCGTTTTATGTAATAGAGAGAAAGAAACGAAATTCAATCACGGGCAGTTATATGTTGCATTGATGCATATGTAACAATTCCCATGAAAATAAAAATGTGTTTAAATTGTACATCCGCATCCCCATACACGAATGGCAGAACCGCAAAGAGGCTAGTGCATAGCGCAGGCTGGGTTGTGGGCGAGCGAAGCAAGCAGGGGGAAAAGCCCCCTAGTATAATATTAGGTTCAAAATTAATGAAAGTAGGGATTTACTTTACTTATTTCTTCAGTTTATATGCTGATTGATTATGTGATAAAAGTATTTAAATATTCAGAAGCTAATTAAGAATATAATGCACACGCATTGAATGTTTGTGAAAAAAGGTTTTATGGTCTGATCAGATCAAACTGGAATATTTTGGTGAGAATATATAAGCAGTATGTGATGGGTGAGCTGGCAATATTCTGAATAATCAAGTATGGTGGTGATTTACATGAATTATGCTTTAGTGAATGTGAATTGTTTTCCAGCCATAGTTATAAGAGTATTGACACGAAGTAGACACAACACAGCTAAATTAAGCATCCATTTTAGGGTTGCAGTAGGTGGCTGGTGAAAGCCAAGTTAAAAGTTGGAAGGGGTGAAGCGCAGGAAGGTCTCTGACACACTTCTTTGATTTCTGCCAAATATTTGGGAGCCATAGGAAGTTTCATCATTCATTAAGTCAATTATTCTTACACACAAAACAAAGTCAACAATGGAGTCAATCTTCAGCCCACTCAGATTCCAATATTTGGAAAGACTTGGAGTCGTGGGTGATTCCTGGACAATCAGAGCCACAACTTATCTGTTTGCAAGATCAGGTAAACAACTCATTGGCAGACAGGCCAGACATTATTGGAGTTTGTTTTTAATGAAGAATTTCTGTTACTGCTGGGAAACTCAAAAAGACATAAGAGGTGTGAAGACTTGCTCAGTACAGACTTTTTATTTATTCTTAATTACTTTTTACCATTTCTGTAACTGTTTTTGTGTCGATAAAAAGGCCTTCTTTGATGCATTTCAAATTGATTCTTTTTTTTAATTGCAAAGACTTTTACAAAAGGCTGTAATGTGTTCAGAAATGAATGCTGTTGGGACAGCCTCCGGATTGCTAGGGCTCAGCTAAGAGGTGAAGTGAGGACAGGTGACTTGCAGTCAGACACCCAAAATTGTTGGGGAATGTTGTAAGATTTTCATTTATTTTGTGATTTTGTCTAAGATCACCAACAATTATAGATTAATCCTTACTGTCGCATGTACAGAGTGCAGTGAAGTTCTTTCTTGCAGCAAAATGCAACATCTCGCCACTGTCCAGCGCTATTATGGCCCTTCTAGGCCAGTACAATTCTCCCAGCTAATCCATCTATTCAGCACCCCATTTCTGTTCAGCTCATTATTGTAACACCCTCCAAGTCTGTATGCAACCTTGGGGTGGTGATCAATGACCAGATGTCCTTCAAGGACCATTTTCTTACAGTCTCTCTCTGTCTTGCAGATTCACACTATATAACATCTGCATGATAAACCTAATTCTGACAGAGTACCATACCATACCATTTTTATTTGTTAAGCGCTTAAAAACACAGCATTACAACTGACCGAAGCGCTGTACAGTTAAAACAAGCAAGACTAAAAGCAAAAAATAAAAAAAAAAACAAACATTAAGAGAGAATTAAAACAGAGACACTAAAAAAAACAGGTCAGGGGACCCAATAAAACAGAGAAATAGCAAAAAGCAAGTGGGAATAAGACAGGTTAAGAATTAAAAGCCAATGTGAAGAAGTGCGTTTTTAGGTGTGATTTGAATGTGGTGACTGAAGCGGCCTGCCTAACCACTAAAGGTAAGGAGTTCCAGAGCTTGGGTGCACAGACAGAAAAAGCCCTTTCACCACGAGCTTTAAAATGTGCCTTGGGAACGGTTAGGAGCAGCTGATCTGCGGATCTAAGAACACGAGGGGGATTGTGACGATGGAGCAAGACACTCAAGTAGGCAGGGGCTAGACCATTTAGTGCCTTATAGGTTAAGAGGAGTATCTTAAAATCAATTCTGAAACTAACCGGCAGCCAGTGTAGGGTTTTTAAAATCGGTGTAATGTGTTTGCTTCTGCTGCTTCCAGTTAAAAGTCTTGCAGCCGCATTTTGAACCAATTGGAGTCTCGAAAGAGTGGCTTTACTAATACCATATAGGCAGGAATTAAAATAGTCGAGCCGGGACGTAATGAATGCATGGATTACTGATTCCAGGAGGTGGTAAGGCAGAATTGGTTTGAGTTTGGCAATTCGCCTGAGATGGAAAAAGCAGGATTTTACTGTGCTGTTGACTTGAGCATCCATTTTCAGGACCATATCCATTTTGATTCCAAGATTGGAAACAGACGAAGTTACTGGAATGGGAAGAAAGTCGAGGTCAAGGGGTAGGGTCTGTTTGCGGTCGGGACTAAAAACAATGACCTCGGTTTTTGAATCGTTCAGGTGAAGGAAGTTTACAGCCAGCCAGTCCTTAATGTCAGATAAGCAGTTGAGAAGAGGTTTAGTGGAGTCAGTTGACTTGAGGGAGAAATAAATTTGGCAGTCATCAGCATATAGGTGATACGAGATTGCATGTTTTCTAAAAATTGCACCTAAAGGCAGGATGTAAATTGAAAAAAGTAGTGGCCCCAAAATGGAACCCTGGGGGACACCACATGGGAGTGGTACTGATTCAGATGAAAAATCATCTAGCATGACTCTAAGAGTCCTGTTGCAGAAATATGACCTGAACCAGTCGAGGGCTAAGCCAGATACACCAACCCAGGATTCGAGTCGGGAGATCATGATGTCGTGGTCGATTGTGTCGAAGGCAGCAGATAAATCGAGAAGAACCATAATCACGTAGAGTCCTGAGTCCAATGCCAAAAGGACATCATTTAGGACACGTAAATGCGCGGTTTCTGTGCTATGTTGGGGCCTAAAGCCTGACTGAAAAAGGTCCATTACCTGATGGTCCTGTAGGTGGTGAAATAATTGCTCATAAACTACTTTTTCGAGTAATTTTGACAGGAAAGGTAGTTTGGAAATTGGACGAAGATTGGAGAAGACGGCAGGGTCAAGATCAGGTTTTTTCACGATTGGATGTACAACTGCGTGTTTGAAAGCACAAGGAACTGTAGCCGAAGATAGACTACTAGTTATGATCTTTAAGACATCATATCGAATCACAGGAAAGACATCTTTCAGCAGTCTGGACGGCACCACATCGTCCGGAGAGCCTGAAGGCTTCATTGAGGCGACGATTTTTTCCAGATGGGGGAGCGAAATGGGTTCAAAGCTAGTGAGGGAGCCGTGTACAGGAATGGCTAAATCAATAGAGCCAGAAGAAGAAATGGAGATCTGGGATCTAATGTTCATGACCTTATCCAGAAAAAACGTAAGGATCTGATTACAAAGAGCATTGGAGGGAGAAGAGAAAACAGTTCCAGCTGGAGAGAGGACAGCATTCAGTGTTTTGTATAAGACACGTTGATTGCCAGAATTTTTTGAGATGATGTCAGTAAAAAAACGGTTCCTTGCACCTCTGACTGCTCTCTGGTATTGAGACCACATGTCTCTCATGCAGTCAAAGGTAACAGTGAGACCATCTTTCCTCCATTTACGTTCTAGCCGCCTACAGTTTTGCCTGATGGAGCGAGTTTGTTCATTTAGCCATGGGTCATGCTTGACTTTGGATTGTCTCTGTTTGAGTGGGGCTACAACATCCATCACAGAACAGCAGAAAGTATAGAAGGTTTGCAATAAAACATCAGCATCCGTGGATTCACATGATGTGGAGATTGATGAAAAAGCAGCTGCAAAATCTTCAGCAGCAGAAGGGGAAATGACACGGAAGGGACGGGTAGTGGTGGATTTACCATGCTCAGCAGAGACCAAATCCAAATTAAACAGAACAGACGAGTGATCAGAAAAACTGGGAGGCAGAATGTCCAAGTCACTGATTCTGAGACCGCGAGAAAGAACCAGGTCCAGTGTGTGAGCCTGTCCATGTGTTGGTCCATTGACTAGTTGAGAAAGACCAAAGGAGTCAATAATGTCCAGAAAGTCTTTTGCTAGAGGTTTAACGGGACAGCAAACATGGATATTAAAATCACCCAAACAAAGGAAGCGATCATATCTGCAGGTAATATCAGCCAAAAAAGCTGCAAATTCGTCTAAAAAAGTCCTTATTATATTTTGGGGGGTGATAGATGAGTGTGCACAGCAGCGGTGGAGAACAGACAAGTTCAAACATACTGAGCTCAAAAGTTAAAGGGGAAAATGAAAGCGGAAGGGAAGGGCGTTTGCAGATAAAATCAGATTTAAATAAGGTCAATAAGCCCCCGCCGCGGCGCTGCGCTCTCGGCGTGTTGATAAAGGAACATCCCGGGGGCAAAACTTCAGTGAGTGAGAGCGTCTCGCCCGGTAAAATCCAGGTTTCAGCAGTACATAAAAAATCCAGGCCATTGGAAAGAAAAAAGTCTTTCAGGATGAAAGTTTTGTTCACGACCGATCTGGCATTTATCAGCGCAAAACGAACCGGCTGGGACGACGTTAACAAAGACGCACCAGCCGTGGCGGCTGACATTGTTGTGATGCGGCGTAGGTTGTTAAAGTTCACTCCCCGGCGGCGGTGACGGAGCGAGGCAGGGAAGTGTACCGGAGCATCCGAGGGCAAGAGGCATTTCGGGAGCATTGACTCATGTTCGGAGCCAGGAGAGTTGTTCCTAGAGAGGATCCGGGAGGCTCGGAGCCGAGCCCTGGTGCCTCCACGCTTCCCACGGCGGCGGCGTTTCCATCGGCGACCGGCCAAGCCGTGGACAGTGATGAGGAAGGCCGGGACTTCCTCAAACAGTCGGCCAAAGGTTTGACTGAACTCCGGAGTCAAATGTCGAGAAACCCCCGCACTCGTTCGAAGAGCCAGAAGGGTGAAGCGATCATAACGAATGATCGAGTCAGGAAGAGCATCACAGGAGTAAGTAAGCCGAGAAAAAAAGCAGGAGTAACAAGAAACACAAAAGCCAGAGTGGCTGACGGCGTGCCTCAACAGTCGGCGCCATCTCCTGGGCCCAGGCTTTGGTCTTGTCATTTATGACTACTGCAATTCTCTGCTGGCAGGAGAAACAACATGTATCACCAAGCCACTCCAGATGGTTCAAAATACACGGGCATCTCTAGTGTTGAACAAGCCAAGGTGTGCACATGTCACTCCTCTTTTCAGATCAGACCATAATGAAGGCATATGACCATCTGGCCCAGCCCATAAAACTTGGGCATCCCGAAAGGAGGCATTACTACTGGCTAGAGTGACCCTATAGACAGAGCTCCACTAGCAGCAACTGCAACCTAACAACTCTTAATTTGTTTAATTCCCACATTCAGGACAAACACCAAAGAGCCTTTTTTTTCGTTTGTTTTTCCATTTGGCCATGGACAATAAAAGGGATGACCTGATTGGTGGCCCCAAATGTCTTTGTTGTCTGGAGACTCTCTCTGTATACAGTATATGTACTTACATATATACATTGTGAAAAGAATGGACAAAATGCCACAAAAGGGTTTGAGGTAGCCACCCTGTATCATGTAAGCTGGATTCAAAAAGACTTGACAAAAATCGGTTTCCACACTGAGTTCAAGACAGAACTGATTTACAGGATACAAAATTTCCGTTTTTAAGGTCAAGCAGAGGAAGTGAGGTCGTCGGGGCCTGAACCGGAAGTGACATCATCGGGGCCTACCAGAATTTCCCATGACTGGTCTGGAGAGGAAAGAGAAAAAGGGTTAGTGCACTCTGCCACCCCCCTGGTCTGTCGTGGAATTACCCTCATTTGAGCCCTTTAGTTGCCTCCCATGGGCACGTATGTGACAACATGTATACTTTCTTATATGTACAGTATATACTTACACTTAAATGTATATGCTTACTTATATATATTGTATATATAGTTACATGCATACATGTATACTTACTTAAATGTATATACATAAGGCTGCTCCAGAAAGCCTTAAACCCAACACACAGTATAACACCACAAGTTGTATGAATAAAATACAGAATATTTGTTCACACAAGTAGCAGAAATGAGGTAGCAGACCCCTTTAATGTCGGACCCAGGAATGCTTGTGCTGTCACACCATGTCTTTCAGGAAGCATTTCTGGGCCATAGAAAAAGTAAGGAGGTCCTCCTCTAACAGTGCCCTCTAATGGTAGCCAGGGACCCCAACAAAGCTGCACTTCCAGACTCCAAGTCCCAAGCATCCCTGCAGGGGTTCCGACTGGGTCCCCATATGAGGACCACTGCCACCGAAAACATAGGGGATGGAAAAACTCATAATTCTCTGCTTCTGCTGTTCCGTTTTTCTCCCTAACTGTCAAGTAAGTGAACCAGCTGCTGTGGCATAATGTCTGAGGCTTAGCCTCAGCTGATGACATCAGAGGTTCGAGCCCTGCAAGGGAAAGAAAAGGTACGTATAATTGATGAGCCCCAATTAGGGCAAAAAACGTATCGTATACTCTTTGTATTATTTGCACTGTTATCACATATCTATGATCTGCTTCTCGCAACTGAGAGGTGTGATGGATGTTTGCTGACTGGCCGACCAACCACAAGCGTTACCTGGTAGGTAACCATCCAAATACATACTGTCGCAAAAACCATGATGAGACAACAAGAAGGTTTGGGGCAGCCACCCATATAATATGTCCTGGCTGCAAAAATGGATTTTAAGAATTGATATACAGATCTCTCCAGATCGGAGTCCACAACTGAACTGCCAGTACAGAGACAAGATGGCCACTTTAAAGGCCAGTGTAGGAAGTGACATCATCATAGACTTGACAGAAAGTGACATCATCATAGGCGGGCCCAGAAGTAACATCTTCAGAGGCGGATCCGGAAGTGACATCATCACAGGCGGAAAACGAAAGTGACGTCATCACAGGCGCTGGAAGTGATGTCATCACAGGCACCAGAACTTTGTGGGATTTCCTGAGAATGGTCTACAAGGGATTGAGAAAGACAGTCAGCACACCACACCACCCCTTGAAATTGCCATTATTCAGGCCCTTCAGTTGACTCCTACTCGCACGTGTGTGACAATACATATATATACAGTCATGTGCATGCATTTGGGTGACAGTTTAAGAGCTTTGGTAATGGAAGCCCCGTGTCTGCGTGGGTTTCCTCCGGGCGCTCCGGTTTCCTCCCACAGTCCAAAGACATGCAGGTTAGGTGGATTGGCGATTCTAAATTGGCCCTAGTGTGTGCTTGGTGTGTGGGTGTGTGTGTGTGTGTGTCCTGTGGTGGGTTGGCACCCTGCCCAGGATTGTTTCCTGCCTTGTGCCCTGTGTTGGCTGGGATTGGCTCCAGCAGACCCCCGTGACCCTGTGTTCGGATTCAGCGGGTTGGAAAATGGATGGATGGATATCCTAAGGGTACCCCAAAGCACTGTCTGTCTCTGTTCTTCTTATTTCAATATATAGAGAGACACTTGTGAGGACCTATGCTGCTACTCAACCTCTCAGGTCTGCTTATGAATGGCGTCTGGAGAACACCACTCTCTGCATAGCATCAAATCTCATTCCAGACTCTTCATGTGTATCTTCTAGCTGGTGGAATGAGCTGCCCACCTCTTTTTGAATCTCTGACTCCTTCAAAGTGTTTAAGAAGCTTTTGAAAACCCTCTTGTTTAGTGAATGTCTGACATGCTAACTGATATTAGCTCTTAGGTTTTGTAATCTAGGAATTGTAACTCGCTTGTGTTCAATTCTGAGGCCTACACTTGTGGTGATTAATTTCGTAATCTTGTCTTGTAACATTCTCCTCAAACAGTCCCCCAGACTGATGTTTACTTATTATGCTGGCCTCCTTAGTAAGTCGCTTTGGATAAAAGCATCTGCTAAGCAAGTAAATGTGGATGTAGGATGTTGAAGGGAGCCCTGCTATTCCTTATAAGACTGATTAACACAAGATTTTTCTTTTTCCAGAACTGTGGGTAAGAGAGCTCTAGCAATGATAGTTGGATGCATAGATGGTTGTTTTCTAAATCAAAAGCTATGGTGTTAATATAAACATTAAGTGAACTATGGGACTTTCAGCATTTTATCGCTTTAACAAGTAATTGCTGGCAATATCCTAATAACATTACTTCTGGATTTACATTACCCCCTATCAGTATAAATGTCAGTTATTTGATCTTTCCCTTATTTGCATTTTTCGATTTGAGTAATCAACGGTAATTAAAACGCACCAGTAATTTGCACACATTTCCATATTATGCAAAACCTGGATCTTGTTAGTAATATTTTATGAACTCATTATAAATTCTTCACAAAGCTAACACCTTTTTTATTACTTCAGGAAATAAATAAAGTTGAAGGCACTGTGTGCAGTTTTCATATTCTCCCTATGTCAATACCGTCTCCCTCTGTACCTTGGTGTTCCTCCTCTGCTTCAAAGACATAAATGCTTGGTGGATTGGGATCTTAATCTGAGCTCAGAATAAGTGAGTGTACCATACACTGGACTGGCGCACTGTCCAGCTCCTCTACATTGAAGATCCAATCAAATGGCACACATCAGATGATGCTTAGCAGCCTTGGCATTGCACGTCTGTGATGTGATGCACTACACCCAGTCATTTGTGTCTTTTTCAAAGTGCCCATTTCAAGGCGTACCCCACATTTCATTCTTATAAAACCTCCTTACACTCTGGCTGAGATTAGAGTTATGAATGAGTGACCTCACACATAAGTAACAACGATGTGTCTTGTAGTGGGTGTATTGAATAGCAGGTGTGAAAGCACAAGAGAGCCCCAAACCCCAACATGACACCAAGACAGTCCCGGGTTCAAATAAATGGGTGTTTATTTCACAGAAACCACAGCACAAGTTATCTCTCCTTCAAACACTTCTCCTCTCTCCACCCAGTTGAGTATCACTCGTCCTCCTCTTAGCTTCGACTCACCTGGACAAGGCAGTACAGTCCCTTTTATTGTGGACCCAGGAGTCCTTCTGGTGCCAGGGATTTTGCCCATTGGAAGCACTTCCAGCTCACATGGAAGTCCCACATAACATGGAGTATATCTCCCTGCAGCGCCCTCTTGTGGCACCCACGGACACGAGCAGGACTGTGCTGCTGGACTACAATTCCTGGCCTCCCCTGCTGGTTCCTGAATGGGTGCTGATATCAAGGACCACTACCACTTAGCAACTGAGGAGAATAAGCACCACCACCACCCCTTCATTATCCTCCTCTTTTATCCTGTCCAGGGGAGGTATCTGGTCAGGATGCCTGTCCATTAGTCTGGAGCTTCCCGCCCTGGTAAAGCACCATCTTCTCTTCTGGCGGAGATGTCCATCCATCCATTAGGAAAGCCTTGTCTGGGTGCAGCGTCCTTTGCCATCTCTGCTGGGATGCCTTTCTGTCCACTCAAGGATTCCCATCCGGGTAAGGTATCTTCCCACTTCCTTTTTGGATGCCTGTCCATCCCGTGTGGCACCTACACATGGCTGCCTCTCGTGTAGTGATACTGTTGTACAGTGCCAGACCCTTCTCGGAATTTCGGAAGTGCAAATAATAAACACACAATTCAAATGAATGTTCAGTGATGCTCCTGAACTGTAGATCTCCGATGCCCTGGACCTAGGCCCTTATTCCAGGGATGGTGCTTGCCTTTCCTTCTAAGCTGCCAGGATAAGCTTTGGCTTCCTGCAGTCCAAACGTTGAAAGAAGTTTGCTCCTAATGGATGAAGGCCTAGTAAAAATCTTACAAGAATTGAGTCAGCAGTGTGACGTAATGGTTAAGGCATTGAACTGTCTACAGAAGGTGGTCACTTCAATCCAACCATTAACTCACTGGGAGACCATGAGAGATTCCTTCAACCTGCTAGTACCTGAACAATGGAAGCAGCTGGACCGCTCGCAGTTAATTTTAAGTCTGCTCAATTCATTTCAGGCCTGCATTGGCCAGAGTCTATCCCAGCCACATCAGACACAAGGCAAGAATCAGCCCTGAACCAGGTGCAAGTCCACCTGAGGGCACACTCCGACACTCACACATTCAGAGCTGCAACTTAACCAAACATGCAAGTCTTCGGAAAGCGTGGAAGAAGAAAAAACAAAACCCCGCAGTTACAGAGATAGCATGCAGACACCAAACAAGGGCTACCTGAATTTTTAAAATAACAGTCCTGCAGTGGCCCTTTACTGGGTTGCGTGGTTCCTCATAGATCCATTGCTTGACAAAGAGCCATTTCATTCTATGAAGGGTTATTTGCATATAAATTTGGCTCTTTGGGCTTTGAAAAGGTTCCTGATATGTGGACAAAACAGAAATCTTTCATGTTTAATAGGCTACCTGATGATGATCTGGCTTTCAGTACCCTCATTGCTGAGGATCCAAGTGGCTGGACCAGACCAAGGGGACGCCCACAAGACACCTGGCTGCGGTCACTTCTATCAGTACAGTACACGGGGGCCCCTACCTACACAACCACTAAGCAAGTCACAACATACATAGATTAGCATGGGACTCCTATGCTCGTGGGCCCCCCCAGGCAACTGCCCAGCATGCCCTTGTGTTGAAAAGGTTCCTAATATGTTGACAAAACAGAAGTCTTTCATGTTTAATAGGCTATCCAGCAGGATTCCCAGAGGTTGATCCGGCTCACAGGACCCTTATTGCTGAGGACCAGAGCGGCTGGACCTGACCAAGGGGACGCTCACGAGACACCTGGCTGCAGCAGATAGATGGTCACTTTTGAAGGGTGGATCTCAGGTTAGATAGATAGATAGATAGATAGATAGATAGATAGATAGATAGATAGATAGATAGATAGATAGATAGATAGATAGATAGATAGATAGATAGATAGATAGATAGATAGATAGATAGATAGATAGATAGATAGATAGATAGATAGATAGATAGATAGATAGATAGATACTTTATTAATCCCATGGGGAAATTCACATACTCCAGCAGCAGCATACTGATAAAAAAACAATATTAAATTAAAGAGTGATAAAAATGCAGGTATAACAGACAATAACTTTGTATAATGGTAACGTTTTCCCCCCCGAGTGGAATTGAAGAGTCGCATAGTATGGGGGAGGAACGATCTCCTCAGTCTGTCAGTGGAGCAGGGCAGTGACAGCAGTCTGTCACTGAAGCTGCTCCTCTGTCTGGAGATGATACTGTTTAGTTGATGCAGTGGATTCTCCATGATTGACAGGAGCCTGCTCAGCTTAGCATGGGGCCCCTATGCTCATGGGACACCCAGGCAACTGCCCAGCATGCCCTTGTGTTGAAAAGGTTCCTGATATGTGGACAAAACAGAAATCTTTCATGTTTAATAGGCTTCCTAGCAGGATTCCCCAAGGGTTATCTGGCTCACAGGACCCTCATTGCTGAGGACCCGAGCTGCTTGACCTGATCATGGGGATGCCCACAAGACACCTGGCTGCGGCAGATAGATCATCACTTCTGAAGGAGGACTCTTAACAGCATTATCGGGCAATACCTACACAACCGCTCAGTAAGTCACAACGTCCATAGATCAGCATGGGGCCCCTATGCTCGTGGGACCCCCGGGGAACTGCCCAGCATGCCTTTGTGTTAAGACGGCCGTGGTGGGACTGAGTCTGCCTGTAGGGGGGATGCCAACCGTGATCCCCAGCTATTTCATCGTGTGGTGGGTGCAGCAACACTCTGTACCAGTGCATGCTCCCCAACCTGACCTGACCTAGCAGGATACAAAAGATCAAGAAAACCTGAACCCGGCCTGTGTGATGGTATGCAGTGAGAGTTCATTTGGATTTCAGAAATCTGTGATCAATAGCTTATGGTTTTTATAGAGCCTTCTACAGATCTAAATAAAAGGTTCTTTCTGGAAGCCTCATGTGGATGGCCCTATTGGGAACCAAAAAAGGCTCCCCTACGGCACTGCTCTGAAGAACCACTTTGCACTTTTATTTTTAATAGTGTGGGTTGGTATTCAAACCCAAGACCCTGCATCTGTTACACAGTAAGTCTATGACTTTACAAATCCATCTGTTAAATAAATACACATAAAATGAATATCCCATCTATTGAAAAAACCCATAAAGTGGAAATCCTACATTTCCATTTATTAGGAAACTAGAAGGAGTTAAATAAACATTCGAGTTACATGTCATTTACGTCACTTTTCCAAAAAGGAAAAAAAAACTATGATGTCTTGCACATATGCTTTAGTTGTTTAGTCACCAACTGTTTGGCCAGATTTCTTGCTAATCAAAGGAAATGGTAGTGCAGGCTTGCAAAGAAGTCAGTAAATCTTTAGGTAGTCACAGAAACCAGTTAAATGCATTCTGGGAATTTATGCACTGAAAGGGGTTGAATGGCTTTAAAATATCTATGATAGGAAGATAAAAATGTTACGTATTCCACAGACAAGTGGATAAGATATTCAAATTAAATGGACTTACAAGTAATGACAAATAAATCACTGGAGAGCATCTGGGCTGATCCCGAGACTAAGAGATATGAGCTGTGAGGAGACATTGAAGGAGCTTAAGCAAATGGAGACTATGAGAAGACATGACTGAAGTGTTTAAAATGATGAAAGGAATAAGCGTAGTGGATCCAGACCTTGACTTTAAAATGAGTTCAACAAGAACTGGGGGACGCGATTTGAAACTTAAGGGTAGATTTTGCACAAAAATTAGATCATTTTTCTTCATGCAGGGAACTGTAGACCCAGGATGGTCTTAACAGCATCACAGGACCCCGGGGAAAGTAGTGCAGTAGGGCCCCTGTTCTGATAGTAAGACAGAAACATACATCGGCATCAGAAACATCATAGGCCCATTGTGCCCATACATTAAGATGGCCCTGCATGGGCCCATGGAGTAAATTAGTGGTTGGTGTAATGGAGAGCAGGAGTTTGGGGACCTTCACATCTTGACTTGATGTTATTTTGGATAGTAAAGGATGGACAACCTTGTTGGGCTGAATGGCATACTCTTGTTAGAATTTTTGCAATGTTCTAAAAAACAGATGAACCACACAAACTCGGTGGTGCTGGTATTTTACAAAACAGACGTTTACAATGATTGTTAGCTTGCTTTTACAATGACAGGAATTTAATTTACAGTACCCCATTCCCCAGTCTTTGTTGCACCTGCAAGTGTGATTTCACAGTGGGGCAATGGGATGGAAATGTGGGGGGGGGGGGGGTGTCTGTATTTTCCTACCATATATTTAAACCTTATTTGTTTATCAGCTGGACTGGCAAAACTAAATTATCCCAACGAGAGTGTATGGGTGAGCATCCTGGGTTGTAAACACAGTCGGCCCCAACTTATTTTCTGTCTTGTGGCCAATTCACTCTAGAATCCAAACCCGAGGTCCTTTTCCCAAAATAAGGTTTCGATATACAGTAATCCCTCGCTATATCGCGCTTCGCCTTTCGCGGCTTCACTCCATCGCAGATTTTATATGTAAGCATATTTAAATATATATCGCAGATTTTTTGCTGGTTCGCGGATTTCTGCGGACAATGGGTCTTTTAATTTCTGGTACATGCTTCCTCAGTTGGTTTGCCCAGTTGATTTCATACAAGGGACGCTATTGGCAGATGGCTGAGAAGCTACCCAGCTTACTTTTCTCTCTCTCTTGCGCTGACTTTCTCTGATCCTGACGTAGGGGGATTGAGCAGGGGGGCTGTTCGCACACCTAGACGATACGGACGCTCGTCTAAAAATGCTGAAAGATTATCTTCACGTTGCTACCTTCTGTGCAGCTGCTTCCTGAAGCAACATGCTGCACGGTGCTTTGCATACTTAAAAGCTCGAAGGGCACGTATTGATTTTTGCTTGTTTGTTTTTCTCTGTCTCTCTATCTCTCTCTCTCTCTCTCTCTCTCTGCTCCTGACGGAGGGGGTGTGAGCTGCCGCCTTCAACAGCTTTGTGCCGCGGTGCTTCGCATACCTAAAAGCCAAACAGCCCTATTGATTTGTTTGCTAGAGATTGTTTTCTCTATCTATGTGACATTCTGTGCTCCTGACACACACACCTTTGAAGAGGAAGATATGTTTGCATTCTTTTAATTGTGAGACGGAACTGTCATCTCTGTCTTGTCATGGAGCACAGTTTAAACTTTTGAAAAAGAGACAAATGTTTGTTTGCAGTGTTTGAATAACGTTCCTGTCTCTCTATAACCTCCTGTGTTTCTGCGCAAATCTGTGACCCAAGAATGACAATATAAAAATAACCATATAAACATATGGTTTCTACTTTGCGGATTTTCTTATTTCGCGGGTGGCTCTGGAACGCAACCCCCGCGATGGAGGAGGGATTACTGTAACCCAATAGCGAAATAATGTGTACAAAATATAATGGAGAAAGCATAAACATTATAATAATGTTAATAAATCAATTGAGGGTTATGTGTATTTGTATGCCCTGCCAAGAACTATACACCCCCACTGTCCCTGAAACTCTGGTTAGAATCATGGGATACATGGATGAAAGAGTTTCATTCTGAGCAGAGTCACAATCTAAAGGGGGGAGCAGCCCCCCAGTGGTTAAACTCACTTAACTGGCATAAAGGTGGGTGTCTCTGTGTCGAAACAAATCAGAGTTGCTGTACCCCGTCCTGTAGACTCTGTGATTAGCTTTAAAACTGATGATACTTAGACTGACAACACTACATTGTGCCAATGTGAATGAAAGAGGGCATTTGTGTGACGGAGACCTGCCTTACTCCTAAAAATAAAAGTGCCATAGTAATGGCATAGAGGGCATTGGTGAAACCTGAAATTTCAAAGTGGGGGAGCCTGGAAATAACTAGGTGGACAAGCCAGAGGCCATTTTTAAACTTTTTGTAATATTTTTGTGGACCAGAGGTGAGCTCTGCAGGTGGGTACCCCGTAAAGTTAAAGTGTGGCTCAATTCCTTCATGATCGATATAAGATTCTTGGGGTCCCCCTGGAGGTGAACGGCTCAAATGATTGACAAATGACCATTAGCATAAATTAAATAGAAGTGTTTTTGGGGATGGCTTCTCAATGATGGTGCCCATAGCTTCAACCCTGCATAGGAGAAACCATTTTTGGCTTCCAAAAAAACCATCCACATTAATGTTCCAGAAAGATCCTTTAATCTATTCAGATCAAAGGTGATAACAAATTTGTGAAATACAAAAGAGGTTCAGTGTAAAAGGATTCTTACTGCACATCAGGCCAAGTTGTAGTTTTCTTGATCTGCTGTATCCTGCTAGGTAGCTTACTTTACATTAAAGATTTCAGTTTTGTCACATATTTGGAACCTTTTCGAAGCCCGAAGAGCCCTTCCTAGAATGAAATGCTTCTTTCTCAAGCATTTGTTCTACAAAGAACCCAACAACCCAATAAAGTAATAATAATAATAATAATAATAATAATAATAATAATCTTCTTTCAGCTGCTCCCATTAGAGGTTGCCACAGCAGATCATCTTCTTCCATCTTGTTCTGTTACACCCATCACCTGCATGTCCTCTCTCACCACATCCATTAACCTCCTCTTAGGCCTTCCTCTTTTCCTCTTCCCTGGCAGCTCTTTACATTTATATAGCACATTTCTCACTACTCAAAGCACTTTTCACAGTGAGTGGGGAGCCACCTCCAATGTGTAGCATCCATCTGGATGATGTGATGGCAGCCATTTTTGGACCAGTATGTTCACCACACATTAGCTATTACATGGTGAAGGGATAGCCAATTAGAGACAGGGGATGATTACTGGCTAGAATGAAGCCATGGACGACAACTTAACCTGGACATCGGGATACACTCTGCTCTTTACGAAGGATGACCACAATTTATGACCAATAGAGAGTCAGGACCTCATTTTTACGCAACATCTGAAGGACGGTGCCATTTTTACAACACTGGGGCTTTGGGATTTACGCTATGGACTAACATCAACACCTCTTCCAGCAGCAGCCCAATCTTTTCCTATCTGGTTTCCCTTTCAATTACTGGCCAGTCTGAACATGCTTAGCTTCAGATGGATGACCTCTGGCATGGCTGCTGCCATTAAAGAACCAACATTTGTAAGAGTGAACATATCTCTGTGTCAGAGTGAACCAAAGTTGCTACACCCTGTCCCCTTGGACTAGTGAAAACACTAAATTTCCCCAATGTGAATATCACTGCTGCCTCGCAGTTAGGAGACCTGGGTTCACTTTCCAGGTCCTCCTCCCTACGTGGAGTTTTAATGTTCTTCCCGTTTCCTCCTGGTGCTCTGGTTTCCTCCCACAGTCCAAAGACATGCAGGCTATAGGTGCATTGGTGATCCTAAATTGTCCCTAGTGTGTGCTTGGTGTGTGTGTGTGTGTGTGTGTGTGTGTGCCCTGCCCGGGGTTTGTTTCCTGCCTTGCACCCTGTGTTGGTTGGGATTGGCTCCAGCAGACCCCAGTGACCCTGTAGTCACAAGATGGCTTACTTGTCTGAACTTATCATGACTTACAAACCAGAGTGCACATTAAGATCTCAAGAAGCTGGTCTGCTTATGATGCCAAGGCTTAATAAAATAACAGTGGGAGGTTGAGCTTTTAGTTACAGGGCCCCTAAACTGTGGACTGGTCTGCCTGCTACTATAAGAGATGCCCCTTCGGTCTCAGCTTTTAAATCCCAGCTGAAGACTCACTACTTCAGTTTAGCATATCCTGACTAGAGCTGCTGATTAACTGTACAGACTGCATCTCTGTTGTTAGTCATTAGCACTAAAACATAAGTAACATGATAGTTATAATTGGACACTAACCCTCACCTATTCTGTTTCTCTTCTCGGTACTCAAATGTGGCACTTGGTGCCACGGCCCACCTGCCAAGTTGTTTTGCCTGCCTAAGGTAAAGTCATCCCTGATGGAGGATCGCAGGAATCGTGGGAAAGAGGGGTCCTTTCATCGGATTGGCTGGCCCAGCGCTGTTTCAGCCGTGGAATGGCCAAATGGGGGAGGCAGCTTGATGGATGAGGTCCCCAGGACTCTAAACAAATCCAAATCATATTATGTGATATCATCTACTGTTAAATTCTGCTCCTTTACTTCTAAAATTTTTATTTCTATACTGTATTGAGGATCTGCGGTGGGTTGGCACCCTGCCCAGGATTGGTTCCTGCCTTGTGCCCTGTGTTGGCTGGGATTGGCTCCAGCAGACCCCCGTGACCCTGTGTTCGGATTCAGCGGGTTGGACAATGGATGGATGGATGTATTGAGGATTTGTTTTGTTCTGTGTATTGTATTGTATTGTATTGTATTGTATTGACCCCCTTCTTTTGACACCCACTGCACGCCCAACCTACCTGGAAAGGGGTCTCTCTTTGAACTGCCTTTCCCAAGGTTTCTTCCATTTTTTTCCCTACAAGGTTTTTTTTGGAGAGTTTTTCCTTGTCTTCTTAAAGAGTCAAGGCTGGGGTGCTGTCAAGAGGCAGGGCCTGTTAAAGCCCATTGCGGCACTTCTTGTGCAATTTTGGGCTATACAAAAATAAATTGTATTGTATTGTATATAGCGGGTTGGTAATGGATGGATGGAATAGACGTTGGCACTTGCTCAGCTCACACATGTAGTCTATGGCGGCACTGATTATATTGTCTCGGCTCTCGAGAGTATATATTGGGATAAACTGATAAAAAAAAATGACTGAATGCACAAAATAGAAAACTAATGCGTAACATCTCGTTAAAATTCTGATTATAAGCTCCGATTTCTAAATTAGGTAACTCTTCATGCAGTACTCATTCTGCGTGCTGGTGTTTTCACGCTAGAACACGCTTTGTCGTTATTCTGGTTGCGAACTGTTCTTTCCATTGAGCCAGCCAGCTAAACGACATATTCTGAAGTGTCCATAACATAATGAGAAATTGTCATGCGAGTAGCGCTGCCTCTTTAGATGAATACAGGGGACAATTCCAAAAACGATAAACACCCCAGTCCTTTCCGAACTCGGACGGGTGGATTACTCGATCCATTTCAGCCCTCCGATTCTTCCTTCTCACAAAAGCGCTGCCAAAGTAGAAATGTCCGTTTATTATATCCACAGTGGTGACGAGTTTGAATCAGTTTGTTCTGTACAGTGACTTTTATCAGGCGTACTCAATAGATGCCAACACTCAAGCGATTACTTACATTTATTTCTTTGGCTAACACGTTTATCCATGGCGACTAAAATATTTGAGATACAATTGGTGACATTTGTTTTGTTTTCCAATTAAAGCACAGTCTTCATTCCATTTAGCGCCGTCCGAAACTCAAACCATCGCGCCTTACAAAGCGTACAAGAATACACAATCGGTGTAAAGTGCACTTCAAACACCCGATGTATCAGTCGGAAATGATCGCAAAAACGAGTACGCGCCCACAAAGGAGCAAACTGAAGAAGATCACGTAATACACAACACAGAAAAAGGAGGTATTGGCGCATGTCCTCGGAAACGAAACTTAGATAACACAGCTCCCACCCCTCACCATAAATCTGGATAAAGCATGTCCAGTGATTGTATGGTGAGATGTGTGACAGACGAGGCTTTCTGGTGGTATGCCAATGTGCCCGTTAAAACGAAGGTTACAGGGAACCAATGCCAATAATTGGCATTTCTCTGACCATCGCAGAAATTGCCTTTGTTCAGGGAATTTCCCAACAATTGCAGTAAAGTTTGATGTCGAGGTCACCTCGGATTCCACCCATGTCATGTGGAGTTTCGAAGTTCTCGCCTTTTTTTATGGGATTTGGTAACACATCACCAAAGAAGTGCGTATTAGATGAACTGCAAATTCTCAAATGAACCTATGCGCTTGAGCGAGTCCTGCTCTTTACGGCTACCATGCTGCCATGGACAGGCTCCATCTCCCAGTAATCCTGCATCGGATTAACGGTTTATGATAATGAAATGATATACTTAAAACTGCCCGCACTACCCCAAAATAATAATTGTGCTAGAAATAAGGTCCACAGTTACATTTTTTCATTTCCAAAGACGCTTGTGGATCGCGGAGGCTTGCACCTAACCAGGCATCACTGGGCACAAGACAAGAATAAACTCAGGACGGGACGCCAATCTACTTCAGAACACGCTCACTCTTACAGGGCCATGCAGTTTAGAGCCACCGATTAATTTAAAAGGCACATCTCTAGGACGTGAGAGGAACACTTGATCACAGGGAAAACGTGTAGACTGGTCCAGGTTTCTAACCCAGTTAAGAAGGTCTCTACCTTTGTGTGTGTGTGTGTGTGTGTGTGTGTGCGTGTGTGTGTTTGCTGCTTTCAGGACCCTAAAGACGTACACATTAGATGAACTGGAAATTCACAGAATGATCATGTGCGCAAGAGCGGGTCCTGCTGTCCATTGCTTTTTCCTGCCTTGCGCCGGTGCTGCCCAATCCTAAATCGGATTAAAATGATTTGTTAATATAATGTTACCTGAGACTGACCACATGCCCAACCTGGTACCCCTGGGCAAAAGACAAGAGTAACCCCTGGACGGGTGGCCAGTTCACGGCAGAACACGCTCGCGCATAACATGCAAACTTGTCCCGGGATTCAGCCCCATTTCAATCTTATTTGTTCAATACACAATTTCGATGTTTACTGTTAAAATAATGACTTACAAAATGTGATGCTCGTCTGTGAAAGCAATACGGTCAGGCACTATAGTGCAGGACATAAAAATAACTCGTGCGCTGCATGGCGTCTCTTCACACCTGCCGGAACGTGCTGTTTGTTTGTTTTGTCT
This sequence comes from Erpetoichthys calabaricus, assembly GCF_900747795.2. Classification (NCBI taxonomy): domain Eukaryota; kingdom Metazoa; phylum Chordata; class Cladistia; order Polypteriformes; family Polypteridae; genus Erpetoichthys; species Erpetoichthys calabaricus. The sequence goes on along the minus strand of NC_041410.2, from coordinate 24,996,863 downwards.
GTACAAACGTTTTAACAAAACGAAGTCTTGATGAAACTAACACTAACACCCCCCTAACCCATCACCCCCAACTGCGAGAAACAACTGCTTTTAAACCAAAACTGCGATGTTTGTTTAATGATTCTGGCTGCAGCTGCACCTTCTGTCTTTGAGCAACAGTTTGCGAAACCTGCAAATCAGTGGGAAGGCACTTGTCGCTGACCTGTCACCCGGAGCCCGGCACATCTTAGTTTAGGTTAGGGATAGCCAATGGCGATCTGTGGGTGGGTGGTTCTCAGAAAAGGGTTTACGCCACTTGTGAATGAAAAAGTTACGAAGAAAGATACCCCTTTCCTTTAATCCCCCCACCCGCAACCAGCCACCACCGCCTCCCACCCCCCCACACGCACGCACACGCCCCTCCCTCCCCTTTTTTCCGCTCGCCCAGTCTTACACCGTGTCTTTGAAAAGTCGCTTCTCCTCCTAGTTTTGACAAGGCTAAATCCCAGAGACACAGAGCAGATGACAGTCAGTGCGGATTATGCTGCTATCGGGTCACAGAGCAAAGAGAGGGAGGTGTCCTCAAACGAACAGATCTGCCGCGCCAGCACCGCGACACTGAGTGGATAGCGCTTTATGCCCCGGGCCGGGAAAGGTGTGATGGACGTACAAATGTGAAGAGCAAAATACACCTGCGGAAAAAGAAAGAAAGAAAGAAAGAAAGAATAACATAAGCCGCTGCAAAGTGACCGGCAAGCCTTACTGCCCGTGCGATTCTATCTGAAGATTGTAGAGCTATGGACAGGGTGCGCGGACTCTCAAGAAGAAACTAACAGGCGGACACTTATTTATCTGAAACGAGCTTCTCCTTAGTAAGACGCCTTTTCGTGCTGTTAATTATTTCAGCCGGGTGAACTGCACTGACTTCTTATATTTAAATCCAATCAGTGACAAACTTTGAGAAGACCGGCTGATACCTCGAGGGGAGTTTTTTAATCATCCGGAGTCAAGAAAACGACACGCGAATATAGGGCACTTTCTCTGCAACAGTCTACATTAATTGACTCGACGTCAATATTAAAGTAACGGAGCGCTTGGATTTTGCGAGGGAAAGCGCTGCCAACCCAGTACTCTTATTTCTTGCAGTTTATCACATACTTATAGAAGAGACTTTTTCCCCCCACGTCTGTAATGGAAAAAATCATGTTTGCGCTTTGGATCGCTGCGTTCATCTGCCTGGTTCCACGAGGTGAGAAATTGCCGTTAAGAGCACGGTTATCCTTTGCTATGTTTTAATTAACGGAAAGTGTACTTTTTTCTGAAATACTTGTGTTTTAATTTTCACTGGATGTGTTAGAATTATTATTTTTGTCTTTCTAGTTTAAGAGGGTTGAATGAAAGTATTACCGAGTCTATAATAAAGCGTGCATGCTTCGATGGTCCAAAAATCCGGCAAGTAAGTAGATAGATAGATAGATAGATAGATAGATAGATAGATAGATAGATAGATAGATAGATGGATTTGTAAACTGCTTAGCGTCCCGCGTTCACTCCGCTTTATTTATAGCTAGCTCCGGTCCAAATTTATACAACATTTCCATTTTATCCAGCCGTGTCTCCGTGGTTAAGGTGTGTAAACATAACATGAGCGTATTCTGTATGAAATGTATGCGGATTAATAGCAGACTTAATCGTGTTATGCCTTGCATTCTCAATTCATGATGTGCGATCGCTTGCGATTTTAGTTCGTAAGCAGTGAGATATCATGAGTATGCCTTCCTAATGAATGAAAATGAATGTAAATCCTTTTGGAAAAGTGCTGAATTTGCTGGAAATGCTGGCTGGTAACTCAATTGAACAGAATGTGAGTTTTCCGGTTGAAATTTCCTTTGGGTGCTTTGACTACCTGGGCAGAGCTTCTCGCTGTTCGAGTGAGGGCACATGTCTGAATAGTGGATTTAGGAGTGGTTGTGGTTTGGTCATTAAATTGATCTATGATGACCTGGCATCAGGTGTGTGTTTTTTATATGTGTTGAGTGTTGTAGATTTAAAGTATACGTTACTGTACTAGATGTTACTTAATCTTAATTTGGAGGCAATGTTAAATATATTCTCATATCAAAAACGGAGTGTACGGTATATCGACTATCAGACACATTTTTGACATGAGTCTATTTACTTGGGGGTCGATTCACTCCAGTTCGGGTTTCGGGGTACAGGACAGTCCATAGGAAAGGGCGTTGCCGTCCATGGTGGTTGTGGTGGTGTGTTTTTGCCAGTCAAAAGGTAAATGTGAGCTTACATTGGTTCAGTTGACAATACAGGAGAAGCTTCTCCCATAATGATGATCAAAACGATTCAACTAGAAGGTGCAAGCCTTACACAACGCCACCATGCTGCATCGCTACCCCCCTGAGCCACTGTGTAAACGTATCACGTTTTAAAAAAGGAAAATACATGCAGGCATCAAAGAACCGAGACAGCAAATCAAACGGTACAAATTCACTTGAGTCCGTACATCAATTGCAGTTTCAACTCGGAGAACCACCAGCTTTCGAGTCTGCAGGGCGCTATAGCACTTTGGTTGACTGCCGCAGAGCGCTTTCCCATTTTTGCTTTCCAGTGAAATCATTTCTTGCAGATAACAGCAAGCTGACGATCTCAAAGCGAATCGGCGGCGTACTGGGGGTTAACTTTGTGCTTCGCTTACTATTAAAGAGTTTCAATTATTCTATCAATTATTAAGGATTAGCCAGTTAAAGCTCACTAGCCAATGGATTGTGATGCACAAACCGTACTCCGGTCAAATATTCCTTGACATAGTGCAGTCAGGGGAAATAAAAGCCACATTTTAACCTAAAAAATTAATTTGCTTGTGCTCTACGACGCTCCGTTTCTCCGATAGGCTGTTCGCGATTGAGCTGAGTTTGCCCGGACTGTAAATTTTTTAAAAGCTCAGACAGACCACACAAATTCACAGAGAACATATGCAAGATCCAAACTTTATTCTACTCTGAAAGGTTTATTATATTATTGTACTTAAGAGATCAAGGTGTATTCTTATCATTTGTGTTGGATCCACTTTAACAGGTGGCGCAGTGAGTAGTGTTACCACCTCCAAACTCCCAATTAGAACGTCCTATTTAAGAAGGTTTTTCTATTTTATTTGATTTTTTTGCAATATTTCAAAATCTTATCAGTTGATGCTGTCATGATGTTAAATGTGACAACTGTCGTCCCAGCCCGGGCAGCTTCTTTCCTTGTTTGTATTACTGTCTGGAGACTTGGACAAGCGACAGATGCATGGAAGTTAACCCAAATGAAAAGTGCGGTTTCGGTCTATAGGGTAATGTGTGTTCATAATGACAAATATAAAGTCCTACGTGATGTGATTTATTTTTAATGTGCGTGCCCTGCGCGCAAGAAGCGGCAAAGAAAGGGATTTATTTATTATGTGAAAACTTTGTCGCTCCAATTATTCCTTCGTCGCCATCAGCCTCACCAAATCCTCTCGTTCCAGTACATTACAATGTTTATTGGGGGCTAGTCATGGTGATTTTGCTTCTTCTTTCTTGTGAAGCATTAAATAGTTACCGGTGCGTGATGAGGCGTTAATTGAAGTCTGCTTTGGTAATTGTAGGAGATGCGGATATCGCTCAGACAGTACTTCATGAATGAAATGCTCGCTATAAAGGATGTCGGTTTGAAAGGCGCAGATAAGAACTCCCAGTTCCTTTCGGCGAAAAGAGCGGAAAGCTAATTTCCGTCATTTCGTATCTTCTTAAAATAGTCGCTTCTGTCTTTAGAATCGATTTGCATTCCTTATCCTTAACAATGATACGACCGAGAAGTCCTCGCACTTTAATTAACATCTCCCCGACATGAGTGATGGCATAACATGAGGAGCGGGAGTGCGCAGACGTGCGCCCCGGCCCCTACAATATGATAAGGACACTCGGAAAATGAAGTGCAACTCTCTCCAAGATTATTTAATCATTACTCTTAATTTTGGGGTAAATTCAAGGGGCCTCCTACCTGCTATCTATTGTTTCATTATCTCATCAGAGGGATAATGGAGATGTAAAGATTGTATTATCTATATTAACTAATTTCCCTTTTGCCTTAACTAAATAAATCCAGAGCCTTCAGCATTATCTCCTTAATTCCTATATAATTAGTGACTGATCAATAAGGTAATTAACTTCAAAGCAGGCACCAGAGTGCGACCCAGCATTTTTTCACATCCCCAAAACCAAAGCATGCGTGCACTGGGCTCAGGGGTGAAATGAGAATAACTGGAGGTGCGTTAACAGAAAGCAGGGAAGCGTTGATTTATTTACTTGTTGATATATTTTCCTCCCTTCAGACCATCTTTCAGGGTTTATAATCAATTATAACTCCCTTGCCCACTGAAGAAATATGATAATAACTGCCTGCAAGGTAATCAATTAAGCCACACTTCTGTTCTAAAGTTAAGTCCGCTGAACTCTCTGCCTCCACTTTAATAAAAGGCTGATAGCACAGACTGCTGACACGCTATGATTTCAGCTTCTTGCAGATTTGAAAGACAGAAGGTGAAAGCGAGTGGATTCATCCACCCCCAGCTTGGAGAAACGAGGTGGCTGACAATTCATCAGCACGGCATACCAATTAATTTCTCTCTAACATCTGCATGCCAAAGTTAACTTGTGTTGAAGCAGAAGAGAGAGAGAAGACTTTTTTTTCTTCTTCTTTTCCCCCCTTCTTCTCTACAGACGCACAAATTAAAAATCGGCTTATTAAAATGCCAGGCTTGTTTGAGCTTGGGGTGGGGATGGTATCAGCTGTTAAAAATAAATTGCCTTTTTTTTCCTATTTGGGGCTTTAAATAACACTGAATGATATCAAAATATATAGAAATCACATTTCCTTTCAAGAGGACTTGGGCTGAGGATTTGCGACCGAGGAAGTCCCATTCAGGTCTAATCCTTTTGAGAAATGAATTCTAGTGCTCTGTGGCATGGCATATTGTTTAAGGTTTTATTTTTTATGAGTAGGTGGCTCACATGGTTATCTGGTTGGTGTGGAGCCCTTTCTTTAAAAGATAGCAGGGGAAAAAAATGGAATGCATTCTCATCATATCAGAAATTCGCATGGTTGGCACAATTCTTCATAACAAAAAAAGTGTTCACGGTGTCCTGCCACCTAGGATGGTTTTGCATTTGAAGAGGACATGCTGCCTTAGAATTTGAGTATCTTCTATCTAAGATATTCTTCGATGTTGTGAAAACGCAGGCTCTAGGACCAAGGGGTGCCTCATGACACCACTGCCCACTGGCAGCAAAAAAAAATCTAACTGGACTGATACTGATGGCCTACTTTTTAAACAGGCGTTTCTTTGGCTTGTTATTGTTTGAATAAGTCACCACAATTCCTTGTTCTGTTTTAAAGTGTTTTTTTTTTTTATCAGAATGCTGCTTCTATCTATCTATCTATCTATCTATCTATCTATCTATCTATCTATCTATCTATCTATCTATCTATCTATCTATCTAAAGTAAAGTAAATGTCTTGATCTTTGAAAGTGGAGGAATGGGTGGCACTGTCGCACGTCAGATGGTACTGCCACCTCATGGTATTTGTGCCATAGTTTCCTTCCTGGCTGAACCTGCATGTGGCATTTGTGTTTTCTCCATGTTTGAAACTCTGCACTCCTAGAGAAAGTCAGAGAGTTTCAGACCAACCCCATCTGACTGCATCTGCGGGTGGCATATTTGCACCATGGTAGGAATGCAGAGGTTTAATTCAAGCACACCATAATGTCAATGTGTTGTTTAAATGCTTCTTCTGAAATGTAAGATATTCTTTAATATTAATAATGATAATTAACAATTAATTATATTTATATAGCACTTTTCTAATCTACTCAAAGTGCTTTACATAGACTCTGGGGAGCCACTTCACCCACCGCCAATGTGAAGCATTCATCGGGATGATGTGATGGCTGCCATTCTTGTGCCCATTTTCTCACCACACGTTGACTGCTAGGTGGTGAAGGGGGGAGTTAGCCAATAAGAGACAAGGGATGATTAAGGGGCAGAATGGCCAGGCAATGGGCACATTGGGGTAACACCCTACTCTTTTTTGAAGGATGCCCAGGCATTCTTTATGACTATAGAGAGTGAAGACCTCGGTTTTACGTCTCATTTGAAAGACTGCACCATTTTGGAGCATTGGACTCCCCCCTCACCCCCCGATGGCTTCACCCACTCATCTGCAGCAGCAACTCTAGCTTCCCTTAGATGGTCTCCCATAGGAGTGTATTTAGGAATTGCAGATATTAAGAGTAGGGTCTTAGCTCCCCTTGGTGAGCATGAAGGGGGGTGGGGGGGGGTGGGGGGGGATGTCCTGTTTGAAAATTTGGAACTGCATATCCAACATATAAAATCAAAGAACTTAAGGGGGGTGATTACCTTAAGGTTTTGTTATCATCTATCCAATATATACAATCAAAGAACCGAGGGCTTGTCTCCCTTGGGGCTAAATCGAATTAGATAGACAAAAAGATCAGGGGCTTGCCAATATCATTCTTGTACATTCTCAAATGAAAGATCAGGGGTGGTGGCTCTGAGGCTAGAGATCTGCACGGGCAATCGGAAGGTTGCCAGTTCGAATCCTGTAAATGCCAATAGGGACTCTGCTCTGCTCTGTTGGGCCCTTAAGCAAGGCCCTTAACCTATAATTGCTGAGTGCTTTGAGTAGTGAGAAAAGCTCTATATAAATGCAAAGAATTAGTATTATTATTATTACCAGCCTCTGATAAACGCCACTGGATTCCCATCCAAGCACCAACATGCTTAGCTTCGGATGGATTATTCCAGTCCTTCCAAAATATTAGCAATTCTAAACTGGACTGCTGCGAGTTTGTGTGTGGACTGTGGTGGGCTACATTTTGCTCAATGAAGCCAGGGGATGCTAAAGTCATTTGTGGCATTATATTGGAATAAATTGTTATGGAGAATGAATGAATGAATGGGTGTGTACTGGCGAGCCCACATATATACAAATTCTTTTCTTAAACTGGAATAAATTAGTAAGACACTTGCGCATAATAAAACTGCATTTTTCAAAATGAAACATTTTCTTATACTTTGAAGTAACCAGTGAGGCAGAGCACCACCTTCCTCAGTCTGTTCACTGCATGGTGATCCATACAGAAAGACATCTGTTGTTACCCATAATGACAAATTCCTACATCCTCCGTCAGAAGACATCTCCCGATTTCTATTCCCCGTGTTAATGCGTTCCTCATGGTCCACAGATGCTGAGTGAGAAGCAACGAGATTGATGGTCACTTTTCTTACATTCCTCAGGTAAACAGAAGCGGATTTAAAATTAGGCAAAGGAGGACTCATTCTTTAAACACCACCCCCCCATCCTGTTCATTATTCTTTCCGTTCAAGGAGTTTAAAATTAACCCAGAGACAAAGAGAGGCATTGTGTGGGAGGATCTGCGGGCCATTGCATTGTCTCATAAGCAAACAGGGAGACTGATGAGAATACTCCTTTGTGTTTATCTGTGAAGCTTTCCTGTTTGTTCTGCTGTCTGCCAGGGAACACAGAACAATGGAGGAGGCCCACTTGTTATCAGTCGAAGGGGAGCCTTAGAGCTGAGCCTGGTGTCACTGTGCAAAGAGATGACTAAAATGACAGTTGACTTTAAGGGTCTCACAGGATAGCATTGGGTCCTGCATTCCAGAGACAGACAGTTGACCATTTGTGTCAGAGCTTGACCCACTGTGGCTTTCTGGCAGCTGCAAGGGTAAACCATTTGGTTGAATTGATACAAAGGTTTTATAAAAATAATTCTGTTAAACAAATAAATAAAGTGCTATTACGTCAGTGACCCAGGTTTGGCTTCTATAACAATTAAAAAATAGTTAATTACATTTATATAGCGCTTTCCTAATGTGCTCAAAGCACTTTAGATGGACATTGGGGAATCACTTCAGCCGCCACCAATGTGCAGCATCCACCTGGGTGTTAGGACAGCAGCCATTCCTATGCCAGTACACTCACCACTCATTAGCTATTAGGAGGTGAAGGCTGTGAGAGAGAAGGTTACCCAGTTAGGGACAGAGGATGATTAGGGGACCAGAATGAACAGGGAGTGGCGGCAAATTTATCCGGGACATCCTACTCTTCCTGCGGTGAGTTGGCGCTCTGCCTGGGATTGGTTCCTGCCTTGAGCCCTGTTTTGGCTGGGATTGGCTCCAGCAGACCCCCGTGACCCTGTGTTCAGATTCAGCGGGTTGGGAAATGGATAGATGGATCCTAATCCAGACAGAAGAGCAGCTTCAGCGACAGACTGCTGTCACTGTCCTGCTCCACAGACAGATTGAGGAGATCGTTCCTCCCCCAAACTATGCGACTCTTTAATTCCACCAGGGGGGGTAAACGTTAATATTTAACATTATACATAGTTATTGTCTGTTTTTTTTCACCTGTATTATTATCATTCTTTAATTTAATATTATTTATTGTATCAGTATGCTGCTGCTGAAGAATGTGAATTTCCCATTGGGATTAATAAAGTATCTATCTATCTATCTATCTATCTATCTATCTATCTATCTATCTATCTATCTATCTATCTATCTATCTATCTATCTATCTATCTATCTATCTATCTATCTATCTATCTATCTATCTATCTATCTATCTATCTATCTATCTACTCTTCTCAAAAGATGTTCTTTAGTGCTAGGGTGTTGTACCGTGTTAGCCATTATGGATGTAGTGAGAAGTCCAGCAAAATGACACCTTTTATTGGCTAACTGAAAAGATTACAATATGCCAGCTTTCGAGGCAACTCAGTCCCCTTCTTCAAGCAAGATGTAATCAAGAAGATCCCTAGAAATCCTTAATGACCATAGAGAGTCAGAGCCTCAGTTTTATGTCCCTTCTGAGGGACAACACCAGTTGTGTTCCAGTCACTGGAATATTGCATTGGGACCCCCATACAGATCATAAGGTACAGACCCCTGTACATAAGGTACAGACCCCTGCTGACTTCACCGACGCCTCTTTCAGAAGCAACCCAAGAATTTTCTAAATGGCATCCCGTCCAAGTACTGGCTGTGTCCAAGCAAACTTAGGTTCTGAAGATGCAGGTGGGTCGATGCTGTCTGACTGAAGTCTACACATTCTTCCTGAAGTGCTTCAGAGCTACGGGTTTAATTTCCAGTTGTATATGTGGTGGAGCTTGCACCTTCTCTCCATGTTTGTGTAGGTCTTTTGCAGGCACTCAGGGTCTCTTCTAACATCCTAAATATACACTCGGGAGGTAATATAGTATGAATGAAGGCTCTGTTCAGGGATAGGCCTCTGCAATGGACAACAAACCGGAGTTGCACTTAGTGCAATGGATTTACAAGTCCTTCCACTTGCCTAGTCACTCTCTGCATGGAGTTGGTTGGTTATCTTCATACTCACTTCAGTATGGTTAAATCTGTAAGAGATTAACTAGCAAATCCAGCTCATTATGGGTGTGTGCTTGAGTGGACCGTCAGAGAGAAAGAGAGAGAGATCGAGAGAGACAGGCATCCCATTCAGGACTGGTTCCAACTGAGAAATTTAAACAGTATGACCAGAGAATGAACAGATGGATGGATAAATACGAGCCCACCTAAGTTCTGTGCAACCCTAAGGCTGTTGTTAAATTCCTCCTTCAGGACACCCAAATCCATCTGGTCAGTCCTGAAATGAAACAAATATATATATATAAAGAGAGCCCCGCTTCTGTTTCTTGACAAGCATGGGGAGCAACAAAATATTACAAAGAAGATTGAGTTACAAATTAAAGTATTGGGGAGGTGGAGAAGGTTGTGGGAACGACTGTTAGAAAAACAGAAAAGGTCTGAAGAGTCACTTCAAGGGAATGCAATGCTCAGGATCTGAACAGAGAGGAGGAGGCCTAAAGGAAGAAGAAGATCTGAAGCACATGGTGGTAGAAAGAGGGATGAGGAGAGCACAGAACAGCGAAGAATTAGGCTGAAGTCCTGCTGGTTTTGACTTCTTAACTGTTTACTTTCTAGTCACTCAAATTGTTTTCGTGAATAAAGGTGTCTGAATAATAACAGTAGTAGTAATGGTGATAATATTAATAGCAAACTCAATTAGTCTTTATTTTACAGAGCACCTCTTGCTCTGTCATAGGTCTGCATGTGTGGCAGTGTGGGAGATAAGGATCCTGAAATGTCTTCTGTGGTGCATGTAAAGCACTTTTGGGCTGTGCTCTCTATGACAGGTGGAGATTGATGAATTGATTAATTGGCTGAAGGCTGCAGCGCGAGATTAATGACACATGCATTGCAATTACATAGTGAGCACAAGGTTTTATTGTGTGTTTTTAATTAATACACACTCAACATTTTAATAACCATTTCAGTCCATTTTCATTACTGCCGCGGTGCTGTTTTTATTGGTAGACACCTGGCCTAATGAATAGACTTTGAAGTGTGGGTGGCACATCCAGGGATGAACACAATACACAAAGTTAATGAGGTTTCACAATTATGTGAAAGGCAAGAAGGTGCGCAGAATAAGCCAGGTCTTCAGTAAGTGCCTTCATTATTGGAGGTCTCAGCTCCACTGATATGCCTTGCTGATTTATTTTGCATTGTGTCATAAAGCTCAATGTGAAAGGCACTCTATACATGATAAAAGATGAATGGTGAAGCTGTGAATTTCCTTGGCTCAGGGACAGAGGCTAGCCTGATATTTCAAGGGCTTTTACTTTCAGAACAAAGTCTACAATTACTTCTGGGGAAATTGAAGATTTTTGTCTTTTATAATAAACCGTTAATGCCAAATAAATTCCAAAGAGCAGTAAAGTGAAAATGTAATTGGATAACTGAAGGGAAGGTACGGCAGCACCATCTTACTAAAGGCTGGCATATTGGGCTGCTGTAACCTAAGATAGTGTTGGCAGGGTGACCTAGTGGCTAAAGGCATTGGAGTGTAAATTACAAGGTCAATGGTTCCATTATGCCGCTGATTTTGTGCAACTCTTATGTGAAGAAAAACGCAAGGCGTAGGTGTGTTAAGGAGATGATCACCATGATTAGAGCTACGTAAAATGAACATTGATTAGGCAGTATGGCTTATTTATACAAGGCAGGTGCCAAAAGCTTATTATGTGCATCACTCATATTTAATAATTTGGGTGATGTTCTTCACGATTGTCAAATCCAGATTAACACTGTGTTAACTGCATGCATGTGTGTGGGCCATGTAATAGATTGGCATTCTGTTCAATGCTGTTTTCTGTTTTTTACCCATTGCTGGTGGAATACTGTCTGGATGCATCCACACTACCACATTTTAATTTAAAAATACAATCTCTGTTCATACTAGCATTTTCATACTGTTTATGATAGTATCTCTGTCCACAATAAAAAATGCATGTGATATGGACATTCACCAGTACTTGGCACGTGCGTATCAGGGGTGAAATCCTTAAAGAAATAGTACTACTGCTGGCCATTAGATTAATCATAAAACTGTAGCGAGTGGGAAATGATGTGCCCTTTGCACATGTAGGTAGTATTTAAACCAAACAAAATGTAATTTAGATGCGTACTGTATAGGTAAGCACCACAAAAAGCACCCTTAGAAGATTAACTAGCCAATCCAGCTCTGTGTGGGTGTGGCCTGCTGTGCTGGAATATGATTTTCTTCCATAGAGGCTGACCAATCAGAAGGTGAGACATTGTGGTAACCAGGATGTAATCAGGAAAGGGGCCCATAATGAGCACAGAATTAATCAGGGTGTGATCAGAGTCTGTGTTATCACGCATTTACGTTAAAACACTGAGGCTGCATTTGGAGAAGTATACAGCTCTGGGGAGTGTTTAGGAAGGCTTCAGGTCTGGGGACTGAGAATGCTGGGGTAGTGTGGTCAAAAGGTGAAAAAAAGACATTTATGTTGGCATTATTAAACGAAAATGTAGTAGTGTGGATGGGCTTCTGACTCCAAGTAACAATGAATTGGGTTAGGTAAATTAGAGAATGTTACGTTACGTTACGTTATGCCATGTTATGTTATGCCGTGTTATGTTACGTTACGTTACGTCATGTTATGTTATGTTACATTACGTTACGTCATGTTATGTTATCCGTGGTACGACAAAAAGTGTGATTAGGCTTGTGGGATTGTTCTGTGGACTACAATGCTTACAGTTCTAGTTTCACTTTGACTTTCAACAATGATCAAGTGTGAAACAGTGTGTACTATTTATGAAAAAGAGGGTATGTTTCTTTTGGTGGGTGGCAGTGCTGCCTGGAAGTACAAGGAGACATGATCCTCATTCCATTGTTGGTGTTGAGTTTGCAAACTTTCTCTGTTTCTGTTTCTGCATTGGATTACATCTTGCCTGAAGAAGGGGCCTGAGTTGCCTCGAAAGCTTGCATATTGTAATCTTTCTAGTTAGCCAATAAAAGGTGTCATTTTGCTTGGCTTTTCTCTACATTTTTACTTCCTAAAGATGTATACTTGAACCCGCCACCAAAGGTGTTGCCTTCTTTCAGTGCTAAGCACCAAGACAATTACATAGGAATGCCACCACATGGACTCTTTCCAGCCACTCCACCTTAGACTTTTGGCAGTATTTATTCAGCTGCATGACAAGGCTTGCGAGGCCACACCGTGAGCATGCCCCCAATCAGTCAGAGGATAAAACCTTTCCAAATGGTCAAAGCATTTGGTATGACTTTAAATGCTCCCTTAAACAAATGTGCTGATGTTTTGTTGAATGTTTGCATAAAGAGGTGATGACCAGTGTCTCAAAAACATGGACCTCATTCAGAAGACATATGAAATCTGAACTCTGCAAATCTTGGAGCAAGAAAAATCCAGTTCATTACGGTTATGTGTCAAACAGTTTGTGAAGAGGCCTGCTCCACACTGCTTAAACAAAGGCTCAAGCTGCAAATTAGGTGACTTCTTCAGAAAAATACAAATACAGACGTGCCAATTGTGACACAGAACTGGTTAAGTGTGCACACATGTGTCAACCAATGGACTAGCTTTCCTTTCTAGGATTGATCCCTGCCTTACCCTCTCATCCTGGATAGACTCCAGCTGCAAATGTAAGAGTAAATGACAAAGTTTAGTGATATTATTAATCAGTATAATTCTGGTTTTGAGCAAAATCATGTTAATACAGGGTTCCTCAATCACGGTCCTGGAGGGCCTCAGTGCCAGCAGGTTTTTGTTCCAACCCAGTTGCTTAATAAGAAGCACTTATTGCTCAAGTAACACTTCTGCTTCACTTTAGTTGTCTCGCTTGTTAAGATTTTGAACCCTTAATGCTTATTTTAGTCTTAAATAGCTCTATTCTTGGTTTTTATTTGTTCCTATTTAGGAAAAACACGCAAATGACAAAACAGACCAGGTAGTTCTCCATTTAGCTTGTTACCATTTACACCTGTGTGTATTTATCGTGCACTGTTTAGTTTAATTAAATACTTGGAAGGAAAGTGAAGGGAAAAAAGTGAAGGACTGAGAATTACTCCTCAATTTTAGCCTTCAAATCATTTGGATGATATTCTTAAAAAGGGGAAGAAAATCTAGGATATGAGAACAACCGGACATAGCAGAGTTAAAGCACTAACAAGCCATGAAATTAAATTATTGGCAAAAATTGCAGTCTACTTAAATAACCTTGTTAGAAAAAAAAACGGCAGCCAATGCGGCCCTCCAGGACTGTGATTGAGAACCCTTGTGTTAATGCATAAGTATGTTCTTTAATCTGATGTAACAAGTTTACCTGTAGTTTAGTACCGGATCTCTCTCTATTTTAGATATTACTGTTAAGTCTAAAAATCAAAAAATGACTGACTGGCAGTGTTTGTAGATTATCATACCCATCAGCCCTGTTTTGTTACCTACCATTTCTTTTTATTTTCCTATAGCACTCTTCTCTGAGTACAAACACATAAGTGCTGCCACAGTTTTCCAATTATAATGTTATAAACTGTAGATCATTTACATATATGATCACACAAATTAGTTTACACACAATAAAACAGCATATTTCAATCGGATTAACATACAATCCTGATAATGTAAGTCACTGACATTATAAATGAGATGTGGCTAGGTGACAATGGAAAAGAGAAAAATCCAAAACTCTGGCTAACAGCCCACAAGGGCCCACACTCCAGAGCCATGTAAGTACAGAATGTGTTCTGGGCATCCAAATAAGAAGATTAAATCCTTGCATCCTTGGATTCCTTGGCTGCCATTGTCTTTGTGTCACTTCCCATCAGCAGGAGTGTAGCAGTTTGGCAATACAGCAGTGGTACTGAGCAGAGAAGGAGACTAGAGGATGCTCATTAACAGTTCATGATGGTTGTCACAGTTGTATTTTTGTGCAGATGACTAACATACAGAGTTACCTAATGCAATCACCAGTTCTTTCAGTATATGGTAGCCTAAAGTTGTAATCTTCAGTGTGATTAGACCAAGGATAAGCATTAGGAAAGGTTAGGATTAGGGTTAGGTTAGGGTTAACCGTCCTACTACTAAAACATTTTTATACAGTATATTTCAAATGATATTGGGGCCAGCCGCAGTGGGAATGCCAGCCCGAAGTAGGATACACCATACACTAATCCTGCTAATACAATTGTGATTTATTTTCCTTCCCCTTTTCTTTTCTACTCAAAGTAGCAGATTTTCATGTATAGAAAGTGCCTTGAAATTCTTACTTTGGATGTCCGACCAACATTGAAAACAGGTTTTTACCATATGTGTAAAGAAGTCGCACAAGGTAGCACAATGATTAACAATGCTGCCTCACAGTTCTAGTATCCTGGGTTGGACTGCCAGCTTTGAAACATTCTATTTGAATTTAGCATGTTACCTCCATGTCAGCGTGGGTTTCCACCTCCATTTCAAAAGAGTTCTGTAGGTGACTCTGAATTGACTCTGTACAGCATCAGTGGACTGCCAGCCTGTCCAGCAGTGGCTCTAGCCTTGTGCTTAATCCTACTAAGACAGCTCCATCAAAGGGGGGCTCATACATACATAAGAGTTGAACTTTACTATATGACTTAATGCGACTTGTTATAAGTAAAATCTCAATTATGAAAAATATTTGAACCATATTTATTTTACTAGAATACAATTGGTTCCAGATGGTGCAGTGGTTACCACAGCTGCCTCACATCTCCTGGACTGTCTATGACTAACTTTGCATGTCTCCGATTTTTTCCAGGTATCTTACACAAAGATATGTGTGTTAGATTGATGTGTAATACAGTATGTGATAGACTGGCTTCATGTCCATGTCGGTTCTTGCCTTGAGGCCTGTGCAGCCAAAATAGGCTTAAGCTCTTTGTGACCCTGATTTATGATAAGCAGGTTCAGAACAATTAATGAAGGAACACAAAGTTCTTCACTCTGAAATCAATCAAAATTGTGTTACCATGAAAATTAATTTGATTGTTGGACAACATAATGAAGTTAATAGCACTTCAGCCGTTATGAATATATAATAATATAATATTAGTGGAATCAAATGGAACTAACTTGTAATAAAGTAATATCTATCTATCTATCTATCTATCTATCTATCTATCTATCTATCTATCTATCTATCTATCTATCTATCTATCTATCTATCTATCTATCTATCTATCTATCTATCTATCTATCTATCTATCAAAGTGACTTCATCTATGTCAGACCCGGGAGTATTTCCGGTGCCACAACATTTGGCCAAGAAACAGGTGGAAACCTCCTTAAATGGGCAACTATGGTAAAAAGATTCTGTCAAGATTAAGACAAACTGAGGCAGGAAAGGACCATGGCAAACATAATCAGAAATGTTGAAGAAGCTTGTCATTTAGTGGGCTGCTTCTGTGGAAAGTAGCCTGGATACACAATATCAAAGCTACTGTATGTTTTCTTTATGCACCAAATAACATTATTTTCAGAGTTTGGTGATGATTTCTGATACATTCACACACATACACATACATATCTGCACCAGTATACTGTATATGTGTACTTTTAATCAAGTGAGGCTTATTCCCAGCTGAAGCCTCTCCACCACTTAGCATTTAGCTGGGCTTTCAATTACTTCCCCATTACTTCTCTCCTTTGGAGAAATTCTCCCTTGACAGCTCAGTTTTTTAATTAAGAGTGCTTTTTCCTCTTTTTATTGTTGGTATGAGAAAAAGAAGAGAGAGAGAGAGAGAGCAAAAAAAAAACAGCTAAATACAATTTAATGTACCCAGAAGGCTTAATTCAGTTGTCTGTAGGGAAATTTATTCAGAACTTCAAACACTCAGTTATACTGACTGCAAAACTAAACACTTATTTTGGATACTTTGATTTCTATCTTTGCTTCTAGTAAAGGAAATTGCGACTTGAAACGTTTTTCTGTATCATCACATGTTTGTGATGCTGACTATGTGTAGTAACACACTGATATTAATTGCCTTCTGTTTGTTTGATCCTTTTTTTTTCTCTTCAAATTCAGGCATTTTAAAATCTTTCCCGGAAATACTGTGACCTAATGTTTTCCACACTTTTGAAGCAAATCGCCACAGGATGCGTGTTTACTATGCACTCTGTTTATATCATAATATTTTCTGCTGTTCAATAAAATTTGCAGAGCAGCGGGTGTTTAGCACTTGTTGTTCTTTTAGTTAATTTTGCTTTTTTTACCCCAACTTTTGCAATTGCATGAGTGATTAGCTGTCTAATGTGTAAGACTGCAACACACAAGACTCGTGGCTCATTTCTCACAATTGATTCACTGTGCATCACTCAGCGACTCGCACCTCTGATTACAGAAAAATGAAAGTAATTGTGTGATGGTATGTACATTTATTTTAGTAGTTGTATTAAGTAAAACCTTCATCTAAGTAAATAATACTTTTAACAGGTGGCATCTTTTACTCAACCGATTACCAACTCCCTTTCTTAGTTGTCAGCTGAGGTTCACTTCATTGGATGTCACACAAGTTGGCACCTGACTAGAAGTGCCTACCCTGGCATTTAATGTCAAAGTGACAATTTGTCCCCTGTAAGGAGCCTGAAAACAAAAAGAGATTGCTGGATTTATTTATTTACTAGCCAAAGTACCCAGCATCGCCCAGGTATCCACCTTCATAAAACGTTAATTGTCTATGTGTCAGTCTTTGAGTCCATCTGTTGCTCTGTACCTGTCTTTCCAAGTGATTGCACATAATAAACAGTTTTAGTAATAAAATGCATTGTATTTGTCATTCCAACAGATGGTGCATCACAAACATTAACACTAATTTTATGAATCCTCTACCAAATAGCATACAGTGCTGTGAAAAAGTATTTGCCCCTTCCAGATTTCTTTTTTTTTTTGCATGTTTGTCACACTTAAATGCTTCAGATCGTCAAATAAATTTAAATATTAGATAAAGATAACCCAAGTAAACACAAAATGCAGTTTTTAGGTGATGCTTTTTTTGTTCTTTATTTCGCCTTATACAATTTCTTGTATTAGGAATTTGGTAGTTTTCGCATACCCCTTGGGGTCAGAGCACAGGGGCAGCCATTGTACAGCGCCCCTGGAGCAATTACAGGTTAAGGGCCTTGCTCAAGGGCCCAGCAGAGCAGTGGCCTTTTGGCAGTGACGGGGATGCTTTTATTTATTAAGGAAAAAAAAAAACTATCCAATCCTATTTGGCCCTATGTGAAAAAGTAATTGCCCCCCTTGTTAAATCATGAAGTGACTGTGTTTAATCACAAAGCCATATCCTTGGGTTATCTTTGTCTAATATTTAAATTTGTCTGATGATCTAAAACATTTAAGTGTGACAAACATGCAAGAAAATTAGAAATCAGGAAGGGGGCTATTACTTTTTCACAGCACTGTATAACAGAGACATATACACTGTATGGTGCACAAACGTTAAACTTGACATCTGCATTGACTACTTAGATTTCCTCCCATCTCAGACGGGTAGCACAACCAGCATTTGCACAATGGGTAAGAAAGAAAATATTTGTGTTTTTTTAAATGACCATTTTGTAGTTGCTGGCACTATGTTAGAATATGGTTTTCCTCCATGAAGGGTGGCCAGTTAGGGAATGAGATATTATACAATACAATACAATTTATTTTTGTGTAGCCCAAAATCACACAAGAAGTGTTGCAATGGGCTTTAACAGGACATACCTTTTGACAGCCCCCCAGCCTTGACTCTTTAAGAAGACAAGGAAAAACTCCCAAAAAAATAACCCTAGTAGGGAAAAAATGGAAGAAACCTTGGGAAAGGCAGTTCAAAGAAAGACCCCTTTCCAGGTAGGTAGGGCGTGCAGTGGGTGTCAAAAAGAAGGGGGTCAATACAATACAATACACAGAACAGAACACAAGTAATCCTCAATACAATATAATAGTAAAATAAAAATATTACAAGTACAGAGCAGAATTTAACTATAGATGATATCACATAATATGATTTGTTTAGAGTCCTGAAGACCTCGGCCATCAAGCTGCCTCCCCCATTTGGCCATTCCACAGTTTAATCAGAGCTGGGCCAGTCAATCTGATGAAAGGACCCCTCTTTCCCACGATTCCTGCGATCCTCCATCAGAGATGACTTTACCTTAGGCAGGCAAAACCACTCGGCAGATGGGCCGTGGCACCAAGTGCCACATTTGAGTACCGAGAAGAGAAACAGAATAGGTGAGGGTTAGAAACAAATTATAACTATCACGTTACTTATGTTTTGGTGCTAATGACTTACAACAGAGATGCAGTCTGTACAGTTAATCAGCAGCTCTAGTCAGGATATGCTAAATTGAAGTCATGAGTCTTCAGCTGGGATTTAAAAGCTGAGACTGAAGGGGCATCTCTTATAGTAGCAGGCAGACCATTCCACAGTTTAGGGGCCCTGTAACTAAAAGCTCGACCTCCAACTGTTATTTTATTAATCTTTGGTATCATAAGCAGACTGGCATCAAGAGATCTTAATGTGCGCTCTGGTTTGTAATCGTATTGTCATGAGCAGGATCCAATTAGGGAAGACTCACACAATAAGCATGAACCAATCAGAGTGGGACTTCTGTCTGCGTTTTAACCCATCTATGTTACAACACCGTGGCTGCATTTTCAGAAGCATATAGCTCTGGTGAGTGTTTTCAGAAGTGCCCAGTTTCAGGGGCTGAAAACGCTGGGGTAGTGTGGACAAAAGGTGAAAATGAAGGTTCATGTCTGCAATTTATATATGAAAATGTAATAGTGTGGACGGGACCTTTGACTCCCAGTGACTCTGAATAGGGTTAGCTAGATTTGAGATTGTTATGTTATGTTATGTTATGTTATGTTACAGTATATGTGCATAGTACTATAAAAAGACTGATTAGGCTAATGGGGTTGTTCTGTCAAGCCAGTCAGAGTGTGCTTAGAGTCTGCGTTTTTAAAGCTGTACAATTTCACCCATCCACACTGAAATGGCGTTTTCAGAGCTACACAGCTCCATTGACTGGGGTTAAAATGCCTGGGTAGTGTGGATGAAAGATGAAAAAGAAGAGTAATGTCTGCATTTTGTTAACAAAATTGGAGTAGTGTAAACATAGCCTTGGACAAATTATATTAAACAGAACCAAAAAATGTAAAAGATAGACAGAAAATAATAAGATTTTACTTGTATAGATACAATCAGTTCATGGGTTTAATTGGTTCATTTCGTCTTTGCCTTTATTGATGGTAAGATTCTTTTGCACTTTTGATCGTGATACATTTCTGATTTATGGGTTTCGACTTAAATAATCATAAACGTGCCCCAGCCACCCAGGGTTAAGCAGGTAAAGTAAGTCCTTTCAGTCCGACTACACAGCACATTTAGCTGATTTTATCACTCCGGTTTGTGCCCACGCCTGACAGGGTCTTGTGTCACCGTGTGGTGCTGCTTTGTTGCTTCATCTCCTTGTAACTATTAAAACTATGGTGGGGCAGTGTTAGTGTTTTGTATTTTTTTTTAATCTTTTCTCCTGTGACACATGAAAACTGAGTGTGTGCTGCCTGAGTGTGAGATTTAAGATTCTTTGTAACAGAAGCTTTAACGGTTGCTATAGTGCAACTGTTAGTCACATATGGTTACCTAAAATAAGCAAAGCCTTTTTGAAGCTCCTCTTCTATAGCACTTGGTGACTAATACCTGCAGTACAGGTTGCTCCATTCCAAAGTGTTCTTATTATAATTCTTGTTAATACCAAAGGAAGTGTTTATTAAGGTCTTGTTTCGAAGCACTAACTGACTAATCGAGGGTATTTACATGGGTTTTAACAACCTGGTTATTCACAGAAACCCAGTTTCAAGAATGTCAGGTGTGCACTTATTCTGGTTAGAGAGACACATGTAGATTTCTCCATGAGTGACCCAGTAATTTGGTTAGGTAAGCACATAAAAGAGTTGCAGATTAAAGATTTTGTAGTCTGCACAAGTCTGGTGCACTCTGATAGGTTGTGCGTGTTTTTGCTTTGCACACGTATCCAGACGTCACGGGTACAAAATACTGGAAGCATCTAAAAAAGACAAATGTCCTGAGGCAAAAGCTTGGGCATTTGCATTTTTCCTTCTGTTGGTTGAAATAATCTGTCTTTATATTTCTGAACTTGCTAGATTTATTTTGATGAGGTGAACATACAGCGCTAAGTTTAGCAGCCCAGTCTCAGAAAGCACAGGCCCCATGCTTGTTACTGGATTCATGGCAGCTGTTCATGATGTTTAATCTTTCTTTTAGCTCTTTCTTATCACATTGGAGCATTTGGAGAAATGGGAACACCATAAGTGGACTTGCACAGGTAAACTGGGGTTTTGAAGAAATCAGGTTTCTGCCTTAACTGGTTTACTCATCTTATCTCAGTTTTGTGTGTGCATGTAAAAGCAATTGTAGATGCACCTAGGTAGTCCACACAAACAAAATTCTTTTGAAAAATAAAATCATAAACTTAAATCATACAAAGGTTTAGTACATAAAAGACTACAGACCTCTATAATCAGTCTAATTCACCATAATAAAATGACAAGTGTCTGTTTGTCCATCTAGTTGATGTGGTTCTCCTGTATGCCATTTGGTGTGGGATTCATTAAAGCAGTGCTAATGTTTGTGATGTGCACCATCTGTTGGAACGACAAATGCAATGCATTTTATTACTACAGGCTTTACAAATTATATTCCAATAGATAGTCACTGCAAACATTAATGCTGAGGTCTAGGTTGACTATTTAGGTTTCAACCCATCTTAGACAGGCAGTGCAGCTACAATATACAGACACTCCAGGATGAACACAGGTGAGACAAAGATCAGTACACTTCCTATCCACATGTGCATTTTCAGAGGGTCTCATGACACAGCCAGATCTTGTTTTACATCTAAATTTATTGTTCAAAACATGGAACAACTTTCCTTGCAGTTAACTTGTACAATTTTTGTTAATTTTACATTACGGCACTGTATACAAAAATGACACAAACATATAAACCAGTGGGTTTGATGCTGTTGTCACCTAGAGAGTTCCTAAGCATAAAGTCCTGATCAATAACTCAAAATGTCCACTAGAAGAAGGGAAACACATCAAATCCCAGCTAGTCAGGAAAAGGGCAATTTTGAAATAGTCATAAACAAAGTGTTTATTATAAAAAATTCAGAAAAATTAAGCTCCAAAGAGCACAAAAAAGCAGGCAATGCCTTCAAAACACACAATCCAAAAATCTAGCAAAGTCTCAATATGACATTCAAAGAGTGGTGAAAAGACCAAGCAAAAGGTTAGTAAAATCCAGAGTTTCAGAAATATCAAAAGAGCAAAAAGATTTCACCTACACCTTAACACATTCAATGAACCGCAGGGGACTGTCACTTTTCCACATACTTTACAGGGCTGAGGGCAGTCACTTGCAATGATGGTGGGGGACCACCCACAAAACACAAGGGACATAACAGAAGATGGCTCAACACATAGAAAGTGAACAGTGAACAATGTTAAAATAAAAAACAAACACAAAAGATATGAATGAGAGGAGCAACCCTGACTGTAACATAATATGTGCATGAAGACTTTTATGGAAAAAAAGAAAGTGTATTTAATTAAATGGGTAACAGTTCACTATTAATTCAAAATATACAAAATAACTTTGCTATATACTTTGCTATACTTTGCTATATATAGCGGCACGGTGGCGCAGTGGTAGCGCTGCTGCCTCGCA
This sequence comes from Erpetoichthys calabaricus, assembly GCF_900747795.2. NCBI lineage: Eukaryota > Metazoa > Chordata > Cladistia > Polypteriformes > Polypteridae > Erpetoichthys > Erpetoichthys calabaricus. Next base: position 24,974,639 of record NC_041410.2, on the reverse strand, counting down.
GTTAGGAGACCCGGGTTCGCTTCCCGGGTCCACCCTGCGTGGAGTTTGCATGTTCTCCGCGTGTCTGCGTGGGTTTCCTCCGGGCACTCCGGTTTCCTCCCACAGTCTAAAAACATGCAGGTTAGGTGGTTTGGTGATTCTAAATTGGCCCTAGTGTGTGCTTGGTGTGTGGGTGTGTTTGTGTGTGTCCTGCGGTGGGTTGGCACCCTGCCCGGGATTGGTTCCTGCCTTGTGCCCTGTGTTGGCTGGGATTGGCTCCAGCAGACCCCCGTGACCCTGTGTTTGGATTCAGCGGGTTGGAAAATGGATGGATGGATGGATATATATATACTAGCTGTGTAAGCCCGTTCTGTAAAAGGAGCACAGGGTCCTAAAAACTATTGAAATCATCATAAAAAAAACTGAAACGGAAACCTTACCCGCCCAGGACACCCTGATTGTGGAAGTGGGGCCATGGGTCATGACGGGGAGCATGGACATTTGCAGTGCTCTATTTGGCAGCACTTCTGCCACACCCAGAAGTGGTGGTGGAAGAAGCTCATTGGGCACCTGGAGTCCTTCCGGGTGCCCTATAAAAAAGGGGTCAGTCACCAGGAGTCAATGGCCAGAGTCGGGAGGAAGAAGACAACGCCTGTCTGGAGGACTACAGTTGGTGGCAAAGGGACTGTGTTGGTGTTTTATCTTGGTGCTGTAAAGTGCACTTGTAAATAAACCATGTACTGTGTGGACTAAAACCTGTGTTCCACCTGTCCGTGTCGGGGTTAGGGCAGCTGTTCCTGCCCAGGCTTCACAATATATATATATATATAATATATATATATATATATATATACAGTGGGTACGGAAAGTATTCAGACCCCCTTCAATTTTTCACTCTTTGTCATATTGCAGCCGTTTGCTAAAATCATTTAAATTAATTTTTTCCCTCATTAATGTATACACAGCACCCCATATTGACAGACAAAAAAAAGAATTTTTGAAATTGTTGCAGAATTATTAAAAAAGAAAAACTGAAATATCACATGGTCCTAAGTATTCAGACCCTTTGCTCAGTATTTAGTAGAAGCACCCTTTTGAGCTAATACAGCCATGAGTCTTCTTGGGAAAGATGCAACAAGTTTTTCACACCTGGATTTGGGGATCCTCTGCCATTCTTCCTTGCAGATCCTCTCCAGTTCTGTCAGGTTGGATGGTAAACGTTGGTGGACAGCCATTTTTAGGTCTCTCCAGAGATGCTCAATTGGGTTTAAGTCAGGGCTCTGGCTGGGCCATTCAAGAACAGTCACAGAGTTGTTGTGAAGCCACTCCTTCGTTATTTTAGCTGTGTGCTTAGGGTCATTGTCTTGTTGGAAGGTAAACCTTCGGCCCAGTCTGAGGTCCTTAGCACTCTGGAGAAGGTTTTTGTCCAGGATATCCCTGTACTTGGCCGCATTCATCTTTCCCTCGATTGCAACCAGTCGTCCTGTCCCTGCAGCTGAAAAACACCCCCAGAGCATGATGCTGCCACAGCCATGCTTCACTGTGGGGACTGTATTGGACAAGTGATGAGCAGTGCCTGGTTGTCTCCACACATACCGCTTAGAATTAAGGTCAAAAAGTTCTATCTTGGTCTCATCAGACCAGAGAATCTTATTTCTCACCATCTCAGAGTCCTTCAGGTGTCTTTTAGCAAACTTCATGCGGGCTGTCATGTGTCTTGCACTGAGGTCAACCAGGCACTGCTCATCACTTGTCCAATACAGTCCCCACAGTGAAGCATGGCGGTGTCACCTCTCTGAAGGGGAAGGAGCCTGAGCTAGTGTGCGAAGTTGAGAGGTTCCGGCTAGATATAGTCGGACTCACCTCGACGCACAGCTTGGACTCTGGAACCAATCTCCTTGAGAGGGGCTGGACTCTGTACCACTCTGGAGTTGCCCCCGGTGAGAGGCGCAGAGAGGGTGTGGGTATACTTATTGCCCCCCGACTTGGAGCCTGTACATTGGGGTTTACCCCGGTGGACGAGAGGGTAGCCTCCCTTCGCCTTCGGGTGGGGGGACGGGTCCTAACTGTTGTTTGTGCGTATGCACCGAACAGCAGTTCGGAGTACCCACCCTTTTTGGAGTCCCTGGAGGGGGTGCTAGAGGGCATACCTTCTGGGGACTCCCTCGTTCTGCTGGGAGACTTCAATGCTCACGTGGGCAATGACAGTGAGACCTGGAAGGGCGTGATTGGGAGGAATGGCCCCCCCGATCTGAACCCGAGCGGTGTTTTGTTATTGGACTTCTGTGCTCGTCACGGATTGTCCATAACGAACACCATGTTCAAGCATAGGGGTGTTCATATGTGCACTTGGCACCAGGACACCCTAGGCCTGAGTTCGATGATCGACTTTGTGGTCGTGTCGTCTGACTTGCGGCCACATGTCTTGGACACTCGGGTGAAGAGAGGGGCGGAGCTGTCAACTGATCACCACCTGGTGGTGAGTTGGCTTCGATGGTGGGGGAGGATGCCGGTCAGGCCTGGTAGGCCCAAACGTGTTGTGAGGGTCTGCTGGGAACGTCTGGCAGAGCCCCCTGTCAGAAGTAGCTTCAACTCCCACCTCCGGCAGAACTTTGACCATGTCCCGAGGGAGGTGGGGGGACATCGAGTCCGAATGGGCCATGTTCCGTGCCTCTATTGTTGAGGCGGCTGACCGGAGCTGTGGCCGTAAGGTAGTCGGTGCCAGTCGTGGCGGCAATCCCCGAACCCGTTGGTGGACACCGGTGGTGAAGGATGCCGTCAAGCTGAAGAAGGAGTCCTACAGGACCCTTTTGTCCTGTGGGACCCTGGAGGCAGCTGATAGGTACCGGCAGGCCAAGCGGAATGCGGCTTTGGTGGTTGCTGAGGCAAAAACTCGGGCGTGGGAGGAGTTTGGGGAGGCCATGGAGAACGACTTTCGGACGGCTTCGAGGAGATTCTGGTCCACCATCCGGCGTCTCAGGAAGGGGAAGCAGTGCAGTGTCAACACTGTATATGGTGGGGATGGTGCGCTGCTGACCTCGACTCGGGACGTTGTGGGTCGGTGGGGGGAGTACTTCGAAGACCTCCTCAATCCCATTAACATGCCTTCCAATGAGGAAGCAGAGCCTGGGGACTCAGAGGTGGGCTCCCCCATCTCTGGGACTGAGGTCACCGAGGTGGTCAAAAAACTCCTTGGTGGCAGGGCCCCGGGGGTGGATGAGATACGCCCGGAGTTCCTCAAGGCTCTGGATGTTGTAGGACTGTCTTGGTTGACACGCCTCTGCAACATCGCATGGACATCAGGGACAGTGCCTCTGGATTGGCAGACTGGGGTGGTGGTCCCCCTCTTTAAGAAGGGGGATCGGAGGGTGTGTTCCAACTACAGAGGGATCACACTCCTCAGCCTCCCTGGAAAAGTCTATTCAGGGGTCCTGGAGAGGAGGGTCCGTCGGATAGTCGAGCCTCGGATTCAGGAGGAACAGTGTGGTTTTCGTCCTGGTCGCGGAACAGTGGACCAGCTCTATACCCTTAGCAGGGTCCTGGAGGGTGCATGGGAGTTTGCCCAACCAGTCTACATGTGTTTTGTGGACTTGGAAAAGGCATTCGACCGTGTCCCTCGGGGAATCCTGTGGGGGGTACTCCGAGAGTATGGGGTACCGGCCCCCCTGATAAGGGCTGTTCGTTCCCTGTACGATCGGTGCCAGAGCTTGGTCCGCATTGCCGGCAGTAAGTCGAACCCGTTTCCAGTGAGAGTTGGACTCCGCCAGGGCTGCCCTTTGTCACCGATTCTGTTCATAACTTTTATGGACAGAATTTCTAGGCGCAGCCAGGGCATTGAGGGGGTCCGGTTTGGTGGGCTCAGGATTGGGTCACTGCTTTTTGCAGATGATGTTGTCCTGTTCGCTTCATCAGGCCGTGATCTTCAGCTCTCTCTGGATCGGTTCGCAGCCGAGTGTGAAGCGGCTGGAATGAGAATCAGCACCTCCAAATCCGAGACCATGGTCCTCAGCCGGAAAAGGGTGGAGTGCCCTCTCAGGGTTGGTAGCGAGATCCTGCCCCAAGTGGAGGAGTTCAAGTATCTCGGGGTCTTGTTCACGAGTGAGGGAAGAATGGAGCGTGAGATCGACAGGCGGATCGGTGCGGCATCCGCAGTAATGCGGACGCTGCATCGGTCTGTCGTGGTGAAAAAGGAGCTGAGCCGCAAGGCGAAGCTCTCAATTTACCAGTCGATCTATGTTCCTACCCTCACCTATGGTCATGAACTATGGGTAGTGACCTAAAGAACGAGATTGCGAATACAAGCGGCTGAAATGAGTTTCCTCCGCAGGGTGTCTGGGCTTTCCCTTAAAGATAGGGTGAGAAGCTCAGTCATCCAGGAGGGGCTCAGAGTAGAGCCGCTGCTCCTCCGCATCGAGAGGAGTCAGATGAGGTGGCTCGGGCATCTGATCAGGATGCCTCCTGGACGCCTCCCTGGTGAGGTGTTCCGGGCACGTCCAACCGGGAGGAGGCCCCAGGGAAGACCCAGAACACGTTGGAGGGACTATGTCTCTCGACTGGCCTGGGAACGCCTTGGGATTCTCCCGGAAGAGCTAGAAGAAGTGGCCGGGGAGAGGGAAGTCTGGGCATCTCTGCTCAAGCTGCTGCCCCCGCGACCCGACCTCGGATAAGCGGGAGACAATGGATGGATGGATGGATATATATATATATATGTGAATAGATAAATAGACAAAGGGATTCGAGAACCGACACATTGTTAAAAGACAAAACACAAACAGGCAAGAAGTAAATACTAAAGCAATTGCAACATAAATTATGAAGAAAATGAAGATGAAGTGTAAATTGACGGCGCTCATGTCAGTCATGTCAATCATCTTCCTTCACATTCCACTTTTATCACCCTGCCCCAGATCTTCCCGTTGTCAACTCACAGATTTCTGCAAACATGAATTATAACCATTTCACATGACTGTCTCTTTATTACTGTATTTAGTTTTTATTTCATTCGTTTGTAAGGCATTGACTTGTGTAAAACTATTCACAATTTTGAATCGATCTTCATATTTTCATTTATAATCCTCAACCTTTCACCTCCTTGTGATTTCTTAAATTGTTTTAATTAAGATATATTTTTGTGAATAAGAGGTATCTGTGGCATTGTACTTAGCGGGGTTGAGTTTTCTTTAGATTTAATAACAATAAATGGTGCTTGTATGAGCAACAGATAACATCCAGTGGAAGCAATCAGTGAGAATCTTTTCTCAACAGAACACAATGACATTACCATCTCTTCTTTCCTGGAAACTCCCATTATCTGTGGATGAGTGATGCTGTTGGCAGTTCATTGATGCCAGCAACATTTCTAAGAAGGCAAAAGCACTTCAAGTTAAATCAAGACGTTCAAATTGATTTGCTAATTTAAAACAATAATTGAAAGTCAGTTACAAGCAGAAAGCAGAACCCTGTTGCTTAGACGTTTTATCTGGGAAGTACATTTGTGGACTTTGGCCAGGCAAGGAATGTGTCATTGACAAGGCTGGACTCTGCTTTAGTCAGAAGCTGTCTATCAGAGGATTACGGATTAGCCTGTCAGCGATGAAGCAAGCATACTAAACGTTTTATACTGAACTGATTAGAAGGTAAAATAAAGAAAAGAAAGGTTTAGATACCAAGTCTCCCCCCTCTCTGTTGGACTCAAGGACATCTTGACTGTAAATTTTGTAAGTTTTAGTCTGGTCTCAGTGGGTTTTAAATAAAACACAAGAGCTGGTTATCACTTCTCAATGCAACTTTGCCTTGGATTAAAGCACAATTAACCTTCCCGCTGTTCCCAACATGATTTTTAATAACACTTTAATGACTCAGTAATTGCAGATTTAATCCCATCGACAACAGATTAACGGTCTGGCTCACCAAATTATTTCGTACATTTGTTGGTGTTGTTTTTTTAGATCTTTCCACCCATTTTGGGTGACAACATGAATAATTCTTTGAAAATGTTCCTAGAACTTCAAACCATATTTTAATATAATAGTATTTAAAGTCACCCAATTTTTCGTATAGGAGCAGTGAAGCGAAAAAAAGGCATATTTGCTGAAAACGTACAAAGTGGTAGAGCTCCTCTTTTTGCAGTGTGGGGTTTTCACAGCTGGCAGCAGCTGTGGCACATTAGCATCTCGGGCTGATCTGAAGCCCTTGCTTATTTGCACACCTGTGCCAGTATGAAGTAAACCTGCGGCCCCTGAAGATTATGTCTCTGGGACAGCTCGAATGCGAGTGACAGGGAAAAATAAAAAAGAGAGAGAAGGGGGATTGCTCAAGGTTAAAGGAATGAGAAAAAACAGCCGACATCCCACCGCAGAAATATACACACGTGAGCTTCATATTTCTCCTCCTCCATCACAGTACAATCTGCCTTTGTATTTTATCTGCATGGAATAGCATTGCGAAATACTGGCAGAGCAGAGACAGAGCGGAGCCAAGCCCCGTAATAATGTTTCCTAACTGCAGTCGCTGCTTTCTTTAGGGGGAGATATGACGGGCATATGAAAAGATCAGATATGAAGCGTCTTTCAGAGTGAGAAAATGACCCCTCGCCAAGCAATCAGGAGTGATAACCATATAGAAATTGTCCTAATTGTCTCTCATTTGCTGTAAATAGTGCATCTACTACTGGACAGCAGAATTACCCAAACTAATCATCACATAAAAAAAAAAATCCCATTATTGTGACAAAGCTATGTTTCCTTTTTTAATAAAACGTATTTTGAAATGTATCTGTAATCAATACACATCATTACTGAGAATCTGAAAAGAGGCTAAACTCAATTTTGCAAGATTAAAAGTGGTAGGGTCTTTCCTTATGGGAGATCAGGTAATCTAGTGTTGGGTTTGCAAAATGAGAAAGACTGAAGGCCCCAAATATTCTGGTTTAGTGGAAATATTTAAAATTTGAGCTAAAAGGAGCTGTTCACCATGGAATACAATCTCCTAAAACAGGCCTATAAAAAACATTACTGTTAGATCTGAGAAAGGGATTGGGTATAAAATATTTCAAAACTCACTTTGAAAGTCGATAATAAAACTAATAAAGCTGTAATACTGATTTCTCCAGCTACCATTGGTCCCTGCATTGCTCTCTGTTTAAAATTGGAAAATGAAATGCTGATTAAGATATGGGAATGACTGGGAGACGATCCGTCCTACCCAACCGTCACCACCAAAACGCTAACCAAAGAAGCAAAGGCTCAGGAACTGGGAATACTTAAACACTTTGGCTATGTCCACACAAACTAAAAATGCAGACTCTACACTGGCGCTTTTAACCTCCACAAATGGAAGACTTTTGGAAATGCTCTAAACTCCTGGAGACGCTGGCTGCTGTGAAGAGCAGCATTAACATCAATGACCATCTTAGTTTATATAGTATATGTGTCATCAAATGTTGGTGGGTGGGTTGATAGGGGCAGGGGTTATGGGGGACTACACAGTAAGTGCAGCTTTACATGCACACATCTCTCTATATATAAAATCCAACGTCTGTCTGTCTGTATGTCTGTCCGCTTTTCATGAGAGAACTACTTCATGGATTTAGATCTGATTTTTTCTATAATTTGCTTGAACATTCCGGTTGATTTTGCAACTTCGCTCATCGCGCTAGTCATCATATTTCGCTTGTGGTACCAATTTATTTGCGCAAATCCAAGAGAGACAAAGCTGGCTGAAGGGAACGGGGTGGGGCCTTCCTCACTCCTCATGTATCTTACATCCGCCTAGCTAGTGAACGCCAGAACTACTTAACATATTTAGATCTGGCTTTTTTCTAGAATTTGCTTGAACATTCCGGTTGATTTTACAAATTCCTTCATCATGCTAAGAATCATAGTTCGCTTGCAGGAGCGATATATTTGCACTAATCTGAGAAAGAGGCTGCAGGCTGAGGAGAGGGGGAAGCGTGATGTCAGGAGTAGGGAGCCGGGTCGGGCCCTCCTCACTGTTCTGTTTCTCTACTACATGGGCAGAGCCGTGGGGGACGGCTAGTACATTATATATATGTATCCGTCAAACTTCATCTATAGTCATATCCGCGCAATCCAGTTCAGTATAGAATTATTTTGTTCACTCGTGCACACATATTGCATAATATCATTCTACTGTCTTTAATACCCCTCTCTCTATAATATGGTGCCTTTAACATCTGTCTATCTACAGGGTGAGCCAAAGTGAAGTATCACATTTTTCACGATCATTGCGCGAGGTAGAGGCAGTGGGTTGGGGTGGAGTGAGCCCTTGTAGTTTTCAGTTGGCAACATGCCTTGGTCCAAAGTGTTCTTCAAAAACAACAAATCCATCATCCGTCCTCTGAGTATACGAAGGCCTGAAAACATCCAAGCTGTAAGGGCATCAATTTTGCGGTCTCCTAGACATTGAGCGTGCAAACTTGCTTCTGCCTTATGCATTTCCAATACATCTTTGAGGAGGATTTTGCATGAGGACCTTAATCTCCATCCATATAAAATGATGGAAGTGCAGGAACTCACTGAGAGAGACTGGGGGAGCCATAGAGAGTTGTGTATGAACATTCTTCATCAAGATGTAATCATCATGTACAGCGATGAGGCACATTTCCATTTGAATGGTTGCATAAATAAACAAAACTTTCACAATTGGGCTGAAACCAGCTTCATCAGAGACCCCTGCACAGTGAGAGTGTTACAGTTTGGTGTGCCGTTGTAGAATTTAGCATTGTAGGCCCTTACTTTTTTTGAGGATGGGGGGTGAGCAACACTTACCATCACTTCAGAACATTACATTGAAATGCTAGAGAACTTTTTTTGGCCTCAACTGGAAGAAATTGATGTGGTGGATGCCTGATTTCAACAGGATGGAGCCACAGCTCATATGGCGCCGAGATCCATGCAAGTTTTGCTGGAGATGTTTCTGGGGAAGCTCATCTCCCTGTGCAGTGATGTTGGGTGGCCTTCACGTTCGTCTGATCTCACTTCTTGTGGGGCTATCTCAAGTCGAAGGTATACACACACCGACCTCAAAACCTTGAAGCCCTCAAGGACACTATTCGCCACTAAATCGCCATTATTCCCCTTGAAATGGCCGAATGAGTCATGTGAGCATTCAGAAATCATCTCAAAGAGTGTAGCGCTAATGATGACCACCACCTTGAAGACGACATCATTTTTAAAACACAGTGAAAAAAATCTGTTTTCTATACCCTTTCTGGTGTCATAATGAAATTGATTTTATCTTGTAGCGTTTTTGTAGAATAAATGTTTGAAATGTGGTACATCTCTTTGGCTCACCCTCTATCTATCTATCTATCTATCTATCTATCTATCTATCTATCTATCTATCTATCTATCTATCTATCTATCTATCTATCTATCTATCTATCTATCTATCTATCTTATTGTGTTTGGGGCAGTATGACATTTCGAGTTGTTTCGAGTTCTGTCATGATACAGTCTACATGTACAGACCATTCAACTGCTGGTTTTTCAAGTATTACTAACAAGTCAGTTGAGGGGGGCTGGGGGTGTGTGCCCTTTGTTCTTGGCAGGTAGTGGATCTGAAAGCAATTCTTAATTCATTTTTAAGCCTGAGCCGTTTGATAAAAACCTTTGCTTTTGAAAGATGAAGCACTGCCCTGCGCATTCAAGATGGCAATGCTTTACTCAGACCACCAAAGGAGGTGACTGATTTAAGACCTTTGATGCATTGTGCCACTGAGAGTATCAGAGGTTTGGTGATCTTTTCTGTCTTCAGCAAAGCCCCCCCCCCCCCCTGCTCCCCCCCAACACCACCACCACCAGCACCTCCCTCCCCACCTCGGTTGCTTCTAGTTAAACACACGCAAATTCCCACTAATTAAAGAATCGCTTTGTTCTTTGACAAAGGTGATGATAGCTTTTCAGCCCTGCTTGGCTCAGGGTGTCAGCTTTGGCAGGCTAAAGCGAGCAGAAATGGGCTGAGTTAACGTTTCAGTGTAATTAGGTTATGTACTAATTAGCACAGGGAAATTGGATGTCCTGGAAGGAAAGGATTGCCTGTTAATTCTGTTGACAAGTTGCACTGTGATATTAACCCTTAGACCTGGCTGGCTGTGAAGTGTGGAAGGCTGGAGGTTGGACTCTAAGCAGCAGCCCTGTGCAAAAGCGCATTTTGTTGTTTAAAACTGCATGATTAGCTGCCTTTTTTCACACAGAGGGTCCTTCGACCTTATCCTTTCTCTGTCTCCCATTTGATAATGCTGAAATATTACTCTTCTGTTCCTCAATCAGTCAGTCAGTCAGTCATATTCCAACCCACTATATCCTAACACAGGGTCACGGGGGTCTGCTGGAGTCAATCTCAGCCAGCACAGGGTGCAAGGCAGGAACAAACCCCAGGCAGGGAGCCAACCCACCGCAGGGCACACACACACACACACACACCCACACACAATAGGGACAATTTAGGATCGGCAATGCGCCTAACCTGCATGTCTTTGGACTGTGGGAGGAAACTCATGCAGACACAGGGAGAACATGCAAACTCCACGCAGGGAGGACCCAGGAAGCAAACACAAGTCTCCTAAGGGCGAGGCAGCAGCGCTACCACTCCGCCACCATGCCACCCTTGTTCTTCAATCAGTTTGTCTATTTTTTTTTAATAGTTTTATAGCATACAGTTAATAGGACCTTGTGTTTCTATCTAAATTTACCTTTACTCATTTAATAAAAATGGAATCCTAAACACCACACATCCACCGAGGTGAATTCCTGGGTATTTCTGCACATGTTCTCCATTTCTGAATGAGTCCTCAAGTTTTATCACAGCGTTCAAATTCATTTAATTGGGGTGATTGCTGACATTAAATTAGACCAGTGTGTCCTGCTTCCTTGTGTCTTATTCGATTGAGATGCTCTCCAGCTCCGGTTCTGGAAATTAATATGGATGAGAGATGGCAGCATGGATTTGTTCTTGGTAACAAACTAATTGAAAGTCCAACCCATTTTTATTGCAATAATTGGCTGTAACTGCATTTTTGCTGAAAACAAACAATTCAGTTTCCTTGTCACCAGAGCCGGATCTCAGCTCCGATTGGGGCACCAGTCCATTGCAGGACATACAATATGTACAAAATCACACAGGTTTACTTATAATGGATCACTTTAAAGTTACCATTTAACTTGCTATGTACATCCATAGGATCAGAATGCAGTTTCCAGAAAAGCCCACCTAGACTCAGAGAGAACATGCACACAGGTAAAGGGGACATTTGAACATAGGACTATGGAGCAGTGACACAAAAAGGCGGAGTGGTGGCTCTGAGGCTAGGGATCTGCACTGCCAATCGGAAGGTTGCCGGTTCGAATCCCATAAATGCCAATAGGGACTCTGCTCTGTTGGGCCCTTCAGCAAGGTCCTTAACCTGCAATTGCTGAGCGCTTTGAGTAGTGAGAAAAGCGCTATATAAATGCAAAGAATTATTATTATTAAAAAAAGCTAACCAGTGGCAGGCTGCTGTTTAACACATCTCAATGATACTGTATATCCAACAGCTAACTGTAAAGAGACACATTTGAAAATTGACAAATATGTTTTCTGTTGGCTGGCACTATCTGAATTAGTGTGGGTGTGTATGGGAGATACTCTGTGATAGGCTGGCACACCATTTTAGGTTGACTCTGGCCTTGTACCCAATGCTACCAACATAGATTTCAGACAACTGACTATGACCCTGTACTTAAATAAAGTTGCAAAAGAATGAATATACAGAAAGACAGCATATACACGGTGCCTATAAAAAGTTTTCATACCCTTGGAAGTTTTCAGATTTTTCTAATATACAACAATGGAATTTATTTGGTGTTTTTGACACTGATCAACTAGCAAACTGAAAACATCCATCCATCCATCCATTCATTATCCAACCCGCTGTATCCTAAGTACATGGTCACGGGGGTCTGCTGGAGCCATCCCAGCCAACACAGGGCACAAGACAGGAAACAAATCCTGGGCAGGGCGCCAGCCCACCTCAGGGCACACACACACACACACACAAGGGACAATTTAGAATTGCCAATGCACCTAACCTGAATGTCTTTGAACTGTGGGAGGAAACCGGGTACGCAGAACAAACCCACGCAGACACGGGGAGAACATGCAAACTCCACGTAGGGAGGACCTGGGAAGCGAACCCGGGTCTCCTAACTGCAAGACAGCAGCGCTACCCACTGCACCACTGTGCCACCCCAAAGTGAAAACAGATCTCTGTAAAGTGATTTAAATTAATTACAAATATAAAACACACAATAATCGATTGCATGAGGATTCAACGCTATCAGGTTAGAATTTAGTAGATTCTCCTTTGTCAGCCATGACAGTCTTGAATCCACCACACTTGGAAGTGCTCCCAGAAGAAGGTCCAAAGGTGCTCGGAGTACTTCAGGGTGTCCATGCGGCACTTCCGGCACACTCAAGTAATTGGAGAGCACCTGGAATACTTCCTGGTGCGATTTAAAAGAGGCCTCCTCATTGCATTCTGGGAGTCAGAGTCGGGCGGAGGAGGACAGAGCTTGCGGGAGAGGAGTGGAGGCTGAGATATATTTGTGGATGATCTGTGCACTGTGTTGCGATGTAAAAGAAAGAAAATAAATGAAAAGCGTGTCCTTTTGTGAACTTGTGTCTCGGTGTCTGTCTGTGTCGGGTTAAACTTCCACAATAGGCAGTGTACAGTACATTGTCCAAGGCACTTCATCCAGATGAGGCTTGTCAGGGGCCATGGCGTATTTGGAAAGTTTCTGGTGCAAGGCAGGAGACAACTACACAGGGATCACTTTAGAGTCACAAATTAACCTAACCTGCGTGGAAGAAGAGTCATAATACTCAGAAGAAAGACCCTGCAGACAGATGGTGAGCCTGCAAAGTCAACACAGACATGAAGCAGGGCCATGACTCAAACCTGGGACACTTGGTCCATCTGGCAGTAACACTGATCACTGGTAGCTTTGTCACAAATACAGTCAAACACCTGCTTTTGCCCCCTCTGTTGTCCTCCTTCTTCCCCAATTAGCCCATCTTTTTTTTTCTTTTATTGCCGCAGTGCCTCATTAATGAAAAACGTTCAAATGTTCTAGTGTTATTTTACTGTTACAAAGTTTTTTTTTGCTAACTTTGAAGAAATTAAAGGGTTTGCGCTAAAGGATTTAAAAAAAAAATCTCAGTTTCTTTCTTCCTCGCTCTCCCCCTCTCCCGGCTTCAGCTGGTAAGCTTATGAACAGGGACAGTAAGGTAATGAGTTTCTGTCAGAGGCTTCGCAGATCTCGAGCAGTGAATTCTGAGCACATACTCCTGGAGTGGAATGGGCGTCTGCATCAACGGGACTGGAAGAGTAAATGACACCCGAGGATCGGGTCGAGGGATAATGTCGTCAAATAAACAGCGCTAATGACATTTTTAACAGCGTTTGGGTACCCTGGAAAATCCAGAGAGGCATGTGACATGTGCCACGTCAGGATTTCTTGTGATATACATCTGTTGTGCTGGCGGCTGTCTGAAGCCATTCTGCACTCAAATTGAAATTTCAAGGCACTCTATTTCTACAAATAAGCTCTGGCAACTGGTAAGGAATGACTCTTAACTAAAGTATACTCTTTCACTTTCTCCCCCCTTTTTTTTTTTTCCTTTTCATGTCCCAGATTGAAGCAAACCAGCTTTGTCTAATTGGACAGCTGCAGCAACAAGAGGGCCCTCGTAGACCCCCTTGTCTTGACTGCTGAAATTATGCATCAGTTAAACCCTCTCAGGGACCTCCTTTGTCATTTATGCATTTTTACAACTTGGGCCATGGTATTCCTTTCTCTGGAGTCCTGGAGAATGCGGCCAGGCTTAAGCAAATTGTCCTTGGCGCTATCGATCCCAGTGTCCTTAGCATTCAGCCTGAGCTAACGTCTTGAGTCTAATTAAAATCCAATAAGGTCAGCTTCTCTCCCTATTGTCCTGCAGTTTACTCACTCAGCCAGTGAGACTGGGGATTAGTTAATCTTTTCTGGTTTAAGAGTCAGAGGTCAGCCTATCTGAAGTAGCAGGCAGGCAGGAATAGGGTTTTAATATTATTTTAAATATATATACAGTATATATTTATATATACACACACAGTCCCACACCCTATACAAACACATGGCTATGTAGACAGATGAAGGTTAACATTGAAGTGTGCGTTAGGGTCATTCTGTACAATAAGCAGGAGCCTGAAAAAAGGAGATAGGCAGAGTTTAAAATGAAAGGACATTGTAGCACTTTAGAGAGTTATTCTACAGATAAGCTAGTAATGCTGTACAGTTAAAGTGCAAAACAGCCTCACCTAAAAAGATATCACTCAAATGTTTTACAGAATTACCACTTCTTTTATACATATATATAGTGAAGAATTAGCCCCCTAACATTGACTGGCAGACTCCAAATGTCCAAAATCACACACTTTTATTATCTTCACTCTAATATACAGCACCTCACAATGCACTAAACAGCCAATCTCAGTCCCTTCCTTCTCGCTCTTCTTCTCAAATCTGCCGACTTCACTCCTCCACACACAAGCTTCGTCCTCTTCCACCTGACTCTGGCTCCCCTAATGGAGTGAGGCAGCCCCTTTTATAATGCCCCAGATGTGCTCCAGGTGCTTTGCGATTGTGTGGTGGAAGTGCTGCAATCCTGGGCTCCACAATCCTCCAGGCACCCCCTAGCGAAGACCATGGACCCCAACAGGGTTGAGCTTCTAAGCTCTGATCCCGTGGCACCGATGCAGACCAGGGCGGATGCCCTCTCGTGGTCCAGGGGAGGTATTGTCCCTCTCCAGTTCCTTCCAGGTGTCCTGGCTGGGCAGGATCCTCAGCCGTCCACCACAATATATATATGAGTGTGTGTGTGTGTGTGTGTGTGTGTGTGTGTGTGTGTGAGAGTGCGCATATATTCCCTTAGAATAATGAGATTAAAGTATACTATCATTAAAATATTCTACTCTTTAACTGTCATTGGTTCATTAGTCTGTGGAATAATTAGTTCAAGGTCAAATTGAGCTTCATTCTAAAATTTAATGGGCTCTTTTATGTTTTTTGATAAAATAAGTAAGCATCTCATGGAATAACACTTTACAGTTTAACAGTAATAGAAAGTGTATGCGTGTACATGGAAGCCCAGTACTGTGATGCCTGTTTAAGGTATTCCCAGTTGTCTGTGCGGTTGTGTCTGGAGTTTGGGGCTCTGAGGCACCTCCTTCAAGACACTAGATAGATAGATAGATAGATAGATAGATAGATAGATAGATAGATAGATAGATAGATAGATAGATAGATAGATAGATAGATAGATAGATAGATAGATAGATAGATAGATAGATAGATAGATAGATAGATAGATAGATAGATAGATAGATAGATAGATAGACCCAGGCGTGTGCCACTATAAAGATCATTCTCCCTTATTCTGGAAATGTTTTCTATCCATAATGGTGTACAGATCTCTTCTGTACTGCTGTTGTTGTATTTCTTCATTTAGAGGACTTTCAACTTAAACGCCATGGTTAAGATATCCACACTGACTTAGTAGGGTTGAATCAGATTCTCTTTGTCAATGCATAATAACTTTGGTCATGTATAGGATTAAATTATGTGACAAATGTTTTTTTCTGATATTCTGAAACTGAGAAACCACGTCCTCCACGTCTACCCTTGAGATGTTAAAGGCACAATGTTGTAGACAGAGAAATATTAAAGAGACATGTTATGATAGATACAGTAGAATGGTATGCAATTGGTGTGCACGAGTAAATAGAATAATTCTATATTGAACTGGATTATAGAGATATGACTATAGATGTAGATGGACAGATACATACTGTATATACAGTATAATGTATGTGTGTAAGTAAAGCTGCAGTTACTGTGTGGTCCCCCATAACCCCTGCCCCTATCAACCCCCCCACAAACCTTGGATGACACATATACTATATAAACTAAGACGGTCTTCGACATTAATGCTGCTCTTCACACCACTTAGGGAGTTTGGACCCTGGCCTGGTTATTGTCTAATTTTTCTCCCACATCCAAAGATTAAGTGTATTAACTTAATTGACCCAGAGTGTGGGTGTGAGTGTAGCAGTAGGCTCTGTGATGGACTGTTTCTCCAGTCCAGGACTGCATACTGAATTTTAAGTGAAGTTCTCTGGATAAGTTCTGAATTTGAACTGTATCATTGGGTTCAGGAAACTGATTAATGGATATGTAAATTAAGAAAAAATAGAAACAATCTGTTTTCATTTGCTGCCTTGGATTAATTGTTGATTGACCTCTTACTACTAAACCTGAAAAAATTAATTTTATATTTTTACATTTAGATATTTATTTACATGCAAGTGTATGCATTCTTTCCTTTTCTCTCTCTCTCCCTTTGTAGATATATATGTATATACTATATAAATATGTAGATAATTATATATATGTATATGCTAAATATATATATTTAGTAAACCAGTAGGGGGCGCCGATGATCCCCAGACCCAATAATGACCAACATGGTGGCAGGTTCAAATAATGGATTTTCTTCAAGCACCTCACTCAATAAAGCACAGCCAATGAGCACAGTAAATCAATGAAGCTCTTTCCTCTTCTTCCTCTTCCATTTGAGCTTTGCCCGCTGCCTCCTGATTCTGACTCCTCATGGTAAGGCAACAGTTTCCTTTCATGCAGGACCTTGAATGGCTTCCAGTGACCAGGCAGGACTTGTAGCAAGCATTTCAGGGTTGTTTGGGTAACCAGGGCAGTTCTCCTTCGACAGCGCCCTCCTGCAGTACCCAGGGTCCCCAACAGGGATGCACTTCCTAGACTCTTGTTCTTATGAACCCATGTGGGTGTCCAAACTGGGATGCCTTCAATGGACCACTAACTTATGGAGGAAGGAATTGCTCTCAGCTTCTGCTTGTCCATCACCTGGCATATGTTATTTGCTTTTTCCAACATCATTGAATTTAATCTGCTCCCTTGATTGTTCCAAGATGGTTGACACTTAGCAGACCTTGGGTTATTCTTAAGCTCTCCAATATGATTATTTTTAACATAAAGAAAATTGAAGTAAAAAAAGAAATGACTGAAGAGTTCAAGGAAGAAAGAACTGAGGCCAGAGAACAGACTTTGGGGTTTTGTCAGCAAGTAACTTTCCAAATGTTTTAGTCTTATAATCTGTCAATAAGATGTCTGTGATTGCTCAGCTAGTGTTTATGTTACAGAACACGTGTCAAAACATTCAGCATCAAAAGGCTTAATAATAAATGCATCCATTGTCACCCAATAAGTTTTGGTTAGGGCAGAGCAAAAAGTTGACAGCTGCAATGCAATGTAAATGCTACCAGGTAACTGATTAGCACCACTCAACTGATTGAGGTCTACACACTGTATGAAGAAAAAGGAGCGTCCAAGTGGGTCCTCTTTCATGTCGTTACTCTGAAATTACTGACTTCCTGAGGAGAATTATGGCCGTAATAACTAGCAGAACAAATGTGTGTGCTTACAGTACGTCTGAGCTCTGACTGACAAGGTGGGCAGTGCAACCCTGAGCCATAATATACATTCCACCATCTATTATTTTATAATATTATCCAAAATATGGAGACTCAAAGTACAGAATATCATAACTAACTGAGAAGAAGTCATTGTCAGAGAGGGAGAGAAAAATGAAATCCACCTACCAGACAGGTAGAAAAGAAAGGCATTATAGCGTAGATAGATAGATAAGGCACTACTGTATATAACAGATAGATATGTAAGGTGTGATAGATAGATAGATAGATAGATAGATAGATAGATAGATAGATAGATAGATAGATAGATAGATAGATAGATAGATAGATAGATAGATAGATAGATAGATAGATAGGGCACTATATAACAGACAGATGGATAGATATGTAAGGTACTATATGATAGATAGATAATTGTCAATGGTACATATTATGAATGAGGCTGTTTTTCCTTCATCATAAGCTGTGCTGTGTGTTACTTTCCACAGCTAAGAAGCACCAGTCCTCCTCCTCCTCCTCCTCCTCCAGCACATGTACACTTCTGTCATTTCAATATTTGGGAAGCCTAATTCCATAACATTTTGTGGACTTAAGTTCAGATCGTTACTCTTTCTGCCACTGTGATAAATTAAGCTTAAGCTGCCCCAGTCGTCTGTTAATAATTTTCAATATTTGTAGCAGCAGAAATAATTGAAAACTTTTTAAGAGAAAATATAATTTTTGAAATGAAGAATTGATTTAAACATGTTTCCAGCTGCTCTGCAGGCCATTTGCAGCCTCTAATCAGTATCTTGATCTCCCATCTCTATACATGCACGCCCATGAGGATGCTGCATTGACCTTAAATCTGTCAGCTTTGCTGAACTCCAGAATCACTTGGAAAATCAAAAAGTGCTTTACAGTCCCGGGGCGGGGTAGCTAAATGTTAAAGGTTACAGGGTGCAATAGCAAATACAATGAGGTGTTTAAAAGACTCTCAACAGGGGCCAATAAACAGAGCAGAGGCGTGAAACAAGAGGGTCAGGCCGGGGTGAAGGAACAGCCTGATGCATTCTTCCAGAAGCCAACAGGTTGAACTGAGCCATATGTTCAGTACTGTCAAGAGAAAAGCAGACAATTCCGAAGGACAATGTGCCAATCCCGCTTAGGAGTCACTGGACAAAAGTGCCTTTCCATAGTCTCACCTGCTGAAACTCCCAAAGTAAGTCAGCCTTCTGTCTGCTGGTCTCTTCCTGATGGAAGATTACAGAGGTGACCTCGGTAGATGTTAATTAAGCGCAGATAACTGAATACCTAATAATCAACAAAGCTGCTTTCTTTGCTTGAAAAAAAAAACAAAGAGGTACTGAATAACCAAGGGGCTTGGGAACAGCTGAAACAAAAGTGTGTTTATTGAAGCTGCTGTCAGGTCTGCCCGCTCCCACTGCTAAGACTTTGATCAAGTGACGGCCTGGAAACTGGGTCATTTGATAGAAGTCTATGGGTCAATGGGGTCAATGTTCACAGCGAAATCGTCTAAAACCTGAGAGCTGTTGTGCAATAAAGTAATCCGAATAAAGAGAAAGAAGCTGGTTATTAAGTGGACCGCAGTCAATAATATATAGTTAATGGGAAGGAATGGCGATCTGAAAATAAAACATGACATAGGCCACTGTGAAAACATGTTATCATTGGTGATATTTAACTGGCAATGTACGAGTGAGAGAAAGTGCCTTGTAATAAATAGACTGGCAAGCTATCCTTGTTGCCAAGAAATCCTTCCTTTTGGAGGTTCATATAGCAGGTCTGTGGATTTAAGGATTTTGTTCTTTGGTTAACTCCAAAGAATTCTGCCTCTCAGCTCATGAAGTCACAGCTCTCTTTCAGACTGCATCAGGTTTTCCTCCAGAATATCCCTGTGTTTTATTTTTTCTGCCCCTCTACCCTCACAAGGCTTCTAGGGCTTGTTGCAGATAAGCATCCCCACAACATGATGCGACTAACAGCCTCCACATCTCACTTTGGGGAATGGTGTGCTTCTGATGATGTGCCATGTTTAAACATTCTGTCTATTGTGATGACCCAAAATTTTAATTTTTTTGTGTCATCAGACCATAGAAGTTTTATCCAGTCGACTTTAGAGTCTTCCATGCACCCTCTGAAGAGATGTCATGGGCATTTCTTGCTTTTTAACGGTTGCTTTCTCTTTGTAACTTTCCATAGTTTTTCTCTAATCTTATCCACTGTAACTTGTAACTCCTTTTAGAGTTCTCATTGGTCTTTTGGTTGAACTCCCTCACTAGTCGTCTTCTTGCATGGTCACTCAGTTTTTCCGGGTGACCTGTTTTAGGCATTTCTTAATGATTGATATAACTGAACTCTGATGGGCATGTATTGACTTCTCTCCAACTTATGACTTGTAGTTTTCCATCATCTCTTCATGGGGTTGCTTGGAGTGTTCGTTTGTGTTCATTGTGCAGGTTAGACCACCACACTGACATGGCACTTGTTGAACCTTCCACGTGTTGTTCAACTGAACACCCCTGACAGTCTGACGAAATTTGTTACTCCTGATGCCAATGGGCTGCCCCAGCGATGATTTAGGGTGACGTATCTACTTCCACTTTGATGTTAATGAGCTTTTATCTATTGAGTAGTGGTGAAAAATCAAAATTAAACCCAATGGGAATCAATGTTATATAAAAATATAATGAGAACACATCCAAGAGGTAAACACTTTTTATAAGAAGTGTATATGCGTCATTTTAAGGCTGGAAAATTTCAGGCCTTTTCATTTTTTTTGTCACTTTGCAGCTTCACCTTCTTATTTTGAGTACAGTGAAGTGCTCCATAATGTTTCCGCAGTGGCTATTTTATCAATAGCAGTCTGTGATTGGAAAGAAAAGGTATATTACGATAAGGCCTTAAAATAATAATTTCACATCCTGCAGTCTATAGTTGTCAGTGCTTAGTATAAACACTGTCATGCACCTTATCTGGACATTGCACAGAGGTTATTTATTTATAATATGGCTCTGCATGAGAGGCTAAAGTGCAGTGTGCAAGAATGACTGGGGGGGCTGGGGGGGATTCTTTGCAGTCCTGGGTGGATGGAAATACCGGGAAGGGCTATGAATCTCATTGTTAATGTTTATATTGTATTTCATTGCTTGGAGAATCTGCTAAAATGTGTACTTGGTGGCCTCTTCTGTCTAACCAGACCATTCTTTGCCTTAACTGGCTTCCAGGCCACATCTCAACAAAAGCACCCCAAGTCTAAACATAACTCAAGATGAGAGTATGAAGGTTATGTTCTATTTACTTGGGCTCATGACATTATCCAAATCACAAGTAGCACATCTGGTGACTTATGGCTTGTTTTATATGTAGACCTCCCCTTGGTCAGGAGCAGACTTTATTCGAGATGCTGTCCAGGCAGGACTTGCGCGCGCGCGCGTGTTTGTGATTGTGAGTCCTTCCCGTGCTCGGCATACAGAAAATGAAGAACCCTTTGATTTTTGTTCGTCTTTGTCTGGTCAAATAAATGTATTCCTCACATTGAGTTAGCTGCTAGCTGGAGTTGCCTGAGGCAAGACTTTTATTATTTGTAACCACCCCCCCCCCCAGTTATTCGCATCTCAAAAAAAAAACAAATTCAAGCTATTTTATTAAAAGTTCTTTGAATTACTGATTAGTTAGAGAGTTACGTAAAACTTATTGAATTGTTTTTAGGCATTTTATTCTAACTAAGTCTGTCTGATTATAAATTATGGCTGAGAGGTAAGGTGTTGGACTGTAAGACTGATAACACACGTCATGACTTTGAGTTGGTGGATCTGCTCACCTTGAGGATGTCAGATTACACGACTAGGAATTGTAGGATTTCTGATGGATTACGTGACACCCTCACAGTTTCTCAGCATAGTTTCAGATTTCCTAGTAGGCATTCAATCAACTTGCGGAAGACCGGATTAAAAAAGACAAGCTGTGAAATGGACTCTCTAAGTCTCCGCAAGGCTATCCAGTGTTTGGACAGTTCGGTACACCAGTTTTCCTTTGTTTTTTGAGGCCACCATTGTTTCAGCCTGATCTTCTTCTTGTAGATTTTCTTGGACTTTTCTCTGTTTGCTGGCACGATACACATTGAGCGCTCACTGGTTCTCAGATTTCGTACATCGAGGATCCTGCACCTACAACTTGTGACAAAATCAGACCTGTATGACTTTGTTGTAAACTAGTCACGGGTGCTATGGCTCTATCACTGGGAATGCCGCACTACACTAGTGATGGTCACAAGGCCTGTACACAACTTGCTAAAGTTTTATAGATGAAGGCCACAAGTGAAAATTGCCAGAACAGTTCTAGAGTGTGAAGGGCATTTAGAGGAATAGTGCACCTAAGAATGATTTATTCGTATACTAGTGAAACACGTGGACCTACAGTCCTAAAATAAAATGCTAAAAAGCCAGATATGTTTAAACAACAGTAAACGTAGGAACTTACACTCAAGGATGAATTCTGAACATGTATGTACCGTGTCCAGCAGGATTATCAATAGATGGGCTTGTAGGGACTTTGATTTAATTGTAATAAATGTTTCTGCCCACAAGTTTGCAGTTACCTAAAATTTTTGGAATTTTCAGAATATATCAGGTCATAAGCATTTGTTTAAGACCAAGATCAAGGCTCCGGCCCTATTCGTTTGTGAGTAATCACGTAACATACGGACAGATCTAGATGCTACTTACCCCATGTCGCTTGTAGGATGTACAGTGTCTCTTTCTTCTCTTTCTTAATTCCTCTGACTTTCCAAGAAACTTGCTGGTTGAGTGCATCAATTGCATTGATTCTTGGTTGTGCCATAACTATAGGGTGGTCCAGACCTAACTATGCAATTATTGCTTTGCATTGCATTACAAGTTGCATAGTTAGATCTGGACCACCATGTATTTCAAACTTAATGGAGTCAAGACGGAGGTACTACGGCTCTTCTTAAATCCATTAGCAGCTTCAGCGTTGATATTAATAGGACGCATTGCCTGTCTCTTTCCTCAGAAGTCAGGAACTTTGGGGGTTGTTTTTGATTCCAATCTGTCATTTGAGCTTCGTGTTAAAAGTGTTAGCAGATTTGACTTCTTTGTTGTTTGCTATGGGATTGCATATTTGAGGCAACTCCTTTTCCGTTGGACCCTTGTGCAAGACCCTTAATCTTTAATTGCTTTATCCTGGTTATGACGCTAATGTTCATCTAGCCCTTTGAATAGGTCCCCCCAATTACAGGGAAAACTTGGGGGTTGGTGGCAGCCACCTTAAAAAACCTAACAATGTTCAGTGTGGTGCTGAGGTGCTGCACCAGGGTCCCAATCCAGGTGGCTCATCGTGTGGTGGGTGCGTCAATGTGCTGTCAAGCACGTGCTGCTAACCCTCTCTCTTCATTGCCTTTTGTGCTCTTGGAAGCATTGATTACTGTGGAACATTTTTTGTTGAAAATAAATATTTTCTTTATAAGCATTCTTCATTTGCCCTCTTGTCACTAGGATGGGTTTGATGGTTTTTCTCCCTCTATAGGGCATTTTGAGTCATTTTTGGGAATAATTGTGGTCAGGAACACCAGGTTCTCAACATTTACCTACTGGCTTGATTATTATAATGTTAAGTTCTTTGGTGCTTCAGGCAAAATACTAAATAGCTCACAATATGTGCAGCCATGATAAAACTCAGGAACATTTAACCACTTTACTGATTTCCTTGCACTGGTTGCCTGTTGAATATCGGACCTCATACCTGATTCTTTAACGTGTAAAGTAATTCCTGGCAACAGTTCTATCTAGATTTCAAACATGTTAGAGTACCATACATCCTGTGGCATGTTCAATTTGTTGTTATCCCAAACACTAAATATAAATCATGGGTGATGGAGCGTTTTAGGTCTGCAGTGCCCAGATTATTGAACTCTGTGCCTCTTTATCTTAGATAGTCTTTTTTAATTGTTACTTTAAAAAAAAAATAACTAAAGACGTATCTTCATAAATAAGCTTTTCTGTGCTGAGTGTATTTTGTAATTTTGACTTTTTTACCTGTTTTGAATCTTGATTCTCTCATTTATTGCTTTTATGTTTTTGTTTTAACTTATTTATGTACACTGTCCCTGAGTATCCTGAAGGGCACTTATAAATAAAATGTATTATTATTATTATTATTTTTATTATTACATTCAGTTCAATTTCCTTTGGTTAACCTAGCGTTACTTCTCTATATGTATATAAAATCCAATGTTTGTCTGTCTTTCCACTTTTCATGAGAGAGCTACTTAACGGATTTAGATTGAGTATTTTTTCTATAATTTTCTTGAACATTCCGGTTCATTTTGCGACTTCTCTCATTGCGCTGTGTATCATAGTTTGCTTGCGGTACCGATTTATTTCCATGAATCCGAGAGAGACGCAACGGGCCAAGGATTGGGGGCCGAAGCCCTCCTCACTCACGCGTCAGCCTCGGGACGTTCCTTACCACTGCTTAGCTAGCAAATGAAAGAACTATCCATCCATCCATTTTCCAACCCACTGAATCTGAACACAGGGTCACGGGAGTCTGCTGGAGCCAATCCCAGCCAACACAGGGCACAAAGCAGGAACCAATCCCGGGCAGGGTGCCAACCCACCGCAGACGAGAGAACTACTTAACGGATTTACATTGGGGTTTTTTCTAGAATTTTTTTGAACATTCCGGTTGATTTTGCGACTTCTCTCCTTGTGCTAAGAATCATAGTTCTCTTGCAGGAACGCTGCTATATTCACACTAATCCAAGACAGAGGCTGCAGGCCGAGAGGAGGGGGAAGCGTGACGTCAGGAGTGGGGAATCGGTCTACCTCTGTGTTTTGTAGTATGCCTTACCTCCGCTTAGCTAGTGAACGAGAGAACTACTTAACGGATTTACATCAGGTTTTTTTTCTAGAATTTGCTTGAACATTCCGGTTGATTTTGCGACTTCACTCATTGCACTAAGAATCATTCTTCGCTTGCAGGAGCGATATATTCATGCTAATCCAAGGCAGAGGCTGCGGGCTGAGGGAAGGTTTAAGCATGATGTCAGGAGTGGGGAGTCAGTCTACCTCTGTGTTTTGGAGTGTACCTTGCCTCCGCTTAACTAGCGGTACCTTTTTGTTTATTGATGTTTAAAGTTTGTCCTGTTTCATTACAAGGTGGGTGGAGCCGCGGGGGATGGCTAGTATAATATATATATTGTTATGGTTATATGACATGTGTGTTTGTAACTTTACATTTTAGGAGAGAGGGGACTTACGATTGTACAGCACCAGAAGCACAATGAGACCAGTTAGGCCTTTAAAATGTCCTGACATGTGGGTGGGTATCAATCAGTGCAGCTGATACCAGTTTAAAAGGACACCATGTCACAAGCAAGGGTACTAATTGCTCAGCTGAGCTTTGCAGTGAAATGAAATACTGGCAGCCGTTTTGTTTTTCAGTTATATATGCAGCTGGCATAAACAAAGGAGCTGGGGGACGCATATTTTATGGGAGAATTAATTAGACACATAAATTTACAGATTATAGCCCTCATTAAAAGTATTAATTAAGAAACCCACACGGCTTCCTGTCTCCAAGAGCCTTGGGGACTTCTGCAGGCCTCCATTAGGAAGTGCAGGCCGCCAATCCCCAGACTCAATTAGCTGACACCCCAAGGCCTTGGGCCTGCCTCCCATTGGAATTGAAGATGAATTTCTCCTGTTGAGTTCTATTAGGAAGCTGTCTGTCAGAGCGTTAGTCTTTTTGAAACTCACAAGGCTTTTCTCTTTGCCGGTGTTATTTGTTTTACATCAGTAGCAGCAGTGAACTTTCCATTCTCGGAGTGACTAAGCCTGAGATTGGAAAAAGAGACAAACTAGACGTAACATTTAGGCCTAAGGTAATGCAGTGAATTTTTAATATTTAAACGTTTAATTAGTATTCCTTTAGATGCTCCCCCATTCTCTAAAATTTAAAGTAAAATATTCACGGCTCAGGAAAACTTTGTTTGTCAAACATAGCAAACACTTTTGACCTTGGAATATAGGAGTACCAAAGCAAAGAGCTGTGATTGGTAGGTGCTGAAGGGGCACACAGTATGTTCAAGATGCCACTACCACCCAAGGGGATGGCGTTACGTTGTGTTCTGTGTGAACGCTCAGCTCAGTAATAATTCTCAGGAAAGCACTATGGTTTAGTGATTAGGGAGCGGGACTTCTGCTTCTTCTTTATCTATTCCTGCTTCTATGTGGTGTCGATGTGCTTGATCAATTTTCTCCATTCAGCTGGGTCCTGCACCTCCTCCCCAATCAGATCTTTTTCCTTCACAACTTCTTTAATTCTATCCACCTACCTCTTACTCTTTGGCCTCCCTCACTTTCTGTTCTCCTGTACTTCCATTCCCATCTCTCTTTTTGCCCGCATATTCATCGTCTGTCCTCGTCACATGTTCATACCACTTCAATCTTCTTTCCTGCACTTTCTTAGATATCTCTGCCACTTTTGTTGTAGCTCTGATTGTCTCATTTCTTTTTATGTCCTTTTTTGTAACTCCACACCTCCATCTCAACATTCTCATTTCTGCCACATCCCACTTCTTCTCCTGCGCTCCTCTTACTGCTCATGTCTGAGCTCCATACATCATTGCTTGTCTCTTAGAAACCCACTTTGAGGGTTATTTCTGCATCTAATTCTCCATCTTAGACTTCCACTGACCCTAACTATTTAGACTTATCCACTTTTTCCATAGTTCTCCCTGCAGGCTAATGTTCGAATCCTGTGCATCGCTAAACCTCAAATATTTTGTCTTCTTTCTATTTATTTTCAATCCTCTATCTTCCAAAGCCCTTCTCCATTTTTCAAAATTTCTCTTCGTCTTCCTTTTGGTTGCTACACAACACAATGCCATCAGCAAATCAACTAGAGTCAGCGCGACCCTAACCAGATCAAAAGGAAAAGACTTAAAGATGATCGCTGGTGCAGACTGCTGTTACGTGAACACTGCTATTAACCCGAGTCCTCACTTCCTCTTACTTATCCTGGACAATCTTCAAATACTTCTCTGGTACTCCTTTCTGTCTCATGCACCTCCAGAACTCTTCATGTGGCACCTGATCATAAGCCTTCTCTAAATCAATAAACCCCATATGCAAATCTTTCTGATTCTCTTGATGCTTCTCTGTGAGCAGCAGCCAAATACATACAAGATTTCTAAGAAGACATTCACAATGAAAGGAAATACATGCAATGAAGATGTCTAAAGAACACCAGCGAGGTGTTCACCACATACAATAACGATTCACAAACTGATATGGGAGCAATCAATCAATATGCCGTTAACAAATGCAATGCCAAGGCAAATTTTACAGCACATTTCAATTTATATTCATAACTCCAAAGGGTTCAGCAGAGGCAGTTCACACAGCGAGTGACAATGACAGCCTCCAGCTGTGTTTGCTATGCTTGGGAACACGCAGTGTAACTTTGATTTCATTCTTAATACAACTGGAGTTCATCATCCAAAAAAATAAACTAAACTAAAATTGACCACTGGCAGTGCCCATCTGAAGAGCCTTCATAAAAAATTTAAATTGGAACTAACTGGGCTTCTGCTATTGTGTATGCCATTTATTTCTTTACTACTTGGTCGGTTATAGTTTGCTGAGATTTCTTTTACTGTTTTCCATTGCTTTTCTCAGCTAAAAATGTTTCAAATTTGTGAAATTCTAATACATATTTTACATGACATAAACTATGGATTACAGCAGCAGTACCCAGTGTTGTGCAAGCAAAACAGTTTTCATCAAACAAAGACATTTCATTTGAAAAGAGTTTCCTCTGTAAAGCTCTGTGCATGGCAGTGAATCACTCTGCTGGCTAGGCATTTCTGGTGGCACTTCTCATCAGTGCCCAGGAGCAGGACTGAATTGAGTCAAAGTCTCAGCTCAGCGACTTTGTGGCATCCCATGGAGACCGAGCACAAGCGCACCACAAAGAAAAGAGTGTGGGCAGACACTTGTGATTGAGGTCACAACTCATCTTTGACTTTCCTCTTGCAGCAAGGGATCACAGGCAGTCAGGGGATGAGAAACAGAAATTGGATGCAGCAAAGCGAGGAGAAAAGGATCTATCTATCTATCTATCTATCTATCTATCTATCTATCTATCTATCTATCTATCTATCTATCTATCTATCTATCTATCTATCTATCTATCTATCTATCTATCTATCTATCTATCTATCTATCTATCTATCTATCTATTGTAGAAGATCAGCCCGGACACAGACAGACATGGACTCAAAATGTCCAAAATAACACACGTGCTCCAATAACACAACACTCCGTCCTTTCATTCCTTTTGCCACCTCTACTCCTTTCTTCCTATGCTTCATCCTCCTCCTACCGACTCTTGCTTCTGAATGGAGTGAGGCAGTCTCCTTTATAGTGCACCCCGAAGTGCTCCAGGTGTCACTTGATTAACCTCCGGCAGCACTTCTGGGTGTGGCGGAAGTGCTGCATAGGAATCCTGCTCCTCTTCTGGCAGCACTTCCGGGTGTGGCGGAAGTGCTGTATGCCCAGACTCTGGAGCTGTCCAGGTGCCCCCTGGTGATGGACACCGTCCCCCAGCAGGTTAAGTTTCTGAGCTCCAAATCCGTGGCCCCAATGTAAACCCAGGGGGCTGCCCTCTCATGTCCCGGGGGAGGTGCTCCTAGTAGTATGCCCATTCCCCCAGTCTTCTCTTATAAAAGGCGTCCTATCCAGGCAGGATCCATAGCTGTCCATCACATTATCTATCTATCTATCTATCTATCTATCTATCTATCTATCTATCTATCTATCTATCTATCTATCTATCTATCTATCTATCTATCTATCTATCTATCTATCTATCTATCTATCTATCTATCTATCTATCTATCTATCTATCTATCTATCTATCTATCTATCTATCTATCTATCTATCTATCTCTCTCTCTCTCTCTCTCTCTCTCTGTGGAGTTTGCAGATCTTCACTGTTTCCTTCTTTATTCCAAAGATGGGCAAAACCTCAAAAATTGGACTATTTGCCTCATAGTTTATAATCCAGTACCTTAAATTCTAAGCCATGTTGCCTAATTCCAAGACAAGAGTTGAAATGTGTTTTTAATTTGGATTTTATTGAAACATAAACCTTCATGTGAAAGGTCTGCTAGATTGTTGGTAACGTGAAAGTTTGATGGCCCCATTTCTAACGGCTGAGTCCTACCAGTGAACAGGACAGCTCCTTCTACTTCCATTCTCCTAGATGCCTCTGTAACTTGAGGTGTACTTTCTACTTACTTCACGACACTACAGCCCATGGAGGACCTTGGCTTCCAGCAGGATGGATGCCCATTCTTTGTTTCTTTGTTTTTTTCCCCTACCATGAATTCCTAGATGTTTAAGATCTTTCTTAATATGCACACATGTAAACATAAATACACACATTATGAAAGCTACTAAATCTGGTAGATGATCATGGAGGGTCTGAGCCTATCCAGGCAGCCTCAGGTGGAGGACAGCAGCCAGTCCTGGGTGGAGTGCTAGTCCATCACAGAGCACACATACTTAGTTTAAGGTGACCCCATAGTTGGTGTGTTTGTGACGCTGTACAGCTGTACACTAC
Organism: Erpetoichthys calabaricus; assembly: GCF_900747795.2. NCBI lineage: Eukaryota > Metazoa > Chordata > Cladistia > Polypteriformes > Polypteridae > Erpetoichthys > Erpetoichthys calabaricus. Next base: position 24,945,442 of record NC_041410.2, on the reverse strand, counting down.
TGCAAACCCATTGCAACACATCAGACCTGCCACGAGGACCATTCTGTTCTTTTTTGAGGGCAGCAGCAGCTTGTTTTGAGCTTTGGCAGAACCATGTTCAAAATGGATGATGACGTGGCTCTTTGCTGTAATCAGGCCTCTGACTTACATGCTCAGCCGTCGCAGGGAGATGCACACGGCCACCCTCGTACCAAATACAATTATGAGCCAAGTTAAAGAAATGGCTGTCATTTGTTTAAGGGATTATATGAGCCTGGATTACCTTTTTGGTGTTATTTACAGCTTATCTGGGGAGCATTTTGAAGACTACTGCTCATTCACTTAATGGTATGTCGGACAAATTTGGATTATGGCTGGACGTCATTTACAACAATCCATAAACCTTCTTGATGCCATTGTTTGTACTCCCAGTGCTCCTTAACAACAGGGTGATAAATAAAGAGCGGAGCCTTTAAGTCCACCATGAAGCCTCCACCTGAAGAGGTGGTCTGCTATCCCATTGCAGTTGGAGGCTCACATCGACTGTGACGTCAGCAGCCTCACAGGGGCTGGGGAATTGGGGGGTCAATTTGTTCACTAAAGGTTTCTTCCAATGCTGAATCAGTACAATAGAGAAGAAAGCATGAAAGAGGGGCTTGAGAGGATTAAAGCCAAGGAAAACAGCTCTTAAAAAGCTGTTAGAGCCTAATTTTGAAGAAAAGACCGAAAGGAATGTCAGAATTAAAGGGGGGTTGGTGGGGGGATGCGGAAAGAGAAGATAAGATGGTTTGAAAGCACAAAAAGACAAAGCGAGTGAGAAACACAAAAGCAGTGGGCACTTTTGGCCGTTCCCTTGCCCGTTGCAGGTGGATGGTTTTTTCGGCATCGGGCTTACGCCTGCTGGAAAGCGGCTGCATGCGAGATGTTTTGCTTTATTTCACAAAGTGCTTTCTGTAACCTCTAAATCCTCAGCAGGCTGGCAGTGGAGGAGGGGGGAATGTTAATACATATTAGCAAGATTAGTGGTAACCTTTCAATCTAACGTCCATCGTCAGGGAAAACAGACAAAGCGCAGGGACAAAAGGCAAAAGAAAACATCTGACAGACAGGGCTGGTGCCAGTCTGAGGGGGCACTCGGGCCGTTTCATACTCCTAGCAAGATGTCCAAAATGGCATTGTAGCCGGGTGCCACCTCGTTTATCTGCAGGCTGACAGGTCCAGAGCCTAAGAGGATGAGAAACAGATGATAAGCCTGCTGCCGGGAGAGTCAGAAACAATGTGGCGGCTTATGTAAGGCCTTTGAAATGATGCACATAAGGAGGGATTCGGGCAGTTGCCCACCAACTCATTGCGCATCTGCTGGTTATATTTCCTGTTTTATCTAGTGGGTAGTGCACTGGTTGCCATGCAGGTCCAGGTTTGACTTCCTCATGGATTCATTCCATTTTATGGGGCCAAGTTTGGTTTACAGGATCTTTTTATAGCTCCTGTAAACTGTTGCCATGCCCATTTCTAAAAAAGGTTGTTTTCTATTCTGTATAGTGCCTTTCACAATTGGCAGATGGAATTGTATGTGGCAGAATTATTTTTGAACAAACTTTTTGAAAATCTTTTCAGCTGTTTATAATTAGTATAAATTGTTGTCTTGACTATATCTGATTAAATGTTTATGTTATATAGTGCCTTTCATGATCAGTGGCTGGAATTATATATGAAAAACAATTATTTTTAGCACATTTTATTAAATGATGTCAGTTATAGATCCTAAAAACTGTTAACATGTCTTTATGATTAAATCATTGTTGTATAGTGCCTTTCACAGTCCGTGGATGAAACTACATATGACAACATTATTTTGAACCAATTTTTAGAAGCCTCTTAAAAACTGCTGGCATGCCTACTTCTGATTAAATTATTATATTATATAGTGCCTTTTACAGTCAGAACTGTTTGGAACAAACTTTTCAATCGCTTTTATTTTATTATATAGCACCTTTTACAGTCAAAACTGTTTGGAACAATTTTTAGATCATTTTATCCTTTCATATCTCCTACAAACTGTTGCTATGCCTATTGTTGATTCCATTATTTATGATCTTATAGTGCTTTTCACATTCAGTGGATGGAATTAAGTGTGGAAACATTTTTTGAAGAAACTTTCAGAGAATTGCTTTATCTTTTTAGAGCTCCTATAAATTGTTGCCATGCCTGTTTCTGATTGAATTGTTTATGATGTTATATAGTGCCTTTTGCAGTTGGTGGAAGACACTCTATGGCCAGATGGATTTCTGGGTTTGAAACTTCCCTTTTTATCCATGATGATGTAGTGGGCTGTTTTACATGTGTGCCTAGGGGTGAGGATGGGCCTGTAATGCCAAGATTTACTCAATGATGCCAGCACTCCTCATTGTAGAAATGTGGTAACAGCTGTCCTTTAATTTGTTAGGAATAAATAAAAGTAATAAATAATAATCAGTTTGTGACAGTTAAGCACCTGCAGTTGCTCCATTCCTTTCAGGTTAGCTTTGCAGATGAATTTATTTTATTATTGATCTATTTTTTTGTGTCCTTCCCATAAGGCCAGTGTGATTTTTCTCGCAGGTCTCTTCACACACTCCTACAGCCAGGCGAGACCGTTTGGACGGGTTTCCTTAAATGGTCTGTGTAAAAGCAGCCGTGGCACTCCTCCCGCCCTCACTTGACGCAGATGTGATTGATGGCGGCTCTGTGAAAGGTGCTTCATGGCACAGATATTGATGGATGAGCGTATCCCTTCCCGCTTTAATCAGACTTGGTCAAACCTGGTGTTTCTGTTCAGCACCCCAGCTTCCAAATCTATCAAAAGTGTCATCTGCTTGCCACTTTTGTGCCTCTCCTATTCCTGGCAAGCTACTTAATAGCATGCAGCCCTGCTGATCAGGCTTTCTTTAGCAGTGGCGCTTGTTCAGAACAGTCCAGTTCTGCCATTACAGTTAAATAACCAGACCCTTGCTGCTATGATGGCAGCACTAAGATGTGCAGGAAATTCTTGAAGACTTGAGCCTGGATTACTGAATTGATTAACACTCCTCGATCCAATCATTTATAAACTTCTCAGTCAAGTTCAGGGTCTTGGAGGCTGACATCTTGCCCAGCAGCTTTGGTCAGAAGACATAAATCAACCCTGAATGAAACACCAGTCCATTCTCATTCCCACTGCCAGTTTATAAGCACATACTCAGAGAAAACACACAGACTTCACACCGATAGTGACTGGGACAGGAAACTTCTGGAACCCTGAGATAGCAGCACTAGTCTTGCAGAGTCTATGTATATTACATACGTATCTGGAGACAACCGTCAGTGAATTTTGCTTAAAATGGGTGGGATCATGATGGTCACATTTCTAAACCAATCCAATGCTTCCTGAAAACAGCACCCAGAGTAAGGACCGGGATTTTAAACTGCAAAGATCAGAAGTGTTCTCATTAACCAGATCCGAGCTTCTGATTATGGCGAACTGTCCACAGCCGGAAAACCCTCCTAAAAAGACCCCCCATTAATCCATATAAGTGTGTGCTGCATGAATGGAGATATTTGTGGCAGGAAGAAAAACCTTTCTGTAACTTCAGATTATAGACTGGCATTTGAAGACTAGTGGTAAAAGTGAACGATATGTTGTCGGAGATGATGCGTGTACTCGCTTTGGTTCACAGTTATAGCGATAACGTCAGAGTCGATGTAAGGTTCAAAGAATTGTCAGTTATGGTTTGTGAAAGTGTGATTTACAAAATATGCTTTGGAAGTAAACAGTGTGTCACACCCCGATGAGAAGGACTGCTGTTAAATGAAAGTTGATAATGAAGTGTTGACATTGACTGATGACACCAGTAGCACCATGGATAAGGCTGCACAGAATGCACCTTCTGACTGCGCGTCAAAATTAATTCCTAAAGTCAGTTAACATTAGTGACTAATTGGAAATGCACACATGCCATCCCAGAACAGCTGTAAGTACTACGTGCATAGACCACAATGCTCATCTTAACTCTATTTGTTACTGTTATGCCATTTAGTGATATAATATTCAAAATGACAGAAACAGATCAGAGTAGATATAAGCACTTCTCACATGCGTGGGGCCAAGTACCTGCAGTGGTCTATGTGTGTGTGTGTGTGTGTGTGTCTGTCCATCTCTTCCGTTGCAGCACTCATTACGACATACAAATCGATTATTAAGCTTCCGTTACCTTGTGCAACTGAGCTCCTAAACTGATAGCAGCAATTTTTGCTTTTTCTTTTCTCAGTGTCAAGTCGTTTGTTCAGTTTCGTTTTTTGTGACCCTGTTAAAAATGCACGGACTGGAGGAAATTGGCAAAAACACCCGCTGTTTTAGGAGGAGGTTCTGTGGGAGGATTTCACCACTATTTACTGCAAACATTTTAACACTAGAATCCCTGATGCCTACGAAAAAATTCGTAATCCTGGGCCACCTGAAATTCCTTTGCACCTCTCCTCATCAGCGTCTTTTGTTTTGTAAATGTGTCGGTCAGCACACTCAGCAAGTAGACTGCTATCCCTTCAATCCCAACTGATGGAGCTCAAGTTCTCTTAGCTCAAGTCTTGTTTATCTGGGTGTGAGGTGCCTGGAGTTGTATAGGATAAATAATATTTTGTTATTTGGAATTCATGCATTTCATGTGTGTTCTGTGTCTATAACAATCTGTGTAAGTGCAGAATGAAAGGAAATGCGAGGCAAGAAATGCTGAACACATACCTTAAACAGATCCATATTATACTAATAATGACATGAAGTGTATAATGTGTGAAGACTTTAGTCCAAATATCAAATAACCCAAGCTCAAATGTCAGTCGACAGGATGTTGATATGTATTCTTGGATGGTGTAGAGGTAAGAACTGCTGCCTCTGTCACACACGCACACACACATTCATACATGAAAACGTCACTATTTGGAAACGCAAAGGAATTCAAGGTGCCCTGGGATTCAGAGTTTTTTCGTAGGCTTCAGGAATTCTAGTGTTAAAGAGTTGTCCCCAGGCGTGTATTCTTGTTTTTCCCACAAACCACTGTAGCACTATCTGCCATAAATCTGCTGTTCCCTGAGAATCAGGACAGTAGTGAGCAGAAGGAGTTTAAAGTTCAGAGTGAAAATAAGGGTGGCTGGATCATGTGCAGTGAGAAGCAGGCACCTTTGTTTTGTTCGAGCCACCTGCACAGGACCCATCGCTCTAACATCTGCTTTCCTTTCTTGTCAATGCTCCTTTTTCTGCGGCCTCTTCCTATTAAACAAAAGAGTCTGCAGCTCTCTGAAGAGTAAGAGGGAGTCACCTCACATCACTGTCACGGCTCAGCTGATCTAAGGACATTTCTGATATAGAAGTGAAATTTTAACGCGGAGAAGACAGAAGAAATGAGAGAAACAAATGTGATGATCAGTGTGTAGGGGACTGTTAAAGCAGATATACTGTAAAAGAATGGAAAGGAGAAATAAATGTGAAAAGACATCCATTAGCAAAGTACTCCATGGATGTGAGGCCATGGCAGTCAGGAGACTGGCCCCCTGAAGCTAACCATTAGCAATTCCTCAAAATACTTTAAGCAAACTCCTGACCAGGTCCATATTCCACGCTTTTAGGTATCTGCACCCTTCATGTGGGATGGTGGAATCGGCAGAGATAGGAACGGCTAGAAAAAGCAAGCAATTTGATTTCTTCCAGAAACCTGCAGTGCACCTCAGGAATGCTAACAGTTCTCTCACATTCTTTTTATATGGAAATCAGAGAGCACTGTAAATCTGTCATTCTCCAACTAATTCATAGCATAACCCATCAAACACAAGTCTGCAAATTACCACGGCTACAATGAAGCCCGGCTTTGTTTCAGTGTTTTCACTGATCGCTGACTGCCATTACATTCTTGCAATGCGAAACAAAAATCGGCGTTCGTACAAACCATAGAGCACTTGAAAAAACACTGGAAATGTGTAGATGAAAGAATGGCTAGCTAGTGTGCACTCCTCCATATCCATATACGAGAAACACCAAGGCATCCAGTTCTAATGGAAACCCATCGTTTTATTCTGGATAGGTGGAGGTTAATGAGCTTCTGAGGCCGTCTCTAACAATCCTCTGATTGTCTGATTGCTGTGCTGTTTTATCTTTGATTTTAAACTGAAAGACAAGGTTATATCTATCTATCTATCTATCTATCTATCTATCTATCTATCTATCTATCTATCTATCTATCTATCTATCTATCTATCTATCTATCTATCTATCTATCTATCTATCTATCTATCTATCTATCTATCTATATAGCAGTGTCTATAACAAACCTTTAGAGAGACCTGTGTGTGCTGGGGTCCCTAATAAACTTTTAAGTAGTTAGATGTCTATGGTGGTCTTCATCAAACATTAACTAGATAAATATTTGGGCTGGTAAATTGAATTCTTTCATTTTTCAATGTAGCAAGATAAACTTCTGTGGCCGTCTCTGACAAGCTTAATACAGACAGACAGAAACATATATCTGTGACTGTCTCCGTTAAGCTTTACATAATTTCATATATATGAGTCTGTCTCCCACAATCTTTATATAAACAGATTGACTGATTAATTGATGGCATGAAGGACTTTGTATCTCTCTAAGAAGTTTGAAGACTGTGGCTCTCCCTAACAATCCTTACACAGATAAACATGCAGCTTTCTTTAAAATGCTTTAGAGAGTTAGAAATAGTTAGGGTGACAGACTGATTGATTGATTTCTGTGTCTGTCCCTGGAAGGTTTTTAGAGGAAGAGATATAAAATTGGTATAAAGTTTTAGACTGACACATTCTTGTGGACGACTATTAACAAACTTTCAGATGAACAGGCAGAGCAATTCCTGTGCCGGTGTCTGTCAAGTTTCAAACAGAGAGGATTTATATAGCTGTCTCAAATGTGTGCTTTCTTTTATATTTGGCGGCCTCAAACAAGTATTTATAAGGTTTGTTACATCTTTGCATAACACCTATACAGATTGATATTGAAGACACTATGATAGATAGATAGATAGATAGATAGATAGATAGATAGATAGATAGATAGATAGATAGATAGATAGATAGATAGATAGATAGATAGATAGATAGATAGATAGATAGATAGATAGATAGATAGATAGATAGATAGATAGATAGATAGATAGATAGATAATATACAAAATAAGCTAGTAAGGTGTTACAATAAATTAACAGGTATCTGAAGGCAACATATGTTATAGATAGTAGGTATGAAAAACACTATTTAAGATAGAACGATAAGTAGATAGTGTGGCCAGGTGCAGGAAAGAAAGGATGGACAGCAGGAAACCGGGTCAACTCATTTAATTAAGGGAGACCAATGCAAATAGTGCCTTGAGGTAAAACAAAACAAATGGCAGCTTGGGTTCAAACAGAACAAGATAAGCTTTTATGGCTTCTTTTTAACCAAGGGTCATTCATATGGGAGATCCCATCCCATGGTTCACTCTTGGAGAAAAGATGACTCCTTCCAGGAAGCCAGGCTTCTTATAGCAACACGTCTCAGAAGGGGCGGAACTAAGTGCCCTGGTTGGGTGGCTCCTCAGAGCTGCGGGGAGAGAAGGAGAAGAGTGTGTTAGCAGCAGCGCCCCCTCTTGCCCCGGTGGATTATCACGTACCTCGATTGACTCCCTGATGTGTATGTGTAACGATAGATAGATAGATAGATAGATAGATAGATAGATAGATAGATAGATAGATAGATAGATAGATAGATAGATAGATAGATAGATAGATAGATAGAAATTTTGCACACAGTTCTATAGTTTTCAATAACATATCCCATACAGAGAGCAGTGCCAGGCACTATAAATGATAGATTTTTGAGGTCGTCTCTAACAGGTTTTTGTACGCAGATTTCTATTGTTTTTCTGATATGCTTTAACTATTTTGGCTGATCTGCATCGCTCTGCTGAACATATTTCTACAGTTTTCTGTAATACAGTATATGACAGATGGACAACAGTGCCGGGCACTATACATGTTAGGTTATGGTGCCGTTCTCTAGTATGTTTTTACAGACAGATTTTCTGCTAGGCTTTGGTTAGTTGGATTCTGTGGCTGACTCTAACAAGCTTGTAGATGAGTGAGTGGTGCCGTGTCTTCCATTTCACACCAGTTCTAATACCCAGCTTTACTCACATGTCATGTTACTTTGCTCCAACACTTTTTATCCTACCAGTCAGTTTTAAGGATGGCTACCACCTGGTAATAAATTCCTGTTAGCCATTTTGGGTTTAAGATTTGTTGTCAGTGGTGCGACACATGCCTATATTATTTTGTACTGTACTATACTAATCACAACTCACAATGCACAAGAGTTTGAGATCTCTGCTCCATGCCCTTGAAAGCGTCTTATACCTGCACCCCGAGCTACTGAGCTGCTTGAGCCAGTTTTTTTTTTTGTGGCACAGGAGGGTGCTGGGATTAAGCAGTGCTCCTCAGTCACCAGATGAAGTGTATAATTGACTACAGACAAAGCCCTGCAAAGCTCGTAAGGCTGTTTCAATGGCGACTCTTTGAAAAAAAAAAGGCCCCATCCCTCGGGAAAGGCAGTTATTGAAAAGCTATTAAACACACATTTAGCTGGGATTGATGGAGAATGAAGAGGGCTATTAAAACCAGGGATGGCAGGACAAAAGACAGGCTCTGGGTGCCGTATGTTCCACTGCTTTGGTCTTTTCTTTTGAAACCCTCACAGTCTGTTTAAGTGCTCTCTCCTCGGGAATAATTTCTGAGGTTTAGTGACGGCTCAATGGCCGCTCTTTATCGGCCCGGGCAGCTCTCAGTGAAGTCTTCTTTCTTCTCCCTCCCTTCCTCCTTTCCTCCCCCCAAGTCTTCCCGCAGACTACAGACTCCCAGACGGTAAACATATTCTAGAGCAGAGCAACACAATACCCAGCCCACTTCACCATTCTCTTGTCTTTCTCCATAAAAAAGTAAAAGTGAGACACATTTACAACAACAAAAAAAAAAGTTTGTGAAGTGAAGTTTAACTAATTTGAGAAACTCTGGTGCCACCTCCAAACACACACTCTGGCTTGGCTTTGTGGAAAATCTCCCCAGTTAGTTTTCCTTTTCACTTTCCATGGTAAAAAAAAACAGACACCTGAAAGTGGTCATCCCTACACATTTTCCGAGTCATTTAACTTGGCAATCATGAACAAGATGCATCACTCGCCATTGATCCGCTTCATTTACCTCTTGGACTCTGCTGAGTAATCAGGCCCAATCCTGGACAGGCCAACGGCTCTCACTTACAAATCTGAATTCATTTCAACTGTATGGTGCTAACAAGCTGCCTCTCTCACCCGCTTTAAAATATATGATAAGTTAATAACTTAAAAAAAGGGACTAAATTACATTTTAAATGGATCTCAGTTTACTCTCCTAACAAGCTGTTTCACTTACTAATCTCTATAACAGAAGTCCTAATGAAATTTCCTCACTCTCTTAATAACTTTAAGGCAATTCCAGTTTACACCCACTCATGTAATTTACATTCACTCAGTCTCTCACCCTCTCATTTCAATTCCAATTTATACTCATTCAGTCAAAACTTTAATTTCCAAATTATACTCGCTCATTCACTCACTCATTTCAGCTTCTATGAACACTCACCAAGTCACTTGTGTGAATTCACTCACTCATTCATTTCAGTTTCAATTTATGCCCCCTTGCTCACTCATTTAAATTTCAGTTTCATTTCAGTCCTCAGTCAATCCTTTGATTTATAATGTATATTTCCTCATTTGTTCATTCAATTCCAATTTAAACTCACTCCTTCATTTCATTTGTGCTTCATACTCAGTCACTCATTCATTCATTTCAGTTCCATTTTATACTCACTTGCTCACGCAATTGAATTCGAATTTATCCTCACTCTGGTCTTCATTTCAAGTCCAATGTACTCGTCACACATTCAGTCACTCCAACTTATTTCCTATAAATACTCACACACTCAATTTTAATTGCAATACTTGAACAGGTGTTCCTTTGAATTCTAGTTTATATTTGCTTATTCACTCTGTTTTAATCTAGATTCACTCACTCACTCACTCACTCACTCACTCACTCACTCACTCACTCACTCACTCACTCACTCACTCACTCTCACTCACTCACTCACTCACTCACTCACTCACTCACTCACTCACTCACTCACTCACTCACTCACTCACTTCAGTTTCAGTGTATGTCAGTCAGTCATTTACTAAACTGCTTAGTCCAGCACAGGGTTGTGGGGGTCTGCTGAAGCCTATCCCAGCTAGCTTGGGGCACAAGGCTGGGACAAATCCTGGACAGGGCGCCAGTCCATTGCGGAGTCAACACACACACACACCAACACCAACCACACACTACAACCAATTCAGAATCACCTTTTCACCTAACCTGCATGTCTTTGGACTGCACCCAGATGTGCTTTCAGATGTTATTTCACTTATTTATTTAATTACAATTTATTCTCACTCGGTGTCTCACTCAGTCTCTACATTTATATCCTATTTCTGTTCACTCACTCACTTATTTCAATTTCAGTTTATGCTCACTAACTTTTTCAGTTGATTTTAATTGAATCTTACTCTCTGACTGACTCAATCCATTTATTTACTCACAATTTATATTCCGTCACTCACTCCATCTGTTTAATTCCAGTTTATGTTCTCATACCCCCTATTTAATTCCAGTACTACTTATACTGTTACTCATTTGAATTTCATTTTATACTTACTTATTTACTGTGTTTTAATTTATACTCCTCATTTAACTCTAATTTAAATTTCTCAGAGGCGGAGTGGTGGCTCTGAGGCTAGGGATCAGCACTGACAATTGGAAGGTTGCCGGTTCGATTCCTGTAAAAATGCCAATAGGGACTCTGCTCTGCTAGGCCCTTGAGCAAGACCCTTAACCTGCAATTGCTGAGCGCTTTGAGTAGTGAGAAAAGCGCTATATAAATGCAAAGAATTATTACTTATTCACTCTGTTTTAATGTATACTTCTCACTTAACTCTCACTCACTCACTCACTCACTCACTCACTCACTCACTCACTCACTCACTCACTCACTCACTCACTCACTCACTCACTCACTCACTCACTCACTCACTCACTTCCTTCAATTTCAATTTATGTGCACTAATTTTTTCAGTTGATTCCACTTAATTCTCACTCTCTGTCCATTTATTTACTTCCAATTTATATTCAGTCCTTCACTCCATCTGTTTAAACCCAGTTCACACTCACACACTCCCTACTTAATTCCAGTACTTACACCGTTCCTCCTTTGAATAACTAAAGTAACCAATGTGCCTATTCACTCTGTTTTTATTTTTACTTACTCACTCGCTCATTCACTCCTGCAAATTCTATTTTATTTCACTCCCCCCTCTCTCCCACCATTCAGTTCCTCTTACTACTCCATCTCCCCTGTATATTTAATTCCAATTTTAACTCATGCTAATGTAATTCAAATAACCCATCCCAACTTTCTGCCTCAATTTAATAAAATTATAGCATAATAACTAAGCACACTTTCTCACTCATGTAACTAAACTCAATAAAACTCATGGCGTCACCTTAGTGAATTTCAGTGTGGCGACCTACCCAGCTTCTGCACTCCCCCTTCTTCAGTTTTATGTAAATGTATGTAAAAGTTGCCTTGCACTCTCATTTGTTTTAAATGTATTTTGCGATTGTAATGATGTGCTGCATTCCTTTCAGTTAATTTAATTTAAACATCTATATATTTTACTGTGCTCTCTCTCTCTCTCTCTCTCTCTCTCTCTCTCTCTCTCTCTCTCTCGTTTTCTCTCTCGATTTAATTTATCTCCAACCTGATAACATGCGAAGCCATCTCACTTGCTAATCTCAATCCCTCTTCCAGAGTTGAGTCTTAACATCTTGCCAAGCTGCCTCACTCCGTTTATAAGATGAGCATCCTGACAACTGGCCTGTCTCTCCCTCTTTTCATTTCTATAGGAGTCTCCATATGTTAACTTGTTAACTCAGCTGAGCTTTCCCCTCACCTCTTCTATACAGCACTTTACTCTCCATTATAGTCACTTTCAACAAACAGATCTAATATGAAAAAAATAACAACAACTAACAGCGTGTGTTCCTTTTTGTCTCCACAGATGAGGCTGCATACTTCTCCAAACAGCCCCAGGACCAAGTGGTTGTGGCCGGACAGTCGGTTAGGTTGCCCTGCATGGTGATTGGCTACCGAGGCATGGTGCAATGGACTAAGGATGGCTTGGCGCTGGGTGGGGAGAGAGACTTGCCAGGTATGCCGATTTTAGGTTCTTATTAAATACCCTCAGGGACCCCAATCTGGTCAGTAACAATTCTGGGGACAGTATGTGGCTTGTGAACACAAGCTTTCTGGTTTGCCGGTATTTTGCTATGGGCATTTTTATCAAAGATAAATGGCACAATGGTTACTATTGCTGTCCCAAACTTCTCATTGCCTCGTCAGCTTTGCATGCTCTCTGAGTCTGCAGAGAGCCTTTTCTTCTAATAACCTGGCCTTCCTTCAACATTAATTCAAGACATTCCATTGGCTGGTTCCTACTTTGCGCACAATGCTACTGAACAAGCTGATGTGCCTTCATAATGGTTGGCTGCTTCCTGATGTCATTTTCTAATTTGTCTTTTTGCCAGGTTGGAACAGATATTCCATTACAGGTGACCCCATATCCGGTGAGCACAGTCTTTTCATTGACTCGGCTGAGCTGGCAGATGATGCCATATATGAGTGCCAAGCCACCCAAGCTGCCTTGCGATCACAACGAGCCAAACTCACTGTGTTGGGTAAGACAAAGGGATACAAATATATTTAAAATAATAATTAGAAATGTCTGATTTGGTCAACAGAATGTCTATATTAATGAAGGAAATGAAATCCTAAGGCCAGTTGCGTCCTTTTTTTTATTATTATTAATCTTATTCCATCAGGGATTCACTGCCACCTGGTGGCTGGACTGTTTCTTTCTAGCAGAAATCTATATAATGTCTGATTGTTTCCTGGACCACTAAGCAGAAGCATTATTTATTTATTTTTTTGGTATAAAAGCCAAAGTTCAAAAGCTACCCTGTTCTTTTCTTCTAATCTGTGTCCATTCACGTGTGCTTCAAAAAGTGAATTTGGTTCTAGTTCACCTTCCCATTTTCTTTACAGTGCCACCCGAAGATCCTGTTGTTGATGATGGGCCAGTGGTGAAATTGAAGGCACGAGTGCCATATAATCTGACCTGCAGGGCATCTGGTGCCAAGCCTGCAGCTGAAATCAAGTGGTATCGAGATGGAGAGCTTCAGGACTCAGCAGTCTACTCCAAGGTTAGTCCAGCCAATCGATGGTCATGCTTCTCATGTATGGCTGCTTTCATAAAAATGCTCGAAGCTGACAGCCTGATGGCGTTTAAGGACCAGCAACACGAGATATCGATCAGCTTAGTGGTTTGTTCTTGGCGGATAGCAGGTCTCCATGTTTTTAAGTTTTGTCTTAAAGTGATAATGCATTTTTCACCTCATTACTTCAGTCCTAGGTGACGTTTCAATGTTTTCCTCATGTTTCAGTGTTTATTCCTTTCCTGGTACTTTCAGTCTTGCCTGAAGAAGGGGCCTGAGTTGTCTCGAAAGCTTGCATATTGTAATCTTTTCAGTTAGCCGATAAAAGTTGTCATTCTGCTTGACATCTCACTACATCCATAATGGCTAACACGGTACCACAACCTAGTACTACTTCCCAAATCCCAAAGACACATGGTATTTGTACTTATCATATATCATGTGATGGGCTCTTTTATTATCCCATCCTGCTCCCAATGAGGCTAGAATGGGCACTGCCTTCTCATGACGCTGACACGAATGTATGATTTATGGAAACTGTACTCGGTACACTCGACAGTAATGACCCTCTAAACCTATGAAATGGACTCATGATGATATGTCTGGAAATAACCCTTCAAAAATTGTCAATGATTGATAGATTTCATGTTATCTATTTGTTGGGGCTGCTTACCCCATTACAGCATCCTGGAGGGCTGTGGAGCCCATCTAAGCAGCATCAGTCCTCTAGGCAGGAAAGAACCCTGAAAGGGATGCCACATGGCACACTCACTCATCAGGGAAGTTGCTCATAAGCCTAAGCTTCACATCTTTGGGATGTGGGTAGAAGTCAGAGTTTCAAGTGATAATTATGTGCAAGCAGCCCACAGACAAAGAGTAGGATAGGACGTGAACACGGGTCCCTGGACGTGTGATTCAGAAGTTCTAACCACTACATGTCCCTATGTCACTCATTGACTTCATTTACTGTAATTCCCATAGTTCAAGATGCATGATGGACAGATTGTTGAACCATCTTTGACGTCTCATGCATTCTCATAATGCACATGATCTGGTTGCTTTATTAAACAACACTCCCAGACAGTTTTTTGAGATAGACACAGTTTTGGACATTGCGCACTACATCTCCGTATGAGACCATAGAGGACACAAAGCATCACAGGTTAGTTTCATTACCACCTTAAACAGAGGACTATTAACAAACTTTATGCTGTTGGCCTTTCCCTCAGAGTCTGATGGAAGACGGGAAGCGAGAAATGGCAGTCAGCATGCTTCTTGTGATGCCCGAGGACAAGGACAGCAAACACACTTTTACATGTCACGTTACCAACCCTGCAGCTCCTGCTGGAAAGCGGACTTCCATCACCCTGAACGTCCAACGTAAGTCTTTTCTTTGTCCAGTTGTACGTGAGGCTCAGAATGGCTTATCGAAATGCTCTTTGTGACCAGAAAATGACAATCATGACATATCTGCCCCTCCAGATCCACCCACAGTCACTCTCTCGGTCCAGCCACAGACTGTTCTGGAAGGAGCCAAAGTTCTGTTCATCTGTTCGGCTTCAGCAAATCCGGAGATTACTGGCTACAGGTACGTTTGGGATTTCTGACTGAGTTTATGTGTTTGTGTGAATAGCCCAAAGTTTGAAGAGGGTTTTTGAGGAAGCAGAAAGTTGGCAACCAGGGTTAAGGAGTTTTAAAGGTTTTACTGTGTCCTAGCTGTCATCTGGATAGTCTTATGAAGAAGAGTGTGGGCAAGGAAAAGAGCAGCAGTTAAGTTTATATGAAAATTGGAGCACAGAAAGAGTGACACCTTCGTAGAAAGTGATTCTATGAACAGAGCAAAGGGTCATTATGTTGGTCCAGAGTGAGGCATCACATGGAAACCATTAATATTAAAACACCTACAAGGGGGGACCCAAAAATAACAAAAAAATTTTCTTTAAATAGTATATTCCTCACATTTCCAAAATGTAATCACCCTCAAAATACTCTCCCCGAGACGCAATACACTTGTCCCACCATTTTTTCCATTGTTCAAAACTGTTCTGAAGCTCTTGCAAAGTGATAGCCTTCACTGCTTCCGTCATTTGCTTCTTGACCTCCTCTACATATATATATATATATACATATCATATATATAAATGTAAATGCGTGGAAGTGTGTGTGTCTGTCTGTCTGTCTGTCCCGGAAGTGCAAGTCTACAGCATGACGCTCAAAGAGCAGGCAAGGCAGCCCCAAGTTAACGATCCAGAAGAAGAAAGCAGTATGAGGCTACAGCATGAAGCTGAAAGAAAGTGACTCCATCGTCAAAGTGAAACCGCCAAGGATGGTGGGACTGGACCGTGTGCCTGCCTGGGGGGTTGCGAACCAGGATCCGAGCTGTTTTATCATGTGGTGTGTGCAGCAACGCGCTGTACCAGTGCATGCTCCCCAACCTGACCTCAACTGACCAATGTCAAAAAAGCCAAATTAAATTCACTGTGATTCAATATTTTATAATAATAAAATGCAAAAACGTCCAAAGAGGGTGAATATTTTTTATTGCCTGTGCTTCCTCCTCAAGTAAAAGGAAAACTAATGGTTAAAAAAAAAAAAAAAAAAACACTATTTGTAAAGTCTGCAAAGTCAGGCCAAACCCATGAAGAATTCATCACAAGATTCTAATAAACGATCTGCCCATTGCGAAGGAGGTGAGCATATAAGCTGGCCAAGGTTGGAAAAGGGCCTGCTGCCCATCAGCGGGCACTCAATGTTTAACACAGTGGGCGTGAAGATGACCCCTCTGGCTGTGTATTTTTCTATCAGTTCGTCTGTTCATTTAGTACAATGCCAGATCTCCTGACTACCAGATATGTCTGCCAAGACCTTCTTGTTGCGTTTTGCCTTTGAAATCCAGTCTTTTCAGTTGAGGTTTTATTCCATTATGTCGAGGAGAAGCTCTTCTCCCTGAATATGACAAAGAGTCTTCTTTTCAGACATGAGCACCTACTTGTCACATCCAGTAAAGGAGAGATGCCAGTCATATCATTAAAGTGACTTTTTAATATATTTTTTTCTGGGTTTTGAACAATGACTAAGAGGAGCAGTTTAGTTTAACCTCTTTATTTTCTTGCAGATGGGCCAAAGGAGGAGTGCCTATCTCTGAAGCCAATGGGGACAGCTTAGAAGCAACTGTGGACCATACCTACTTCACTGACCCAGTGTCCTGTGAGGTGTCAAACTCGGTGGGCAGCACCAACGTCAGCACCCTTGTGGATGTGCAATGTAAGTATGAATTTCCTGAGGAGAAGAATCACAACTGTGTCTTTGTTCTATGAGATTGAAAATCTGTCTCTAAATGAAAAAAATCCCAAAGAGAGCCGTTCGTCATTTTTAGAAGTCACTTATCCGATCCAGGGTCGTGAGGAGCCTGTCCACAGTACAAATGAGTACCCTGGACACAAGACTAGTCCATTGCACATACACACACACAAACTAACACATTACCAGTTTAGAGTATCCAGTCAACTGGTCATCCTGAGATGGAACTGTAGGAGGAAGAGTATGCATAAGGTCATTACTGTGTGGACAACAAGGGGTGTACAGCTCCCCCAACAGACACAGAAGCCAAGTGTTGCACACAACACACCTATATTACACTGTGGGAAACGATTTTGACTTGTTCCCCATGGTGGGACAGTACAGAATAGCATGAAGCACACTGTCCGTCTCTCTCTTCTCTTCTTCGCTTCCACTCCTTCTCGCAAGTTTCGTCCACCTCCTCCCGACTCTGGCTCCTTGAGTTGTGGCAGCTGGCCCCTTTTATAGAGCACCCGGAAGTACTCCAGGTGTTCCATGATCTCCTGCACTTCTGGATGTGACGGCAGCCCTGCAGAATAGGGCTCAGCCATTCTCTTTATGCCCCCTGGCGGTGGACACGGGCCCCAGCGGGGTTGAGCTTCCTTGCTTCTTGGCACTGTAGCAAGCCAAGGAAGCTGCCCTCTATCCTACCCTCAGTCCTTCCATCATGGAGACATCCCGGCCGGGTAAGAAGGGTAAGGCTGTCATTTGCAACTGTCACAATTCTTATTTGCTAAACAACATTCGGCATATTGAAAATGAAGAGAATATTCCAAATTTAAATACTAGAACTCAGTCTGGAAATGAACTGGCATTCAAATTTTACTAAGCATTGTACAGAGGTGACAACTGATAGGAAGAACCTGCAGAGCTAATGTCACTTGGAAGGCATAAAGCAAATTCACTGAGAAGGTATGACAGGAAGAATTTATAAATAAGATTTCCAGAACAGGCATGATGGGAACGATTCCTATCACTATAAATGTGATCTCAGTATATATTTTGAGAAGACCCTTTGAAAACAGGTAATAGAAACTAATTATCAAAACTCTACTTCAGTGAGGACACATAAATGTATTCCTTGCTAAGGGTGGGCAGCACTTAAATATAGGATATTGTAGAGGAAGGCAAAGGAAAGTTCACCTTAGCGGGTTGTGTGGACCTCAAAGGATTGCTAAACCATCAACATCCCTAATTATGACCAACGTTATGAGGAACGTTGAGGAGAATCCAGGATGGGTGAAAGTTTAATATGATTCCACTGAGGGAGACCTTGTTAAGAAATGTGAACTCTCCAAGAGTATAAAAGGACAAATGTATAATTGGCACTTATTTTGTTATTTAAACATTTTTGACGGGCCCTGTTTGGAAGATGAATGGAAATTCAATGCATTTTTTTCCTATGGAATAACCCCTGTTTATACCGACTGCCTAGCATCCCAAACTGGGCAGATTGCTCTTTGTGATTGGCAGGCTCAGTAATTGGACTGATAGACTAAGCAGTTATTTTAGTGGATATTCTAAAATTGAAAAACAAAAATGAAAAGAGATTGTTAGCCCGTGCCCATATGGGTTTGCTATGCATACTCTGTTTTCCTCCATCACCTTAAAGATGTGAACACAACATCAGCGTCTAAAGTAGCCACATGTGAGAGTGATGGCCTGCCAGCCCATTGCTTCCTTGCTTGTTGTTGGATGGTGGGGTTCAGAAAATGGTTGGCTGGACGGGTTCTGGATCCTCTTATTGCTCCTTACTTGATCCTTTTTCTGAACATACAACATCACTAGTGACCATTTCGGTGACTCAAAACTGCATGTTAATATAAATGGTAATGCAGTCTAAATGTGTGGGTGTGCTCTGTGTTGGCTGGTGCCTTGCCCAAGCTTGGTTCAATGCCTTGTGCCTGACTTTGACTCTTTCTGATGAGCCAATAAATTGATAGAAATTTTATCCCTTTGAAAAGATCATTTTATTCTATTGAGACTGTGATAAAATGCTTTGCATCTAAGCATGCAATGTGATGGACTGTTTCCAGCTCATTGAATTAATCAGGCTCTTAGAGTCAATGGATTTGTTATTTTTTTTTCATAGTAAATAGTTCTCTCAATTAACTGTAATGTATTTTATTTTTCAAATCATAGTTGGGCCAAGGCTGATGTCAGAGCCCAAGCCAGTGTCTGTAGACATCGGAATGGATGCGGCCTTTACCTGCTCCTGGACAGGAAACCCTCCATTAACCTTAGCCTGGACTAAAGTGGGGTCGAGTGTGGTGAGTATTCATCTTCCCAGTCATTTTTAGAGAATACACCATTCGCTTTACTATCACGTCACTGAACGAGCCTCCTTGGTATGCCTTCCAGGTTCTTAGCAATGGCAACACACTCCAGCTCAAGGCTGTAACACAAGAGGACGCCGGCACCTACATCTGCAAAGCCATTGTGCCTCGGATTGGAGTCGCCGAAAAGGAAGTGACCCTCACTGTCAACGGTAAGCAGGCGGTCGGTCTCTACGTGCCGAGCAAGTCACTGGAAGGCGGTGAGATAATGGGCGGGCGGGGGTGACACACTGAAAAAGCATCTCAATAGATCAGATTAAAGCTCCGCTCTTTGCAAAATGATTGCAAGCTTATCCTTCATTAAAGGATTAAGAATAAAATTCTGTATGAGAATTTAATTACTGGCACCGATACGCAGAGATGTTTTGTTGCTGCTAGAAAGAGCTGGTGGCCAGCCTATAAGCCGTTCTCTGCGATAGAATGTAATTTAAAATGTTGAGATACTGGGCATATGGCTATGCATTTTAAGAGGATGACTGAAATTGAAATTGCTGATATAATTACTATAATTAAGAACCTAAATGTGATAAGTTTCTAGTTCTGTGGAAGAATATTGAGTTACTGGATCATACTGGTCAAATAAAGTTTATTTATCCAATCCTTCTGTGAGCGTATTCAGTCCATTAGCACAGGATAACAAAGCCTATCCTAACAGCATACTGAATTATAAAAAATGTGGGCCAAGCCTGAGGGGCATGCTGCCATCACCCACCCATACTGCCCAGGTCCACCTTAGAGTCACCAATCAATCTGACCGCACGTCTTAAGGAAGTGTGAGGAGATGAAAGAAGGCTACGCGGGTATAGAAAAACCATGCAGTCACTATGCTATCATGCTATCCTTTGTTAATTACTTATTTTATTTATTTGATTAAACTGCAATGCCTTCTTTATTTCGAGTCAGGCTGTATTAGCAATATGTAACATAAAGTAACAATGATTCAATGATTCACGCTCTTGGGTGCCAACATAAAAGCTTAACTTAACATATTACAGTATTAGTTGGGTACCTTACAATGGTGTTGACAACAACCCTTTTAAATTGCTTTAAACATACAAAATAATCAAAGTCTTCATTTGTAAAACCCGAGTTCAAAACTGTCCAAGACTGGAATCGATTGTGGTCAGCATCGATTACTAGCACTGCTGAAGCCATGAGATAAGATTTTATTTGTAACAATTTGCATCTCAGCCAATCCAAACTGCATTTCTTTACTGATCTGGTGGCTGGGAAAACGAACATCAATATTTAATGTCCTGGGCGCTCCATCGGAGTGACATGGCATGTACCGCTTCTTCCTTAGAGTTCATTTGCAGGCTGTGCACTTCTCATTTTAGTGTGTGCCTTCTCCTTATCTCTGTGTCAGTTCTTCTCCAGCTTTCCTCCAATACTCAGTTACTTGGTGACACTTAACTGGCCCTGTATTAGTGAGTGTACCCAGCAGCAGACTGGCACCTTATCCACTACTGAATCCCACCTTCTGTTCAAAGCTTCTGAGATAAGCAACCACTCCTTGTGACCCTGAACAGCAAATTAGGAAAGGGATGGCAATGTCACTTCTATCTGGTAGTGCCGCTGCTTCACAATAAGGAGATCATGGGTTTGTGCTCCGGGTCCTCCTTGCGTGGAGATTGTAAAGCGTTCACTTTCAGTAGTGAGAAAAGTGCTAAAGACATGTAAAGAATTATAATTATTAATTACTATTATTATTATTATCTGATTTGATCTCACAAGTTCTATATATCTTAAAGGGATACTCCATCCAAACATGATATTTTTTTATATGTTAACTATCCCATGTGATTTGTAGGGTTCTATTCAATAAGGGCACGCACAAAAAGGCGAGCTTCAAAAGGGCGACCTCAATTGGGCGCAGCAAATAAAGGCAAACGCAACAAAATTATTACAGAAAATTTATTAGATAAAGGCAATGATTGAATGTATAAAAAGGCAAAAGCAAGAATATTAAAACATCCAATTAATTAATGCATGAACTTCTGACAAACTGTTTCTAAAGCTCTCTATATTTCGTTGTTTTCTGCTCTTATTCATTGTTGTGTTACACTTGAAGCTGTAGATTATGTGCAATGCCACGTAGCTATTTTATTATTATCTAATATTATTATCTATCTATTATTATCTAAATTATCTACAAACGCCTTTATTCGCCGCGTTCAATTGAGGTCGCCTTTTTGAAGCTTGCCTTTATTTACGCGTGCCTTTATTCACCGTGCCCAATTGAGGTCACCCTTTTGAAGCTCGCCTTTTTGTGTGAAGGATACCAATTTGTAGTGATGGCCAAGTAAAAAATGTTGATTGATCATTTTCACGCAGAATGAGAAAAAAGCATTCATCTCTCTCTCTCTCTATACTTTATATATATATATATATATATATATATATATATATATATATATATATATATATATATATATATATAAAATCCAACATCTGTCTGTCTATCTCTCCTCTTTTCACGAGAGAACTACTTAACGGAGTTAGATTGGTTTTTGTCTATCATTTGTTTGAGCATTCTGGTTGATTTTGTGACTTCTCTTATTGCGCTAAGCATCATAGTTCACTTGTGGTACCGATTTATTTGCACAAATTCAAGAGAGATACAGCAGGCTGAGGGAAGGGGGTCTGGGTCCTCCTCACTCATGTGCCAGCCTCAGAGCATACCTTGCCTCAGCTTAGCTAGCGAATGAGAGAACTGCTAAATGAATTTAGATCATTTTTTTTTTCTGTAATTTGCTTGAACATTCCGGTTGATTTTGCGACTTCATATCTTATTTCGCTTGCAGTAGTGATATATTTGCGCTAATCTGAGACAAAGGCTGTGGTCCAAGGGAAGGGGGAAGCGAGACATCAGGAGTGGGGAGCCGGGCAGAATGTTCCTCACTCAAGTGCCAGCCTCCGTTCAAGTTGCTCTACCTCTTGCCACGTGTTGGAGCATACCTTGCCTCCACTTAGCTAGTGATACCTGTTTGTTCAACAGACATTATCATCTACAGATTGTTAAGGAGTAAGATTTGAAATTTTTGATAGAGAGAGAGAGAGAGAGAGAGAGAGAGAGAGATCAGAGCCATGTGTGTTTTAGAGGGTAGCTGCTGATTGCCAGAGATATCACTGCCACATGCTTTTCTCTCCACACGGGGGGACAGTGCCAACGTTTGACGATGGAGTGTACCTAACTTCTGCAAAGCCAGAATTACATTTTTTTTAATTGATTTTTAAAGTTGTCCTGTTTCGCTACTACGTGGGTGGAGCCGCAGGGTACAGCTAGTTATATAATGGTACCCAATGGTGACCAATGCTTTGCAATAGCATGAAAACATCCATAGAAAAAAGAAATTCTCACGTTATTCGGGTCCCATAATCCACATGTCCGTTTTCCAGTCGTATGCTCAAAATGTGAAAACGCATATATTTTTTTTGCTAAAATATTATTAGTCATTCCTTCTAGAAAGATCTACTTCATTGGTTAAGAGTCCTGTCTTCAGCTCAGAAGCACAGTATTCTGTTTATGATGTACACTGACTTTTTTGGGGGGGGACTATTAATAATTTTTTAGCACAAAATTGACACGTTTTGCACATTTTAACTACACACCTGGATAATGGACATGTAGAGTATGCAAAACCAGTATAGTGAGAATTTTTTTCTTTTTTCCGCTGACATTTTCACATTGTTTTACATTTGACAGCACTAGTCACCTTTAGGTTCTATTACATCATCATTTTTCTCTCTTGGTCTACATGAAAACATGAGATTAAATATTTTTCTTGGCCATCACTGCAAACTACTAAGGATAAGTGTCATATAAAAAATGTCACTTTTAGGTAAAGTATTCCTTTAATGAAATCATCCATTATAATGAATTGGTTGCATCATATAATGAATTAAAGAGGTCTCTGTGGACCAGCGGTTCTCATTGCTTTCTCTTCTTCATTACAGGACCTCCAATCATAACTGCTGATCCAACTCAACATGCCACCAAGGGGGCAAAGGGAAAGCTACAGTGCCTTGTGGGTAGCACACCTCTCCCAACTAAAATTGTGAGTACAAAGCAAACTCTTCAAACATCACCTCTTGTTATCACATTTACCTTCATCAGCTTCACTCCAGCAATGTGAGGCAATTTGTTTTTCCTTATGGCTCTAGTAAATTGCCAGGGTCTTCCAGTTATTAAAAGCCCCATCAGTATTTAGCTCAGATGTTTTGTCCGAGATCCTTGTCTGGGTTTGCTCATTGTTCACAGCAGAGATGGTGACTGGAACTGAGCTACTGTACAATGAAATAGCCATTAAGGTCATAGCTCCATCTGATGGTGGACCTTTATAACCTCTCAATTGGATGGTGGGCTAATTCCTTTTTTCTACTTTACTCTTTGAATCTACCTTGAGGCCTGTTTCAACACAACTCTTTGAAAGAGACCCCCCATCCCTCCACTTATTAACTCCATTTGCTCCTCTTTCACATGTTTTCAGGTGTGGACGTTTGGAGAGAAGAGCCTGGCAAGCGGCAGCCTTGGGCGGTTTACTGTGAACACAGTCTCAACGGACGAGGGAGTGATGTCAACGCTTGTCATTTCGGAAACAACAGCTGAGGACTTCGGTCTGCGTTATAACTGTACTGCTTGGAACCGCTTTGGCCCTGGGACAGCTGTGGTGTCACTCAAAGAGCAAGGTGTGAATGGCATGCCTTATGCCTGGATTATTCACTTTTCTGTTTTCTTTTATGGTATTCACCCCTTCTGATTTGGGATTCTGCTCAATGATTGCCTGACGTGCACATCTCTTTCAAGTCTGGACTTTAGTTTTCACACATAGTGGTGAGTGTAGAGTGATACACCGGACAGCTTTGCCATCTCACCATACTTTGATTATCAACTTTAGTTGTGGTCTTTTGTAGAGAAGAACCTGACAAGTTGCAGTCTTCTTGTGTAGTTCCTGCCCACATCCAAGGAGCTTTGGTTAGATAAGATGACAACTTTAACTAAGCTTAAGAAAATGTGGAGGTTGACCTGTGATGGAACTGTGTCTGAGCCATGGTGATGTCCTTCCTTCTGTTATCACTACTACGACTCCAGATACCTGAAACCCTAAGCTTGACATAGGAGGACATTTTAGTAAAGAGAAACAGGAATGGTTAGCCTTCTATTCTTTCAACTGCCCTCTCTATTACAAGAACGTGAGAGAAAGCAATGGTGCCAAGCAGGACTGGACATCACTCACCGACACAAAAAAGGGCCAAGTTTGAATTGGATTTGATCATACTAACACAGAAAGAAGCAGGGCTATGAAGATTCTGGTTTTAATCAATCCTGGCTGTGTTATCCCTTTAGATGGGTTGATTTAAATTGGGGGCAATTACTTTTTCATATAGTGTAGGTTGATAAATGGTATAAATAAAAGTGTGTGCTGCATTTTGTCGAAATCCTAAAAACAACCATTGTAAAAATGTGCGCGAAAAGAGAAAATCAGGAAGGGGTGCAATACTTTTTACAGCACTGTACATTATTAATTTTAACCTACCGAGTTTAACAATGTGGAATGTATTAGTGTGACAATTTTGACCCCCCCCCCCCACTCCGTCCCCCCACTTCCTTACCTAACTGAGTCCATTTCTCTTTTTGCAGAAGTGCTCCCTCTACTGATCATTGTAGGTGCTGCAGTTGGAGGTGGGATCCTTGTACTCGTCGGTCTAATTGCTGTCATTTCTGTGTGCTGCAGGCGATCTGGAAAAGGTGAGTTTCTCAGTTGTACTGCATGCTAATACAATGGGGGTCCCACTTCTGCTTTCCCCAGTAAGTACACCCCCCCCACCACCACCATAAAGCCATAATCCCCCACCCACTGAAGGTTTCGTGTTGCCTTTATTCATATTCGAAGCATTCCCTTGTATTTTGAAGCTGAGCGAGAGAATTTGCCGTCGGCTCTGTCTTTACATTTTATTCAAGTTTTTGTGTCTCGGGAGAATGACAGATTTTTCATAGGCAGACCCTGCTAAAAGTGAAAAGAAGTGACAGTAACACAAGCTTTCTTAATCTTTCTCCTACCATGAAGGCAAGAAAGGCACACGGCTCTCCAAGAGTGACATCCGAGTCCAGATTGTGCACAGTGACCACAACGCAGCACGCTCCACTGAGGATGAGGAAGAGGATGTCAAGCAGCCCATGGTAAGTTCTTGATCCAAGAGAGCTGAAGCACTTCATCCAGTGGGTTACTTTCAGGGAATTCTCACTTCATCAAAGGAGCTGTAGTTTTTTAATCCTGGTTTCCATTCACATCAGTGGAACAGAGCTGAGTAGAAATAATTGGTTTCAGCAGCATGCAACCTTGTCAACTGGTAGGAGAAAACATGGTCAGGTAGAAGCTCATTAATCTGTCATAAACTAAAATATTATAGCAGGATTCAACTCCTGGTTCAAAGCCAAGGTACACCAGTATCTCAAAATGGATGCATTTGCTTTTAAATATTAATGTACAAATTAAAAGTGTTAAATTAAGAAGGATTTAAGGCACATATGATGACCACATTTGAAACTACTGCTCTGGATGACCTCCATCTTCAGGCTTAAACCTTTATCTTTTAGGTGGGGTTGGATTAGATTGCATATCCACTTGTTGTACCTCTAAAGTATCAGGAAATCACTGTCCCCTCTCAACCTCCATCTCCCTCACAACTCTAACCCCTTACTCCTCCTATCAGTGAGCCTTTCCCCAAATCTCGATCCAACCTTACACTCATTACACCTTTCCCTTGAGGTGATTTTCATCCTCCTTTGGGGTCATTTCTGAGCCAAATCAATTCAGACACCCATCATAAAGCTCCCTCTAGTCTAGCGGTCCTTAGTTTCCTTGTACTTCAACCCTGTGCAGCCATTCAACACCAGGATAGACCTCCCTCTAGTCTCTCTGTAAGCACAAGCCCTTTTGTTTGTCTTTGACATTTAGCTAAAATTCTTCCTTTTGGTTCCTTACCTCATTTCACCCATGAGACTGGTGTAGCCCAGGCTAGAGCTCCATCTAGTGGTCCCTAGTTCTGGTGTACCCACAAGCCCCTATGTGTCCCATGGACATCAAACTAAAACTTCTATTGGTTCCTATTTTCACTGCAATCTCAAGCTCAGCCATTTTATAGCCCTTTTATAGAAAGCTAATGCTACCTCTACTGGTCCTGCTCCTTGCTCTTCCAAGCCCTGTGTAGCCCGTGTACATCAAGCTATAGCTTCCTCAAGTGGTCATTAGCCTCACTGTAGTCACAAACCCCTACTGCTAATTCTAGTGGTTTCTATTCTCATTGCACCCACAAGTTCTTTGTAAACCTTCTACACAAAACTTGGGCTCCCTCTAGTGGTCCCTAGACTCTTTGTGCTTCCAAGCCCTGTGTTGCCTTTGTACACCAAATTAGAGCTTGCTGCAGCGGTCATTAGTCTCACTGTACCCACAATTCACATGTATTCCTAGGACAACAGATTAAAACTCCTTCTAATGTCTCCTATCTCACTGTACCAACAAACGCAGTGTAGCCCTTGGACAATAGGCTAGTGCTACCTCTAGAGGTCATTATTCTCACTGTACCCAGAAGCCCTGTGACCCTCAGACATCAAAGTAAAACTCCTCTCACAGCACCCACAAGCTCAGTGTAGCTACTGGACACATTTTTAGGGTTTCCGCTAAGTGTCATCAGTGTCCTTGTTACCCCCACACCTTGCACAATTTTTAAAGAACTAACATGGTTACAGTCATCTCAGTTATGGATTGTGTGATGTTCTCCCACCACTTGTCCTCCATGACCTGTACTACTTTTTAAGGAGGCAGCTTGCATTACAGTTGTAACCTATGGTCTTTTCTTGCATTTACTGTTTGTTTAGAGCATTATGTCCACCTAGCATTTTCTGTGTTGTCTACCCTTGAATGTCACTGTGGAGCACTACCAGCTCCTTTCAGGATGCCATGCTCCTTCCCTTATTCTGGTACCTACAGATGTTCGACTTTTGGCGCATGAAACAGGTCACCCTCTGTTACAGCTTCTACTGCTTTGTGACACCTAAGTGGAACTCTTGCTCCAGTTAACTCCTTGCTAGCCAGGCCTCCCACCTCACTATACATACTAATGAGTCTGGTTGAACTTCTCACATTCACCAGTTCTCTGATGAGTTTTCAGCTCTCACTCTTCAGCTCTAAAGATGGTTTTACTGAATGGATGCCCATTCAATAGTAGAATCCCTTCTTGGTTGTGGGCTCATCCCTTTGTGACAGGTTATGTTGATGTATGAAGAATAAAAAAAACTGTGGAGTTAATTCTCTGTGACTCATCTTAACATGATCACTGCCAGAAAATCCTTCCCTCCACTTTGGAAAGTTAAGTCCCTGTATGTCTTCCTGTAGGCTCCAAACAGTGAATCACCAGGAACGTCACGGACAGAACACAGTGACCTTCTGGAGGAAGAGGAGGATGAGAGGACTGAGCTCAAGGTAAGCACCCTTCTATTATATTGTTAGCAGAGCCACAGCCTATCCCTGGAAGGAACACCAGGCCATCATTCATGGGGACATCCTCCTAGGGGCAAACAAGGGACTTATGGCTCCTTGTAAAATATTAAACAATGGTAAAAGAAAAAGTAAATTATTAGAAAAAAATAATGTGAATTATTTCTTGGGTCCTCCCTGCATGGAGTTTGCATGTTCTCCCCGTGTCTGTGTGGGTTTCCTCTGGGTGCTCCGGTTTCCTCCCACAGTCCAAAGACATGCAGGTTAGGTGGATTGGTGATTCTAAATTGGCCCTAGTGTGTGCTTGGTGTGTGGGTGTGTTTGTGTGTGTCCTGCGGTGGGTTGGCACCCTGCCCGGGATTGGTTCCTGCCTTGTGCCCTGTGTTGGCTGGGATTGGCTCCAGCAGACCCCCGTGACCCTGTGTTTGGATTCAGCGGGTTGGAAAATGGATGGATGGATATTTCTTGGGTAGCAGCAGTCCAGCTGAGCAAATACATGATGCTATAAAAATGAGAGAATGGCGACAAGTTTGGCAGTGGGTGCTGGGACAGGTGGCATTGGGTAGGTAATTGTTGAACCTGTGACTGAAAAGAGCTCACCAAGTGGAGAGGCAGGCACTTTCTAAACATCACAAGTTTACTTTGTATAAAAAAAAAAAATAGATTAACATACTTAAACCTGCAGAGTGGTGCAATAGTGAATAGTCTGCCCGGGCTCATTTTTGAAGGAGAAGACACTTCATTGTGTTAACATTAGAACAAGTGTGGCGAGAACAGGCCATTGAGCCCCACAGGCTCCTTCATCCAGATAGACTAGATTGTTCAAAATGACATCAAGCTCAGTTTTGAAGGACCCTGAAGTCATACTCTCCACCACAATACTTGCTAATTTATTACACGTATCTATAATTCTCTGTGTGAAGAAAAATTTTGTTTGTATGAAATCTGCTTTTAACAAGTTGCCAGCCGTGTCCCCATGTTCTTGTTAGACTCATTTTAAATTAACTGCTTGGATGCCTTATACTAATTTCTTTCATAATTTTAAAGACTTTGATTAATATCACCTGTTCCTGAGAATGTTCATCTTCTTTAATCTTTTCCCATAACTCATCCAAGTTCCAAAATCAGTCTAGTTGTATTCTTCTGGAGTTTCTCTTGTGCTGCTATGTCTTTTTAGTAGCCTGGAGAGCAAAAAACTGAACACTCACTCTAAATGTGGCTTCACTAGTGCATTATAAATATTAAGCATAACCTCCCTGGACTTGAATTTCACATATCATGCTATATAACCTTCACTAGTTATGTCAAACCTACCAGCTACGAGAAGATCGATGCCTACGACTATTCAGACCAAGCCAGCAAGGTACTGAGCTCTTCACGCTTCTCATACGCCTCTTCACAGGTGTCCTCCCAGCAATCTGTTAGCCTCCTTAATGTCTTCTGAACACTGTCTAGATGTTGATAGTGACGAGTCCACTATGACACTCGGGTCCTTCACATAAGGGTCCGTTTCAGGTTTCAGACTTTCCATTGTGTATTCAAATCAAACTACAGGTCATTGCACTGATTTTGCCATGGACTGTAATAAAACACCCACTGTTTTTGTATTATTTGTTCACATTTCAGTTAGTTTAAATGGAACATGCACCTCATTGCCTTGCTGGGACAGTAACTAACTAGGGCAGTGCCTTCATTATACACTAGAAATAGACAGGAACCTTTAAGGAGTAAGAAGCCATGGTCGCACTTGCTGTGGCTGCATTTGGGAATGTGCTCGGTGCTCCATCCTGCTGGGCTGGTTCCTTACCTGGACAGTTTCTGCATCTCTTCAATGCTTTGATTGAATTAAGAGAAACTCAGACCTGATGGATGGATTAAACCAAATCACGAGTGCACAGAAAAAGAGACAAAGCTATTCCTTGCTTTTCTTATCCCACTTACAGGGTTACATGGTGCCAGAGGTTATTGTGGTAGCAACTGCGGCTGCGTAGGCCCTGGAAGAGGTTTTGCTGAGGTCAACAGTAACAACTGCCCTGTAGTCTGGGTGTGGATCCCAATTCCCCAGGGCAGAGACAGGGTCACTGTGCTGTAAGAATTGGCACCGTCATCCTGGTGAGAAGGAAAACAGAGGTGTTGACTCATAAAAGATCCCTGGGCATTTTTCAAAATGAGTAGGATATCCCCTGATATCCTACCTTGTCCATTCTGGCCCCCAAACCATCCACTGACTCTTATTGGCTGACTATCTCTCTCACCCCTTCACCACCTAATAGTTATTGTGTGATTGAGTGTATTGGAGCAAGAATGGCTGCCGTTGCATCATCAAGATGGATGCCATACATTGGTGGCAGTTGAAGTTTCTGTCTGTGTAAAGCACTTTGAGGAGGTTAGAAAAGTTCTATGGAAATGGAGTTAATTATTGATTTGATTTATTACTGATTGGCCAAACTGTTGTCATTAAAATAATTTTTTCTGTTCAGGACTCGAAAGGCCTTTATGCCTGCCAGCTGCTTCTAAACAATCACTTACCAAATCTCAAATAGATATTTTATTTCTGTACTTCAAACTCTTAATTTCTCTTTTTTTTCTGTTGCTGTCTTCTAGGACCCCACAAATGGCTACTACAATGTTCGAGCTCATGAGGACCGTCACATCAGGAGCGGCTTCTCAGAATATGTTCCCAGCCCAAGGCCTATTTACACTCCATCTCAGCCGGCTCACAACAACACTTTGTATAGCCAGCATGGTAGCCAGCCTCGGATCTATGATTACAGCCACCGCTATGCCACCACCACTGGGGGGCGCACCAGCTATGAGCAGCAGCAGCAGGACCGCATCTTTCCTCCAGAGCCCATCTACGGAGGCAACGCCTACTTGCCCACCACGTATGGCCGAGCCTTCACTAGTTATGTCAAACCTACCAGCTACGAGAAGGTTGAGGCCTATGACCATTCAGACCAAGCCAGCAAGGTGTCGAGCTCTTCACGCTTCTCGTACGCCTCCTCGCAGGTGTCCTCCCAGCAATCGGACTTTGGGCGCCCCTCGCAGCAACGCATGCAAACCCACGTGTGATTTCTCGCTCTCTCTCCAGCTGTCTGAGGGGGCTGGTTATCTTCTACGTCATTCGGTGGCATTGTCACAGCAGCACAGCAGAACTTCTTTCTGGTCATTTGTAGAAACTGTGTGGCACATTGACATTGTGGGGGGAACAAAAAAAAAATACAAACCAAATCTTATTTTTTGCCATTGATCGAAGTCCTTGAAAATGCTTGTGTGTAACAAATGTTCACTTTTTTTTTTTCTTAATTTTTTTGTGACCAACACTATGATTATATGGTTGCCAAAAAAGTGAAGCCCATGGACAGTGCTGGAAACTGGAATACTCAACGCAGTATGGGAGAGGCTGGGGGCTGCACTCTTACTTGAGGTGTCAGTCGTTCTAATCCCATTAGAACCGTTGTGTAAGCCTGGGACTTTAAAGGTGTGTTGAGAACGGCGGTGCCCGGAGCCGTGATCTGTTGGAGTGAGACCCTCGGTGGACTTGGCAGACGTTTTTACAGTGCCAGTATTTCTAATAGAAAAATGTGGAACTCGGCTGTAGGACGGCAGCCTCTAAGTGCACCGTGCACCAGTCGGATGGCTCTGGAAACTTTTGAAATGGATCAAAATTATCTTAACGAATTTCAAATGACCCATTGCTTGTCTTCCTATTTTAATTTTATTTTATATTTTATATAAGCCTTAATGTACAGCGTTAGCTGCTCTACTGTAAAATATCTATATATTTCTATATATGATGACTCCCCGATTCTCTCCAAAAAAAAAAAAAAAAGTTGAAATCAAATGTTTGGAGCACGGCAATCTGTTTTATAAGTAATGACAAATTTTATTTGCTAAATAAACTATTGTTGCTTGTATCTTTGTACACATATTTATATTTAAATAAAAACCTTTGCGATAAAATGTTGCGTTTGCATGTGAATGTAATGCCGGGTGGAGATTTGCATTCTGCTTCATGCCAAGGATCACGCAGCTGTCTGTATCCTCATTTATTTTATTTTTATTTTTTATTTGAATAAACGGAGCTGTTAAGTATAAGCCTGAGGGCTGAGGGTGCTTTCTTCCTCCATAAAGAATCTCTTAATTGATCTCGGCTAGCGGATGAAGATAATAAAAATGTCCATCTTGGAAGAGACTCTCATGGAGGAGAAGGAGAAGGGGGGATAGCCTGGCTGAGTGGGTGAAACTACCGGATCTCCCAAAAATATATTTGTTATGCCAAATTTTCACATTAAGAAGGAATGAGTGACAAGGTGGTGTGGTCCCGGGTTCAAATCTCAGACTGTTCCTCCCACATTTCAAAAATAGACATGAAGCTGGCCAGACATGGGTCAGTTTAGGTGTCTGCTGGAGTGTGTTCTCTAGTGGACTGGCACTCAACTCCAGGGTTCACTAGTCTAGCTTGAAGTAAGCAGGTCATACAAAATGAGGAGTTCCATGTGTGAGCCAGCTCTGTTTTGGCTCTGCACCCATATGACCCTGGGATTGGGTAAACCAGGTTCTGAAAATGTGGGGATTTGGGGGACATGTGTGGGTTGGTGTACCCCATTATAGACTGGTGACCCATGGAAGCCTTGCCCCGAGTGCTGCTTTTGATAGACTCCAGACAACTTTTCATTGAGTTACGGCAGTTCTGAAGGACATGTAGAAAAGTACCCTGGCACCCTAGCTAGGTGTACCCCAGACAGGCTGTGGTTGACAGCTGTCCCCATTTTGCTCCCAGGACACAAACTTCAGCCCTTAACCCACAGGGAGTTTGAAAATCAACCACCTTAGCTAGAGCTCTTCATTGACTCAAAGTGACGACTCAGAGTTCTCACTCATTCCATTTGAGCTATACTGAATGGTACTGGTTGATACCTTGAACCCAGTACCAATGGAATAGTCCCCAGCCCTTCATGACATTGACTTGGGTTCTGACTAATAAGAGTGTGGGTTTATGTGACTGTACTGTGCTGGATCCCTGTCTAGATTTACAGTGCATCCGGAAAGTATTCACAGCGCATCACTTTTTCCACATTTTGTTATGTTACAGCCTTATTCCAAAATGGATTAAATTCATTTTTTTCCTCAGAATTCTACACACAACACCCCATAATGACAACGTGAAAAAAGTTTACTTGAGATTTTTGCAAATATATTAAAAATAAAAAAATTGAGAAAGCACATGTACACAAGTATTCACAGCCTTTGCCATGAAGCTCAAAACTGAGCTCAGGTGCATCCTGTTTCCCCTGATCATCCTTGAGATGTTTCTGCAGCTTAATTGGAGTCCACCTGTGGTAAATTCAGTTGACGGGACATGATTTGGAAAGGCACACACCTGTCTATATAAGGTCCCACAGTTGACAGTTCATGTCAAAGCACAAACCAAGCATGAAGTCAAAGGAATTGTCTGTAGACCTCCGAGACAGGATTGTCTCGAGGCAGAAATTTGGGGAAGGTTACAGAAAAATTTCTGCTGCTTTGAAGGTCCCAATGAACACAGTGGCCTCCATCATCCGTAAGTGGAAGAAGTTCGAAACCACCAGGACTCTTCCTAGAGCTGGCCGGCCATCTAAACTGAGCGATCGGGGGAGAAGGGTCTTAGTCAGGGAGGTGACCAAGAACCCGATGGTCACTCTGTCAGACCTCCAGAGGTCCTCTGTGGAGAGAGGAGAACCTTCCAGAAGGACAACCATCTCTGCAGCAATCCACCAATCAGGCCTGTATGGTAGAGTGGCCAGACGGAAGCCACTCCTTAGTAAAAGGCACATGGCAGCCTGCCTGGAGTTTGCCAAAAGGCACCTGAAGGACTCTCGGACCATGAGAAAGAAAATTCTCTGGTCTGATGAGACAAAGATTGAACTCTTTGGTGTGAATGTCAGGCGTCACTTTTGGAGGAAACCAGTCACCGCTCATCACCAGGCCAATATCATTGTGCATTAGTGTCTTTTGGTATACTGTATATCTGTTGTAATATAATGTTAATTTATAATTTCATAATTGGCGGATATTACCGTATATACTTATGTATAAGTCGGGTCTTGAAAACTGAAAAGTTGATCATAAAATCAGAGCCCGACGTATACGCCCGTTCAAAAATGTGACACATTTTTTTTTTTTTTTTTTTACAGCTTCTTGCCTCCTCCAATCTTGCACCAGACTTCTCAGACACATCGAATTTTGTTGCAGCAGGGCTGTTACCAATTTCTTTCACTACTTCAACAACGTTTAATTTAAAACCAAGTTTCATATATTCTTCTGATTGAATGCTCCATTGTAGATAAGGGATGGGTGAGATACAAAAAACACAAATCAGTGGCAATGTTGCTTCGGAATAGTTTGAGTATTACAGTGTGGTCACGTAAGCACAATACATAAGAAAAAAGGCCATGTGCTGCATGGTTCCTCTCTCAGGTGGGCGTTAGCATATCATAATCCCTTATACCAATAGCGTGAGTTTTCCGTATTCGACTTGTACGACCGACGTTATAAAATACCAGAAATTATACTGTAAAATCAAGTCCTGACTTATCCGGGAGTATTTACACGGTGTTTGTTTCTTAGCTGGTTAGTATTTAGTAGGGTGGAGTGTTAGCCTATTTTCTCTACTGGGAAAAAAAGTGAGATATTGGTTGCAGTGTTTCACAAATCTTGGTAAACCAAGCTGGGCAAAATTGGGGCTGCTACAATGTGTGTACTTAATCAACGTCTTCCACACAAAGATATTACTAAAAAATATCTTCCATTACTCTACTACCACCTGCCTATTGTAATGGCACAAGATTCACACACCATTTACAGCTCACCATTACCATAATGTAGCAGAAATCAATAGTCATTGGACCAGTCAATATTTTTCCAGTCTTTAATCACCCAACAATGGTGACAAGATGTGGTCTTCTGCTGCTGCAGTTTATCTGCTTCAAGGCCAAATGCAGAGTGCATTCAGAAATGTCCTTTTGTATACCACTGCTATAAAAAGATGTTATTTGAGCATTTGTGGCTTTTCTATTAGCTTGACTCATTGTAGCCATTCTCCTCTTGCGTCTCTCATTAATAAGGTGTTTTCGTCTTTAAAACTGAATTTTTTGCTTATTCAGTCTTTCTTTGCAAACTCTGGAGACTGTAGTGCATGAAAATTCCAAAAGGGTAGTTGTGTGATAAGCTGGAACCACTGCCTCTGCCACTAACTGTTATTCCATGAGCAAAGTCGCAGAGATCTCATATCTTGGCCATCCTAATGCTTGGTTGAATGATCATGACGACTCCTTTCCATATCTTCTACATGTTATACAGTCATCTGAAAAAGTTTGGGAACCACTCTAAAATCTTTGGATTTGTGTTTATCATTGGCTGAGCTTTAAAAGTAACAATTTTGTTTAATATATGACATGCCTTATGAAAACAGTATTTCAGCAGTGACAATAAGTTTATTGGATTAACAGAAACTATGCAATATGCATCATAACAAAATTAAACAGGTGCATAAATGTGGGCACCCCAACACAGATATTACATCAATACTTACTTAAGCCTCCTTTTCCTAATATAACCGCCTCTAGACGCTGTCCTCCTATAGCCTTTGATGAGTGTCTGGATTCTGGATGGAGGTATTTGTGACCATTCTTCCATACAAATTCTCTCCAGTTCAGTTAAATTTGATGGCTGCCGAGCATGGACAGCCTGCTTCAAATCATCCCATAGAGTTTCAATGATATTCAAGTCAGGGGACTGTGACGGCCATTCTTTGTAGATTTCCAACTGTGTTTTGGGTCATTGTCTTGTTGGAATATCCAACTCCTATGTAACTTCAACTTTGTAACTGACGCTTGAACATTATCCTGAAGAATTAGTTAATATTGGGTTGAATTCATCCGACCTTCAACTTTAACAAGGGCCCCAGTCCCTGAACTAGCCACACAGCATGATGGAACCTCCACCAAATTTGACAGTAGGTAGCAGGTGTTTTTCTTGGAATGTGGTGTTCTTATTCTGCCATGCAAAGCGCTTTTTGTTATGACCAAATAACTCCATTTTTGTCTCATCAGTCCAAAGCACTTTGTTCCAAAATGAATCTGGTTTGTCTAAAGGAGCATTGGCATACAACAAGCGACTCTGTTTATGGCGTGAGTGCAAAAAGGGCTTCTTTCTCATCACCCTGCCATACAGATGTTCTTTGTGCAAATTATGCTGAATTGTAGAATGATGTACAGATACACCATCAGATGTTCTTGCAGGTCTTTGGAGGTGATCTGTGGATTGTCTGTAACCATTCTGACAATCCTGCGCATATTCCGCTCCTGTATTTTTCTTGGCCTGCCAGACCTGCTGGGTTTAACAGCAACTGTGCCTGTGGCCTTCCATTTCCTGATTCCATTCCTTACAGTTGAAACTGACAGTTTAAACCTCTGAGATAGCTTTTTGCAGCCTTCCCCTAAACCAGGATACTGAACCAATCTTTGTTTTCAGATTTCTTGAGAGTTGCTTTGAGGATCCCATGCTGTCACTCTTCAGAGGAGAGTCAAAGGGAAGCACAACTTGCAATTGACCACCTTAAATACCTTTATACTCATGATTGGACCCACCTGTCTATGAAGTTCAAGGCTTAATGAGCTAATCCAGACAATTTGGTGTTGCAAGTAATCAGCATTGAGCAGTGACAGGCATTCAAATCAGCAAAATTACAAGGGGACCCACATTTTTGCACAGACAGTTTTTCACATTTGATTTAATTTCATACAACTAAATACTGCTTCACTAAAAATTTTTGTTCAGAAAACACTGCAGTACTCAGATGTTCCTAGGAAATGAGGCAACAGCAAGACAACCATCAAAAAAGGAATGGGTTTGCAGGTGGTGGCCACAGACAATTGCTCTCTTCTTATTCACCCTGATTGATTCTTCTCTAGTTTTGTGTTTTTCTATTGTCCTTGTTACTACTGGTAGAATGAGACAGGATTTAGGTTGCACAGGTAGTCCAACTCCATCACGATAGCACATCCATATGCGCTATCACAAGAAGGTTTGCAATGTCTCCCAGTACAGTTTAAGAGCAGGGAGGAGATACCAGGAGAGGGGTCGTTACACGAGGAGAGCTGAACAGGGCCGTAGAAGGGCATCAGCTCAGCAGCACGACCGGTATCTCCTCAGTACTAGGAGGAACAGGAAGAGCACTGCCAGAGTCCTACAAGATGACCTCCAGCTGGCTACTGGTGTGCATGTTTCTGACCATAAGTGTCAGAAACAGGCTCCATGAGGGTGGCATGAGGGCCAGATGTGCTGAAGTGGGACCTGTACTCACAGCAACCCTTGCAGCTCTATTGGCATTCGTCAGAGAATACCACAATTGGTAGATCCGCCATTGGCACCTCGTTCTCTTCACATGGAGAACATGCCTGCAATATCATCCAGCGTGACCGGTTTGACAGTTGAGTCAGTGATAGTCTGATCTTACGCTGGTACAGTGGGCCCTGGGTTCCTCCTGGTTCATGACAATGTCCGGCTTCATGTGGCCAGTGTGTGTAGGCAGTTCCTGGATGACGAAGGCATTGATGCCATTCACTGGCCTGCACATTCCCCAGCTCTCCTTGTGGAATGCCCATCTCCTGGTATCTCCTCTATGCTCTTGAGACTGTGCTGGGAGATTCAGCAAACCTTCTTGTGACGGCATGTATAGATGTGCTTATCATGGTGGAGTTGGACTACTTGTACAACCTGAATCAGCTGCAGGTACCGCCTCATGCTATCAGTAGTGACAAGGACACCAGAAAAACACAAAACTAGAGAATACTCAGTCAGGGAGAATAAGAAGAGAGCAACTGTCTGTGGCCACCACCTGCACAACCATTCCCCTTCTGTGTGTTGTCCTGTTGTTGCCTCTCCAGTGCACCTGTCGTCACTTTCATTTGCACTAAAGCAGGTGAAGTTGACTCACAAATCGCTTATTCTTCTTAACTGGACAGACTGATATCCCTGAAGCTTAACTACCTTAGTGTTAGACTGTGATGATTATGTGTTCCCTTCATTTTTTTGAGCAGTATATATTGAATTGCTGCTATATGCTTAACTCTTCAGAGGAGCGGGCTGTTTGCATTATCAAGTAAGCACACCTAATAAAGTGGCCTTTGAGCATACATTCACAAATGGTAGCTATTATACAACACCTGATATTGAAATAAGCAAGCTGAGAAATGCAGACAATAGTGCAGAAGCTCGAAAACGGCTACCACAAAGACAATGATCTCTCCACCTCCCCGCAATGAACAAAGAAGAAAGGTATCAGGCCTTTTTTAATTGAAAGAGAGTCCAAATTTCAGAAGTTAAAACAAAAGCTAGTTTTAAAATAATAAGTACACAGATGGCATGTCCCTCTGAGCACCCCCCCCCCCCCCAACCAAACCCCCATTGTGCAAGTCAAAAATTCACAATCAGATGCCAATTAAAAATACAAATAACGTAATAAACACATTGACACAATTTAACAATAGGCATATCTTGGTAGGTGAAATTCTGGGTGCTGTGCAGACGTGCAAAAGCCAGCTGCAGATTCTCACTCTGCGGCAAGTCATAACAATGTTAACACTGTGACGGAAATAGTTTTATTATCAAAAAATAAAATTTTATATTATACATTTTTTTTAAACTAGGAGAAGACTATCTCATTTGGAATTGATGCTGTACAGAGCTGAAATACAGGGATTCCAGCCACTGAAGAGTTAAAGACAGAATTTAACAACAGGGCCTGTCTGAAGAAATTACCATCTTTTTAAATAAATTATGGGCAAGCACGCCAATGTCTGCCACAAGGCACAAAGCATATGGGCACTGAAATGCCACCTATTCTGAATGTGCAGGGTGTGTTAAAAATACAAGAATCAAGGGGCCATCCCAAAGCCAGCAGCTTGTTCAGGACAATGGCCATGGGAATGAGACCCTTCCGCCTGGCAGGTTTCATCTTCACTGTTACTCTGTGGCTTACAATGGTTTTCTGACTACATACAAATGCTGGGTGAGTGCCACACACTAAAAACATTTTACTCATCTTCAGTTAAAGAATCAATGCCTGTACATCACTAGATGGTTTTATCATTTTCTATTAATTAATGTACATAAAGCGACCACTGATGGCACACATCACCACCTGCTGTTTACTTTCTATGAGCCCTTTGATGGTTATCCATGGATTTGATCTGAGCTAGGGGAAAAAAAAAACACAACAGAATTCCAACACAATCCACAAATTGGTTCACAATTACAAAGAGTGCACATACTGGCTGTTTGAACTTGGTGAAGTAGAAATATGAACAAAAAATAAAATAAAACACACTGATGCTCACTGTGATTTAAAGGAGGTAGAAATATCATGACATGATCTTCAGATGGAAATCATTGGTTTTCAACCAAAAAACTGAACAGCCAGCTGTGAACAAGTCCATATCCCTCATTCCAATACTCCAGACAAGGAGTTCACGTTGTCTCAAATGCCGGTTTGTTCCTTTATCCATTGTCGTAACTTGGTCACGCGGGTGTAAACTCCTGGCTTGTTCTTACGCGCACAGCCTTCTCCCCAGCTCACAATGCCACCCAGGAACCACTTTCCACTCTCCTCTTGGCAGGACAACGGCCCACCAGAATCACCCTGAAGAAACACAAAAGAATAAGTTTACTGATGGAGTGTTCCTACGTTGTGAGCATCACTGGAGTTATAAAGTCAATGAGCAGGATTGTCTTTGTGGCAATGCAAACAGGGAAGACAAACTTGTCTCCTGAACCATTGTGTCTCTTCCTCTTCAGACATAAGGCCCCCTTTGACTATGACTTTGACATTATGAAGGACTAACTGTTCTTTAATTTAACTTATACTAAGAGTAAAAACAAAACAGTATTATTTATTATATTAGCACATGTAAGATTTTCACTGTACTCTGTACACATGATCACAATAACCATACAAATAAAACCCCAATTCTAAAAAGGTTGGGACCTTGTGTAAAACTTAAATAAAACCAGAATGAAATGATTTGATAAAGATATAAACCCATATTTTATTTAAAATACAACATAGAAAACATATTAAATGTTGAAAGTGAAACATTTTACTATTCATAAAAAACAGTTAATTTTGGATTTGGTGACAGCAACATGTCTCAAAAAAGTTGGGACTGGGGCAACAAAAGGCTGAAAAAGTAAGCGGTACTAAAAAGAAATTAATTCAGTTAATTGGTGACTGGTCAGTAACATAATTGGGTACAAAAAGAGCAACTTAGAGTCTCTCAGAAGTAAAGATGGACAGAGGTTAGGTTAGGTTAGGTTTCTTTATTTAGTCAAGTTTACACAGGAAAACATGACATTTGCCTTCTCAGTTGCATCTAATAACAGGTAACAGACAGAATGAAATAAAACAGACAAATAGAAATAAGAAAGGTTAAGGTAAGGCAGTTAGATAAAACATATTTATACCAAAAAAAAAAAAAAAAAAGGTAACAGGATATATATCAAAACCTTAAACATTATCTCCGATATTTCTTATTGAAAAGTCGTATGGCACTAGGAAGAAAGGAGTTTCTGGAGCAATTTGTGTGGGTTTTCAAAGCAACTATCCTTCCTGATTTACTGAAGTTTAGTTCTACATGTAATGGATGTCTGTCATCAGTTGAGATGATTTCCAGTTTCTTTAGCATTGCCCTCTGACACACACTAGTCAAATCATCTACATCAGCCCCAATAACTTTAGCTGCATACTTCGTAATCTGCTGGAGCTTTTTTGAGTTTTGATTTGTCAGACTATTAAACCAGGCAATGAAACTGAAAGTGATCACGGACTGGATCATACTACGATAGAAGGACAACATGAGGTCCTTGTCTACTTTAAATAGTTTGAGTTTATGGAGGAGAAATAAGCGCTGGTTGCATTTAGAAAATAATTTTTTTTGTATTTGTATTCCAGTTAAGATTGTTATCTAGGTAAGTTCCTAAGTATTTATATTCATTCACTATTTCTACCTCCTCTCCCAGAACTACAATAGGTGAACATACAGATTTCTGTCTCTTAAAATCAAATATCATTTCTTTGGTCTTTTTTACATTCAGAATGAGAGAGTTTTTATTGCACCAGTTTACCATACAGTCCACTTGATTTAGATAGTGGCTTTCATCCTCCCCAGATATGCATCCTATGATCATGGTGTCATCCGCATACTTAATAATGGAGCAGTGGTCATTGTTCTGTCTCAGGTCACTTGTGTACAGAGTAAACAGTAGAGGTTCACCAATTCACAACAAAGCTGCATCTATAAATTGTGGAACAATTTTAGAATAATGTTCCTCAATGTAAAACTGAATATCTCATCATCTACAGTACATACTGTAATATCATCAGAGAATCTTGGAAAATCTGAGTGTGCACAGGACAAGGCCGAAAGTCAATATTGGATGTCTGTGATCTTTGGGCCCTCAGGAGGCACTGCATTAAAAACAGGCCTGATTCCGTCATGGAAATCACAGCATGGGCTCAGGGACACTTCCGGAAATCATTGTCTGTGAACACAGTTCACCATGCCATCCACAAATGCAGGTTTAAAGCATGCACAGAAGAAGCATTATGTGAACATGATCCAGACATGGTACCATCTCCTCTGGGCCAAAAGCTCATTTAAAATGGATGGAGGCAAAGTGGAAAACTGTTCTGCACTCAGATGAATCGAAATTTGAAATTCTTTTTGAAAAAAATGGACGCCGCGTCCTCCAGACTAAAGAGGAGAGGGACCATCTGGCTTATCAGTGCTCAATTCTAAAGCCTGCACCTCTGATGGTATAGGGTTGCATTAGTGCCATTTAAAACAGGATGGCTTCATAGTAGAAAAGTTCGGGCTCTGAAATGGCCTGCCTGCAGCTCAGACTTTCGGCAACTGAAAACATGAAATGAAAAATATGACAAAGACGACTCAGGACTGTTGAGCTGCTTGAATCCTAATCAGACAAGAATGGAACAACATTCCTCTCCCAAAAGTCCAGCAGCTGGTCTCCTCAGTTCCCAGACATTTACGGACTGTTGTTAACAGAAGAGGAGATGCTACACAATGAGAAAAATTGCCCTGTCCCTAACTTTTTTGAGACATTTTGTTGATATTGAATTCAAAATTACCTTATTCTTTTCTTAAACCTTTGATATGTTGTCTGTGTTCTATTGTGAATAATATACGGGTTTATGAGATTTGCAAATCATTGCATTAATGTTTTATTTACATGTTACACAGCGTCCCAACTTTTTTGGAATTGGGGTTGTATATGTAAACCTATAAACCCGTACAAATGTAGTTAATTGATTTGCTGAATTGCAACACCTAATACAGTACAGACTTACTATGAATTTAAACAGACATCATTAGACCAGCATTAAGGCTAAGAATAAACACCTTCACTAAAAATGAACCACACAAACATGGATTGGGTGTGTTTTGAGCAAAAAGGGGGACAGAATTAACTGCAAACTTTGAAAACCAGGCGGAAAGAGCACATCAGCAGTGGATTATCATTTAAAAAAAAACAATTATGGAGCTTGTGAGGCTGGGCAACAGCAACCTACCATTTCGCTTACAGGTACATTGATAGAACATGATGGGTTGCCAATAAACGTGGCAGATGGCACAGTCTTTCAGAAATTAATTACCTTCAGCCAGGGTAACACTTTCCATCTAAAAGGGGCTGATACCAGCTGTTGAGGTAAATATTTTAACGAGAAGATGCGAGATCTTAAACCCCAGATAGTTATGGTCAATAAGCCAATGTTAACAAACGACTTTGGGCCGCACTGTATCACAAAAACGTACAAATAACGGCTGGAGTATGAAAAGGGGCTGCATGTTTATTAGACATGTGAACATGATTAAAAAGCAACACCATTTTCAATATTAGTACCGTTTTCATTTTGTGTGTCTGCTACTGCACTTTATTTTCAAAAACGTAAGCTTTCTTTTCTCTCCATTGAACTCTTTGCTGTTTCAAATGATCAGAAAACATTATTAACTGATATTTAGGGATGATAGTGATTACTTGCTCAATTTGCAGGAGTGTACAATAATAATAATTACTGTTAGAAACTTAATTTCCACATACACATATGCACCGTTTCTTTAAGTGTGTGTATGTTGACACACACGTGCAAGTAGGAGGCAGCTAAAGGGCTTGAGTAATTGTAATTCTACACCAGACCAGGGGGTGGCGAGATGCGCCGAATGTCTCTCTCAGTTCCTTGCAGATCTTTTTTGGGAAATCCCACCGGGTTCCGGTGCCTCTGAAGTAGTGCTGGGCGGTATGACCAAAATTCTATATCACGGTATTTTTTAAAATTATACCAGTTTCACGGTATTCAACGGTATTTTTTTTCCGCGCATGAGTGGATGTTAACCACATTTTCCACTGCAATTTCGGCAGTAGACTGGCTAAGAATAACCTATTCCACTGTCATGAGAATTGTACATTGTACAACAAAACATTTTAATGTGCACACAAGTATTAATACAGGTTTGCATGACCCCATAAAGTGATAGTTTTCAAGGGGGTGGCACTAATGAAGAGAAGAGTTCACATTGCATGACTGCTGCAGTCAAAATATAGAACCTTTTTATTGAACAAATGTTGCAAGCAACTTAAACTATAATTTTGAC
The DNA here is from genome assembly GCF_900747795.2 of Erpetoichthys calabaricus. Lineage (NCBI taxonomy): Eukaryota > Metazoa > Chordata > Cladistia > Polypteriformes > Polypteridae > Erpetoichthys > Erpetoichthys calabaricus. The sequence goes on along the minus strand of NC_041410.2, from coordinate 24,902,172 downwards.
AACATATTTTCAACCATCCAAAGAGGCATTTAGACTTAGTAAAATATCCAGAGGTGCTTGTCAAAAGTTGTGTTGCACTGAGCATGTCTTAGAAAAGGAATAAATAGTAAATATTTTTTGTAAACCAACTACACTTTCTGATAATGTTACCAATCTCTGTCCACTGACACATTAGCTATATGGATTGTAATGGCGTTGGTTATCTCCATCCACCGCTTGCTTTTTTTGTTGTAGGCAGTACCTTTGGCAAACGCATTTAACTCGAGTGTCCTCTCGCTTTTTCAGTTTTACCCGAGGACACGGAGGGTGCCAATCTTAGTTCCATACATTCATGGTACACCAAAGCATGTTTGCGGCTAAGGTGGTGCAGCAAATTGCTCGTGTTGCAACCTCCGGCGACAACTTTAGCTTGACAGCATTTGGAGTAAATAGTTGTTTGGTCTACATCCGACCTTTTAAAACCAAAGTATCTTCAGACAACAGACGCGGCTCCTTTTTTCGGCAAAAGTTCTTCTGTGTCATCACGTTCAGCTTTATCATCTGCTACAGCTTCAGTTTCAGAATGTTCTCTGTCCATTTTCATCGCTCAATACCTCCACTAACACATGTACTCCGTTGCATGCGTGTTTAGTGGTGTAGCAGTGAAAAAGATCCCCCCTTAAACAGTTTATCCACTGTGCCACGTTCCAAACGTTGTTTAAGCTATTTAAACTGGTATTGCGGTATAAGAAAAATCCATAACAAGAATAAAAAACGGTTCTCGGTATGAACCGGTATACCTCCCAGCGCTGCTCTGAAGACGTCACTTCTGGTCCCCGGTGCTTGTGATGACGTCACTTCCGCCCAAACCCAAAGATGTCACTTCCAGTTCTGGCATCAATGACGCCACTTCCTCCACTGGCCTTTAAAGCCGCCATCTTACCTCCTCATAGTCAGTTCTGTCTTGGACTCAAACCAGTGAACATCTCGGTTCAATTTTCAACCTATTTTGCAGCCGTGGAATAATATATGTGTGGCAGCCCCAAGTCTTTATGATGTCTGTGTCTCATTATTATCACAACGTAGATGCTGTATTTCGTTAATATGCCTTTTTGTAAATAAAATTAATTGTTTCACTATGCATATGCTGTTTCTGCTTTCTAAAGCACAAAAGAGATATTTACTAATTTACTGTAGGTTAGTGTTTTTTTTTTCATAGCAACTAAATTATACTTTTACTTGATTCATTTTCCAGAGCCTGCTTTTTTACTTTTTAGTGGAGTTGTTTCCATATCATATACTTAAGTAAAAGTTTGACCAAGCAATAATACTTTTACTTGAATAGATCTTTTTAGTGTCCTGCAGTGGTTTGGCACCCTGCCCAGGATTGGTTCCTGCCTTGTGCCCAGTGTTGACTGGGATTGGCTCCAGCAGACCCCCGTGACCCTGTGTTCGGATTCAGCGGGTTGGAAAATGGATGGATGGATGGATCTTTTTAGTTCTCTTTCTATCTCTGACTACAGTAAGGTGGTACAGAAGTCACAAAATGTACCACAGAGCTGTAGACATGTGGACTTGCTGGAAATGTGCTTGTGTGTGTTTACAATAATGCGCCTTGAAGATGTTAAGTCAACAACCCTGGCAAACCAGGCCTCTTAGAAACATTTTGCTCATCCATTGCAAGCTGCATTCAATGAAGGATTTAAAATGAAGAGGAGCTACCTTATTGGTGCTATCAGAGTGGGGGTTCTCAAATCCCATACTGATACCTAACAGGCGATACATGGATCTAACTTCACAGCATGTCAATATTCGCCTTCTTCTAAATGAAAATACATAAAATGCTTTTCAGTATTGCAAAAAAGACACATTTTGACTTAACTTTAAGGTAAATTCTTATATGCATAATGCATATTGTACATAGAAATCTTTTCTGGGAAAACACCCATGCGTTATTTTCTGTTATTAAGCTGGGTGTGTCTTTTTAATGATTATTAACAGATTAAAGTGAAGTGTGATCACAACTGGGTACTGTAATGCCTGACAAACACTTAAATTGCAAAGTTTTTTACACAAACTTGTGACTGCATCTGGGGCATCCCATGAGCCAATGGGTACTTCACAATAACTACATAACACTCTAGTGAGTGCAATTAAGATTAAAGGCACAAAAATGCAAAAAAACAGAATATAATAAAAGGATAGGTGTCTGTGTATCTGTCAGTTTATCTGCATGGCTGCGATGTCTCTGTCATTTCAAAAGATGGCACATCACAAACGCTAACACTGCTTTCACAAATTCCACACCAAACGGCATATAACAGAGACATGGTGAACTACAAACATTAATGTTGAGACCTACTGTATGTTGATTAGTTTGACTTTGACCCATCGTAGTTGGGTAGCACAGCTAGCAGAGTTATATTAGATATAATGCAAAGGTTTTCTTTTTGATTGCGTGCTAACTGAATCCCATTCCAATGATAGTTTTTGCACACCTTATCAGTGGAGAGCAGGTGAATGGATGTTAAAGGTCAAAAAGTTAAAGGTATTTGTTGCTCAAAAACATCTTTCTTAGTTGTTTGTCTGCTGACTTTATGAGGTTTAACTGAACGAGGCTGGGCAATGACAGAATCACAGCATCCTGGGGGGCTTTCGCTGCTTCTCTCCTACATTGACAGGTAACTAGATTTTAGGCCTTTAGAATTAACTTGATTTTCCTGTGTAAAAGCCATCTCTGCAGACAGACTGGCAGCTTGACCACATTTAGCCACTGCTTTTCTAAAGAGGCTCACCAATGGTGAGATACCACCACCTGGCTCCTGAAAGTTCACTGTGATGGACAAACATGGGTAAAAGCCACTTTCAGCTCCTACCTGGCAGGCGTCCACACCTCCCGTCAGATAGCCACTGCACATCATCCTGGAAGTCACTTGCCCTTCTGTGACTTCATTGCACACTGTATCGTTGATAATCTTCACTTGAGCTTTCTGGAGGACTTGAGCAAGCATGCCTAAATGAACAAGCAATCGGACAGTGGTCAGTCAGAGTACACCACTCTATATTTAAAAAAAACAAAATGTTTTTGCTTCTGGACATATATTGCAGCAAAAAAATATTGAAGATTTGCATTTATGTTAAATTTAACAGACATTTTTGTCTTAAATACATCTGTAAATTATGTGCAGAAATGTATAAGGACATAATAAATGCACCAGCTGAAATGATCAGTTGCACAATACTGTAAAACAATGAATAAAATTCAAAAGCTTGTCACCTAATGGAAATGACCTCAAAGGAAAATGCATAGAAGTACACCATAATACATATAGCACATACATATTTTTTATTCTATTTGACAAATATATTCTGAGATTATTTATCTTTAAGGCAAGGTTGCTATGCTCACCAATTATGGTGCCAGAGAGTATTAACATGTTGTATGTTGCTGAGCACATGCAAGTAAAAATTTAATGGGACTCTGCGCATGTAACAATAATGTATATAAATAAAATTGCAATTTGTTTATTTGCCAATCACGCCAAAACGACTGAACTGATTTTCATGAAATATTACACTGAAGTTGCCATTGGTCCAACTTAACACATGAGATATATGGTATATCAAGAAGAGGGAACTTAAAAACCAGCAACAATGAAAGGACTACAATTCCCATCAGGGAGCAGCAGTGTGCTGGGGCTGATGGGAGGACATCATTATCAGCTCACACACAGTTTTTTTTACTGGCCAATGATGAATCTTATCTAATGCTGCAGTTATACTTTTTTCTTCTGACGTATATTCGGATTACAGTTTTACTGTCTTGCTGGATTACAGATTTATCTAAGGATTCATTAATTTGTCTCACTGTGGTGTGTGTTTAGCCATTTTGAATTTCCAAAACACTGTTTTTGCCCATTTATTTTCAGCCAGATCCTTTTCTGAGAAATAGTTTACGCAGGCCTGAAAGGGGTCAGTGTTGCCAAATTTTTACGAAGCAATGTTCCTTTCTTTTAACACCCCCCCCCCCCCCAAAAAAAATTTTAAGACTCCAAAACACCTTTTTAAAATAAGTTTAGCAAAAAAAAAATTGTGAAACTGAATGCAAAAACAAATTTGGCCTCTTATCAAAGCAAAAACGTTTTGAAAAAGCGAATGTTGTTTCACACACCATTACCTATTATTCTGTGATGTTATACATAACCAACAGCGCGAGAGTCAGGCCGCAAGACAAGGGTAGTGGTGGTCTGCTTTGCTTTGTGTTGGTCAATGGATGGTTTACAGAAATGGATGGGCCGCCCAGTGGGCATAGTGGGAGTTCCCTTTCCTAATCTTGACGATAAAATAATAGAAGGGCAGAGGTTAGATAGCACCCTGGGGCCATGTGCTCCCACTATACATTGGGTGGTTAAGTTGCTCAGGGAGATCTCACTTGTCTACAACCGAAGGCTGCAAGGGAGCTCTTGTCCCAATGGGCAGCTCCATTGGTTTACTTGGGTGCCGCCAGAGGGAGGTACAGGGAGGAGGGCTCCTTCCCCAGAGGATTGAGCCCTGCCGCAAACCAGACACAGATGCAAGCCTGCCATTTACTGAATTCTAAATGCATTGGTTTCCAGCGGCCACGGAAGTGTCATATTGTAGAATCAGAAGTATTCTCTGACTACTGCTGCACCTCACCGCGGGGAGTGGGAGACCGGGAAAAACAGAAAAAAATTTTGCCTGGAGAGGAGTGGAGGAGGAGGAAAAGTGAGACACAAAGAAAGGATAGCACTATTATTGTCCAGAAAAAGCCTGCTCTTTAAAATTAATAAAAGTGTTTATTTGAACCTTGGACATGTGGCCACACTGCAGTTTGATTCTGTAACTGTTATCTAGTGTGCTTGACAGAAGATAGTCTTTGCTCAGTTACATAGCACTAAGACGGATTGAAATCTAAGTATTCAGCATAGACCTCAGTGTTAACATTTGCAGTGCACCAAGTCCCTGTTATATGCCATTTGGTATGGAATTTATAAAGGCAGTATTAATGTTTGTGATGCGCTGAAATGACCAAAGCAATGCAGAAAAACAGAGAGACGCACAAAGATTTATTCTTTTATTAAGATGGATTACCAATACAAAATGGTGGCCAAAGAAAGTATGCCACCTTGCAACATTTACATGTAAAAAGATAATCGCCTATACGCATTGGTTAAAATGTAACAGAAACTTGGATAACAGATACTATCACTAAAATTAAAAATCGATTTTCATTGACGAGTGATTTCTGGTTTATAGTAACGTTTAAATCAACAGGATTGTTGCCCATTCTTTCCCCACAAAGGGGAGCAGAGTTAGAACATAAGTTTTTTTTTTCCTCCAAGGAAAGCTGTGCCTGTGAAGTGTATAGCACAAGTCTGCTCTTCAACTTGTAGAGAGATAAAAGTATAAACACATTTATAGGAGGAGGTTTATTCCTACAATCAGGATTACCCACAGAGCTTCCTACAACTAGTCCCTTATCAGGGATTGAACCCTGCTGCAACCAGAAAAGAAACACAAACCTGCCATTTACCTAAGTCACTGTCCTAAGTGAGCAGTTTTCCCATTTTCAAATTCACAATTTGAAATTCTTCTCAATGAAATGAGTTCACGTTCACATACAGTGTGCTAGCCTTTCAGTCTGTTTGCAGTACAACTCTGCTAGCGCTGCATGCACATCATGGACAGGAACTGCAGGCATTTTCCATTTCCTGACTTATGCTCAATCACGTATCCCCACACTGTAAATAAAGTGGCAGAAAATTGCTCTCGTATCATGTACATCAGCAGTTTAGCCTAATAGATAAAGTTCCCGGCATTACAAAGCGGGAGCTGAAGTCCCCTTTTGGAGCACATTAATCCCTCCCACTGCCCAGATCATCCTCCTGGGCATTTTGTTTCTATGTGCTTAGCAGAACTGCCAAGCAAATTCTCTTCTTGGTGGTTACACAATGGAACGAAATCTGAAGTTTGCTTTCTGTTTGCACTTGAGCAGATTCCTTTAGCTGTAGAGAAAGCACATTCATTTAGGCACAACAAATATGCCATGGCCTACTCATTTGGTCTGTCAATCTAAATAAATAAATAAAAATTCTGCAGGTCATAACATCCAAAAAAGCAAACGTTCACTAGGTGTGCTTTTTAATATCGCATTACAGCTCACTCTAGTTGGAGTAAAGCAAAAACAAATTCTTCTTTGATGTCTACCTGGACCTTACAGGCATAAGCAGATGACAAGGACGCAAAATGAGTAAAACATCGGTGAATGATGTGCCTCAAAATACAAATTCCCATTCTTCTGTTGTGGTATTTTCTAAACAGCGGTCTACAGGTTACCTGCAGTTCTTAATTTTAACCTCTCCAAACATCTCCACAATCACCTTTCTAGTAAGGTGACTTCATGGGAATTGTCTTCCTATGAAGTCAGTAGATGGATTGGGAGAGCATGGGTGCCTCATGAGGTTGCTGGGAAGGGGTGTGTGGTGCTACAGATATCTCCACAAAAGGATGAAGGTCTAAGTTTTTACAGAGTTTTACTGGTGTTTCCTGTTTTGCTATATGGTTGCGAGACATGGGCACTATGCAGTGACCTGAGACGAAGACTGGACTCCTTCGGTACTGTGTCTTTTCGGAGAATCCTTGGGTACCACTGGTTTGACTTTGTGTAAAATGAGCAGTTGGTCATGGAGTCCCGAATGAGGCCCATTAACTGGATTGTAAGGAAGTATGAGTTACGGCACTACGGCCATGTGGCACAATTCTCAGAGGGTGATCCGGCTCACGGGATACTCATTGCTGAGCAGCTCAACCAGGCCAAGGGGACACCCACATAACACCTGGCTGTGGTAGATAGAGGGTCATTTCCAGGGGTGGTACTGGACCTGCCTTGGGGGGGGGGGGGGTTACCAACTGGAAACCTGAGCCGTTTTGTTGTGTGGGGGGCATGGCAACACACTGTGCCAGTGCATGCTCCCCAACCTGACCTGATATGGGAAATAATCTTTAACATAGGAAAGGTGCTATATAAATAAAATTTATTATTATGATTATTATTATTAATACACTTCACATTCTCATTGTCATCTCCTGAATGAGATACACAAAGCTGTATCACTGCCAATACGTCTACTTCACCTGAACTTAACTGTTATAAAGATGTTTAAATGAATACTAAATTTAAAAATTTCAATGTAATACAGAATGGCAGATATTGCAGTTCATACAGTTAGGTCCATAAACATTTGGACAGAGACAACTTTTTTCTAATTTTGGTTCTGTACATACCACAATGAATTTTAAATGAAACAACTCAGATGCAGTTGAAGTGCAGACTTTCAGCTTTAATTCAGTGGGGTGAACAAAACAATTGCATATAAATGTGAGGCAACTAAAGCATTTTTTTAACACAATCCCTTCATTTCAGGGGCTCAAAAGTAATTGGACAATTGACTCAAAGGCTATTTCATGGGCAGGTGTGATCAAGTCCGTCGTTATGTCATTATCAATTAAGCAGATAAAAGGCCTGGAGTTGATTTCAGGTGTGGTGCTTGCATGTGGAAGATTTTGCTGTGAACAGACAAAATGCAGTCAAAGGAGCTCTCCATGCAGGTGAAAGAAGCCATCCTTAAGCTGCAAAAACAGAAAATACCCATCCGAGAAATTGCTACAATATTACGAGTGACAAAATCTACAGTTTGGTACATCCTGAGAAAGAAAGCAAGCACTGGTGAACGCAAAAAGACCTGGACGTCCATGGAAGACAACAGTGTTGGATGATCGCAGAATCATTTCCATGGTGAAGAGAAACCCCTTCACAACAGCCAACCAAGTGAACAACACTCTCCAGGGGGTAGGCGTATCGATATCCAAGTCTACCATAAAGAGAAGACTGCATGAAAATAAATACAGAGGGTGCACTGCAAGGTGCAAGCCACTCATAAGCCTCATGAATAGAAAGGCTAGATTGGACTTTGCAAAAGAACATCTAAAAAAAGCCAGCACAGTTCTGGAAAAACATTCTTTGGACAGATGAAACCAAGATCAACCTCTACCAGAATGATGGCAAGAAAAAAGTATAGAGAAGGCGTGGAACAGCTCATTATCCAAAGCATACCACATCATCTGTATGACACGGTGGAGGCAGTGTGATGGCTTGGGCGTGCATGGCTGCCAGTGGCACTGGGACACTAGTGTTTATTGATGATGTGACACAGGACAGAAGCAGCCGAATGAATTCTGAGGTGTTCAGAGACATACTGTCTGCTCAAATCCAGCTAAATGCAGTCAAATTGATTGGGTGGTGTTTCATGATACAGATGGACAATGACCCAAAACATACAGCCAAAGCAACCCAGGAGTTTATTAAAGCAAAGAAGTGGAAAATTCTTGAATGGCCAAGTCAGTCACCTGATCTTAACCCAATTGAGCATGCATTTCACTTGTTGAAGACTAAACTTCAGACAGAAAGGTCCACAAACAAACAGCAACTGAAAGCCGCTGCAGTAAAGGCCTGGCAGAGCATTAAAAAGGATGAAACCCAGCATCTGGTGATGTCCATGAGTCCAAGACTTCAGACTGTCATTACCAGCAAAGGGTTTTCAACCAAGTATTAGAAATGAACATTTTATTTCCAGTTATTTAATTTGTCCAATTACTTTTGAGCCCCTGAAATGAAGGGATTGTTTTAAAAAAAAATGCTTTAGTTGCCTCACATTTTTATGCAATCGTTTTGTTCACCCCACTGAATTAAAGCTGAAAGTCTGCACTTCAACTGCATCTGAGTTGTTTCATTTAAAATTCTTTGTGGTAATGTACAGAACCAAAATTAGAAAAAAGTTGTCTCTGTCCAAATATTTATGGATCTAACTGTATATCTAAAAATGAAGAAAAGTCAAACAAAAAACTATGCCTCTCAAAGAAATAATCCTATCAAATATATATATTTTTTTTTACATGTGACTTACCCTATGAAGACTGTAGTAATAATTAATGAAAAATTTAACCTCATGCTTTCATGGAGAACTTAAATAAGAAACTTTGTTGAAATGGAGCACTGTGAACAATATAAAAATGCCCATGAATTACTTATGTCATATAATCTACATTATGTCACATAAGTCATTCAGTTGTATTGTGCATAGCAATAAAAATATATACATTTTTTGCTAAAATATTGTTAAATAAATACATCCTGAAAAATCAAAACAGTGCACTCAGAGGAAGTGAGTTCACACAGAAATTAGAATTTGAATTGACAGCAGGACCCTTGACCAGTGAATGACCAATAAACTTTCAGAACGTCTGCAATCTTGATTCTTCATGAAAACACACCACCTGGGGTAAGTAACATATATAAAACAAAAATAATGTTTTTGGGATGAGTTTAACTTCATGTATTCTCTTAGTCTTACTCAGTAATATGAAAGACTCCTAATGTATGACTAGTCAGGAGGTGGACATACTCAAGATAAGTGGGACAAGAAGTGGGCTTTCGAATTGACATGGCCTTTACCCACCTAATTTTCTCAACATTTGAGCAAGTATAGTGATCACAACTAAATCATCAATTTAATTTCAGCCCAGGCACAGAATCACTACCCCAACTGAGTAAACATTCAAGTTCATCATATTTTATTAGATTGCTATGGATGTTCAGCGAAGAGCCAATATAAAAATCAAAAGGCACCTACCATCTTCAGCCAGAGCTCCCCATCCTGTTACCCAACAAGGTTTTCCAGGAGGAAATGTGTGTGAGGAGTCAGGCAGGCAGATGGAGTGGATCGTGTTGGTGAACTCTAGAGGTGCCGCAAGTTCAAGCAAGGCAATGTCATTATCAAAGTTCATAGAGTTGTAGTTTTTATGGGTGATAATCCGCTTAATTTTCCGTTGCTGAACACTGTTCATCTCCTGTTGGTCTCGCATTCCACTGTACGTTTGCCAGTTTTCAGGAAGAGCATTACTAAAGGCAAGAAAATGAACATGAGTAAAGACAGGACAACGTGAGAAATACAAAATGGCCACTGAGCCACTAAGGATCTCAAACTTGGTAAGGATATGTGACAAAACACAAACAAATATACACACACATACACATTTGAAGTTTTCTAAAGTTTGGTGCCAACACCAGTACAATTTTCTGCCGCATTAATTCTTCAATTATCATAAGAACATTACAACAAAACAAAGTTAATGAACATTCATCCCATCAAAGCAGATCGTTGAAGCTTAATTAATCTTTTCTGGTTTATATGGAACAATGTCCACACAAGTTTTAGATATCTCTACTGTTTCACTTGCTTTAACATTTTCTGTTTAATGGATGCACATGTGTGGTGGTTACCATTGAAAAGGAATGGAGAGGAAGGGGCTGGAGGATGATGGTATGATATGAATGTTAAGACCAGAGCTGCTCGTTTTTAAAAAATGTGAGAAGCAACACAGGACCAGATATTCCACACTAAAGCTGTATGGAACTAAAGTGGATCGATTTTGGGGCGATCCCCTTATTCAGTACCTGTCACAGATCATGCAAGGCCAAGAGGCAATAAGGATTGTGGGCTAAAAAAATCCAGATCTCCACCCCTAAAACATTCACTTTACATTTTGCAAGTCTATTGCCAAAGTAGAACATAAAATATCAATAACGCCTATAAATAAAGTCTGTGGCTGAGGAATGATAGCATGACTAGTGCCAAAGGTTTGCAGCCTGTGGCATCTCTGGGTGTATTGAACAACTTGAACAAAAGGTATGTTTTAAAGGGTGAGAATTCTGAAAATAAAAACAGAATACTGTCCAGTTTAAATTCTGAGAAAAAGAAATTTAATCATATGGAATCCATTTAGGATCTCTGTACTGTTTAACACTGTATGTTCTTGCATTTTCTTTTTCATGCAAAGATCTGCTTTGTCCAGATTGGATATGGATCAAAATTAAGGTGGATGATCAAAAGGTAACATTTAGAAATATTTGTTCATAAGGCCTTAGAACTGTGTCACTGTTTTTTGCAGATGATGTGGTCAAAATTACTATTTGCTTGATGGCACACATTGAGAAGGTTTGCGACTCAGCGTCAAGAGGCAGGGATGAGGATCAGCACATCCAAATCTGAACCATACCACCTGCACTTCAGAACACCTGAAGCTAAGCCCGATCGGGCCTGGCCAGTACTTGAATGGGAGACCAACCAGGAAAATGCTTGGGTTGTTGCTGGAACAGGTGTTAGTGAGGCCAGCAGGGGGTGCCTACACCGTGGTCTGAATGTGGAGGCAAATGCCCCAGTGCAGTGATGGGGACACTGTGCTGTAAAAATGGTGCCGTCCTTTGGATGAGAGGTAAAACTGAGGTGCTGACTCTCTGTGGTCATTAAAGATCTTTGGGCGTTCTTTGTCAAGAGTAGGGTGGATTCTGATGTTTGGGCTAAATAGTCCACCACGGCATAGTCTATTCTAACCCTGTAATCACGTCCTGTCTCTGATTGGCTAACTATCTCTCACCCCTTCACCACCTAACAGCTAATGTGTGGTGAGTGTACTGGAGCAAAATGACAGCCATTGCATTATCCAGATGGATGCTGCACATTAGTGGTGGTTGAAGTGGGTCCCCGCTCACTGTGCAAGGCACTATGAGTACCTTGAAAAACACTATATAAATGTAATGAATTATTATTGTTTTTATCATTTAAAAAGGTGGATCATCCCCTTCAAGTGGGAGGTGAGTTACTGCTCAATTGGATGAGTTTAAGTCCCACGGGATCTTGTTCATGAGTGAGAGGAAAAGGGATGGCTAAACTGACAGGAGGATTGGGGAAGTGAGTGCAGTTATGAAGTTGCTATACCGATCTGGAGTGGTGAAGAAAGTCCCAAGTCATAACAGGATTCTCTCTCTTTTTATTTAAGATTTTATTGAATTTATGAAATTCAAATAACATTCCATACAAGCAAGTCAAATTTTACAAAACTATGTCCAAATCGTATCAACCTCCACCCAAGAGAAAGAGAGCTAGGCCAAAAGAGTAAAACTTTAATAGTAGGGCAAATAAATAAATAAATGGAATAAAAAAGGGAAGAGAATCTGCTTCCTCAATTTAAATGGTTGTTGTAAAATGTTATTGATTAGATCCTGACAGGTTTTAAAAAAAAGTTTTGCACAGATCCTCCAAGTGAATATTTGATTTTTTTCCAATTTCAAATAATATATTAACATCACCTGCTGACTTAGGATTCTTCCAGTTGAGCAAGATAAGCCAATGTGCCAATAGTGAAGTAAATGCAATCACAGTTTGTTTGTCCTTCTCCACCTTAAGCCCATCTGTGAGCCCACCAAACACAGCTGTTAATGGGTTAGGAGGGATTGTGACACCAAGGCTGTCTGAAAGGCACTTAAAGATTTAGGTCCAGAATGATGTTAATTTGGTGCAGGCCCAAAACATGTGACCCAGTGAGGCTGGAACTTGATTGCAATGTTCGCAGGTTGGATCTTGCCCTGGAAACATTTTGGACAATTTTAAATGAGACAGAGGTGCTCGTTAGGTGATTTTAAGTTGAATAATTATATCCTTTGTGCATATGGAGCTCGAGTGAATTTTGTACATGGCTGCCTTCCACTCCTTTTTTGAGATGTTGAGTGAGAGATCCTTTTCCCACTGTACTCAGTGATCTTTGACAGGGAGGGACTTTAAAATGTTTTTGTATATTACAGAAATACTGTCTGAGTCCTCAAGACTGATCAATATTTTTCTGGCATAGAGGTAGGTGGAAGGTGACAAAAATTGGGCAGATTTTATTTAGCAAAGTTTCTAATTTGGAGGTAGTGAAAGAAATGTGTTGCTGGAAAGTTAAATTTGGAGTGTAATTGTTCGAAGGATGCACAGACATTGTCTATGTCCAGATCTTAATCCCAAATGTTTTCTAGACATTAAAAACCGCGTACATTTGAAAGGATAGAAAAAGGTGGTTATCATGCAGAGGTGCCACAGATAGAAGCTTTTCTATCTTGAAGTATTTCCTACATTGGTTCCATATTTTGAGTGAATGAAGCACAATTGGGGTCTTAGTATATTGATGATACCTTGTAGTTTTATTTACTGGGGAACAAAGCAAGGAATATAAAGAAGTACTGCAGGATTTTATTTTTATTGTGGACCAAGCCTTTGTATTTTTACCTATTTATGTCAATGTCCAGGTTTTTATAGCTTGTATATTCGCTGCCCAGTGATAAAATTGAAAGTTAGGTAGAGCCATGCCATCTTCTGCCTTAGGTCTTTGTAGGGTCGCCCTTTGGATAACATGGATGTTTTGAATTCCAAATAAATGAGGTTAGGATTGAATCTAACTTCTTAAAAAATGATCTATTGATGTATATTGGAATGCTTTGAAACAGAGAAAAAAGCTTAGGAAGGATATTCATCTTGACAGTGTTAATTCATCCAGCTAAAGTGAGATGAAGGGTTGACCATCTATGCAAGTCTTGCTTAATTTTTTTCCATGCAGACAGCAAAATTTTGTTGATAAAGAGCTTTATGTTTACTTGTGATGTTTACCCCTAGGTATTTAAACTGATCTCGATGATAAAAGGGAAGGTGTCCAATCTAATATTGTGTGCTTGAGAGTTCACTGGAAAGAGCACACTTTTATTCAAATTAATTCTGAGACCTGCAATCTTTTGAAATTCTATTAGGACTGCAGGCACAGTATTTCTGTGGATCTGATATATTATATATATATATATATATATATATATATATATATATATATATATATATATATATATATATATATATATATATATATTCACGGCATTCGTAGTCTGTGTCACAATCTGATTGTATGGGTGGTTACCTACCAGGTAACACTTGTGGTTGGCCAGTAATCTGCTAACATCCGCCACGGTGCCCTCAGTTTGTGAGGAGCAGGTCATAGAATGGTTGAAATAGTTTACTGTCAAATAAATGCAAAGAGTACGCGACACGTGTTTTGCCCTAATTCTGGGCTCATCAGGCGTACAAACTCCACTGCACTCCCTCTCGGGAATCGAACCTCGGACGTCAGCGGCGATGCCCCTAACGTTGCGCCACGGCGTGTGGTTCGTTTATTTGACAGCATGTAGATCGGGGTAATTACATTCACGGCATTCGAAGTCTGTGTCACAATCTGAATGTATGGGTGGTTACCTACCAGGTAACGCTTGTGGTTGGCCAGCAATCTGCTAACATCCGCCACGGTGCCCTCAGTTTGTGAGGAGCAGATCATAGAATGGTTGAAATAGTTTACTGTCAAATAAATGCAAAGAGTACGCGACACGTGTTTCTCTACATGCTGTCAAATAAACGAACCACACGCCGTGGCGCAACGTTAGGGGCATCGCCTCTGGCGCTGACGTCCGAGGTTCGATTCCCAAGAGGGAGTGCAGTGGAGTTTGTACGCCTGATGAGCCCAGAATGAGGGCGAAACACGTGTCGCGTACTCTTTGCATTTATTTGACAGTAAACTATTTCAACCATATATATACAGTGTATATATATATATATATATATATATATATACACCATATCATCTGCATATAATTAAATTTTCTGATCAAAATAAAAAAAAAAAAAAAGGGGGTCACCTTTCGATTTACCAGTCGTTCGATCTATGTCTCTACCCTCACCTACTGTTATCATCTTTGGATATTGACTGAAAAAATGAGATTGTGGATACAAGTGGCCCAAATGAGCTTTCTCCACTTGTTGCCTGGGTTCACCCTTAGAGACAGTGTGAGAAGTGCAGACATCGGGGAAGACTGAAGTGGAGCTGCTGACCCTCCACATCAAGAAGAGCCAGCTGAAGAGGTTTGGGTATCTAAAATGGATGGCTTCCTATGGAGGTTTTAGGGGCATGACCAGCTGGGAGGAGACCCAGGAGAAGACGCTGGGCTCACTGGGAGGATTATATCTCCCAGATGGCCTGGGAACGCCTTGGGATCCGACAGTATGAGCTGGCAAGTGTAGCTGGGGAAAAGGACATAGTCTCACTGCTAACCTGGTCTCAGATAAGCAGTGGAAAATTAATGAATGAATGAAGTTCTGTTATTTTTTACTAAGCATAGTTGATTACTCCGACTCTTCAAATCACTCCCATTTCCAGCTTGCAGTTAATTCATAACTCTGTAAGCAAGCATTTCAACTAAAGATAGGTAACAGTAACTTGAGTAATATGATCTAATTGTCCGGTTGCTATGTCTCAGTCATTCCAATTGATGGCGCATTACAAACATGCAACACTTTTTTTTTAGAAATCTCATGCCAAATGGCACATAACAGAGTCATGCACATTGCATGATGCAATGCAAATGTTAAATGCAGAGGTCTACATTGATTACTTAAATTTCAACAATTCTTAGATGGGTATCACAACTAGTGAAATATAAAGTTATAAATGGCTTTACCTCCTTTATTGTACAGGAAGATACACTTGAAGGAGGCCCCGAATATTCTGTTGTAACTTCCGTTAGGATCAAGCAATTTGAACAAAACAATATGCTATATACTTTGATGTATGTGTAATCAATTGCATTGCATGCAATGCAACAAGTGGTTACCGTTTTCTGCCAGACACATTTCGACGCATTGCTCCATGATCCTGAACGTATTGGCAAGCGTCTCAACGGGAATAGCAGCAATTTCATGTTGGATGTTTTCCTTCAATTGTTCTACAGTGCGACGCTTGTTCCGATAGACTTTTTCTTTGAGCATAACCCAAAGGAAGAAGTCTGGTGGTGTCAGATTCGGCGACCATGGTGGCCAAAGCCCCTTTGAAATTACCCTGTTGCCGAAGGAGGACTCAGTTTCTGCCATGCTCCTAGCCGACGTGTGACACGTTGCTGCATTTTGCTGGAAGTGACCTTAAGTTAACTCACGATCATCCAGTTGATTCTGACATCGCTTAAATGAATTGGTGACCCAATAGGTTTGCATGATGAAGACGCGCTGCTCAATACTGTACAGCACCATCCTGATGAGAAGTTGAGTGACTGAGTGAAGGGGTATGGGCGATATGTACCCAGAAGTTTCAAATGGAGATTAAATGTCGCAATGGCTGTCTGGCACCTACCTCATCGCTCCGACACAGGGGTATCCCGGCTTGTTTGAAGCGCAATATACTGAGGAGCACAATACATGTTGTTTCATTCAGATTGCTGTGTCCTAGCGAGAGTTATTACAGAATATTCGGGGCCTCTTTTTAGTGAATCTCCCTGTACCTTATAACCTAATACTTTTAACACTAGAGTGCAAACTTTGATCACAAAATGAAGTCTTAAATCTAATATAAATAAAAAATAAGAGCAAAACAGCTGGTATTTTATTGAATCTTTGTTCTGGCACTGTCCATTATGGTTTTTCTCCAATTTTGGAAACTTTGAACAGCAGTTTCTTTGTTTATGCCTTTAATTGTTTTTGGGGGGGTCTATTACTTTCTGATTTTTCTGATGGCCTATGCCATATTTTTATGTCAATGGTGACCCCATTGCCAGTCACATGACCAGGTGTTGTCACAACACAAATCTTATTTAAAATGGAGTTTGCAGCAGTCGGCATCCAAGTATGAGATCTGGCAGTTTTGTTAAGATGGACTCTTGATTGCTGACTTCCCACTAAATACTTAGATGACACCTCAGCCTGGTTTATTTCTTGGTCTCTTAAAATTCTCTCCAGGCTTTCATAACAGGTATGATCAAATTAAGAATATACTGTACATGGAATTGAACTGTTTCAAGAATTTAATTTGAGAATGAAGTCCTTATCCCTTTAACTTACGGTATTCTTGTTACAACTCAAGGTGCAGCTATTCATACAGCTTTATTGCCTGTTATGAGAATATAGATTGATAATATGGATTGATGAGACATGGTGGGCTGAAAGAGCTACTCTAAGCAAAATTTAAATGGACCTTTTTGTAAATAGGAAAATGTATTAGAGTTAGTTACTGTGTATACAGTTTACTAGGTTTCCCTAAATAAAGGAATGACTGAGCAGGATTGGCTCCTGTGACACCAATCTATACCATGAAAAGATTTTGTGGTCTATGGGTTAGCAAGAACTAGTCAAACAATGTATACAGACATACAGGCACTCACTCTGGGTTGCTGGTCGAGAAGCAATGAGATGCCGAGACGAGCCAACGCTCCGAGATGATTGAGGCCGCACAGGTGTGACCATTTGTCTGAAAGTGCAGACTAACCTGCCATGGCCACTCCCCGATATCTGCATCAGTGCCACCCACAATACGATTGTGCTTATAAGGACGAATCCCACAATCTTCAACATTTTAAGAAAGCAGGGTAAAAAGGAAAAAAAAAAAAAAGTTACAAGTTAGTGGTCTTCATAAGATGAAAGAAATGTAACTGCTACTAGGTGGATGAAACAAAACAAACTTACTGCAGTTCTCCTCATCAGAGCCATCCTCACAGTCTTCTTTCCCATCACATTCTGCATTGGCACAGTTTACACATTTATTATTCTTGCACTTGAAGGTGAAATCGGTACAGATCCCAGTGGCTGTCCAGGACCAAAAATGTAAAACCATTTTACATCAGAGAAACAGCCAATAGTCATATTCAGAATGTGCAGTAACTGCTTTTGGTTTAAGCATTTGTGGAGTGCTACACATAAACTGCAGCCACACACAGTGTGACAGCTGGAGCATTAAGGAAGCAGTCATTAAACTCTCAACTCCAAGTACAAACAGAAATAAAATGCAATCATTAGAGGTCCCTAACATCAAACTATTCAATAAGTGTAGTTAGAAGCAGGGTTCTGCCAATCATCTTATCAGCTCCTTTCACACATGCAGGCTCTGCCAAAATTTAGAGGTAAATTACTGAAATGAGATCATGCGTGAACAAAGCCATACCTCAGGATCCAACGTGGCAACTGTCCAGTTAGATGGCTAAGTTTAGAAGTGTTTGTTGTGCTGTTGAACAATGTAGTTCCTCATGTTGTGGTCTGTACTGATATTCTAATTGTATGACCTTTACAAAAATCAAAACCCCTCAACTAGCACTGTTATAACAATAAATTATTTACATTTACAAAAGATTGCACTATTCTTTGGAATTTATTGCTTTCGCTTATAGAGTATGTGCATATGTGGGACAGTGTGCCGGCACAGTGATTGACTGCCTCACAGACCCAGCAAAATATTATCACCTTCTAACATAAGACATGCAACTGTGGATACAACTGAAGTAGCTGGGAGATTTAGCTAATAAATGTACAGAGGTCTTCCTTTACCTCAATAGTTTTTAGCAGCCATGAAGAAAGTTTCTTTACAGTTTTATGAGACTACCTACAGTAATCTAAAAAAAATTGTGAAACTCTAATAAGCAAACTGCTCTCCACTGAAATCAAGGAAAAAACAATTGAGCCACTGGCCATAGCAAAGGGCTGCAGTTTTCCCCATCGGTAAAGACAGCACTGCACTTACTGACTCAGAAATAAGCGACGCGGTGGTACAAACTTCAAAATCAGGCCAAAAACAAAAAAGGAGTGGTATGCATAAGCCCCTGCTGCAATAATCTTGTACTCAGATTGCTCCGTTTCTGCTTCCCTATCTATAGCACCATTTATGTTTCCAACAGGTCTCTGTGAATTGAGTGGATTGGGTCAAAACAGCATTACATTCTCAAACCTGCTTAATTCAACTCAGAAGTCATGGGTATTGGGGTGTGTGTGGGGGGGGCTCAGTACTTACTGGGTGTAGGTGTGAATACAGCCATGAACAGCGTGCCACTCCATCACGGGAGCCACTCACACACACACAGAACAATCAAACATGCGTGTATTTGGTGTTGTGGAAGCGAGTACCAGAATACTTCAAGGAACACCAACACAGACTTGTGGAGAATGTGCAGATTTCACATCGAGAATCACCAGGTGAATGCCACCACCATTTACGGTATTTATATAGCACATTTACATGAAAGTAGGTCAAAGTGCTTTACAATACTAATAGCTAAACACTAAAGATCTGTAATTTATAACAATAGAGACTTAATGTCCAGTCTAATCACAAATTACGGTCAGATGGCCTAGCACAGAGGTGGTGAACTCCAGGCCTGGAGTGCCGCAGTGGCTGCAGGTTTTCATTCTAACCCTTTTCCTAATCAGTGACCAGTTTTCACTGCTAATTAACTTTTTCCCCATCACTTTAATAGCCCTGTTAGAAGAGTTCAGCCCTTTGATTTGATTCTTTTCTTCATTAAATGACAGCCAAGCAGAAATGAGATGTGAAACGAGCTAACAGATGACCAGCTAAACTGGGGCTTCAAACTCCAACCAATTTCACTCCAATCACTTTCTTAATGAGAAGCCAATTCTTGCTGTTAATTAAACCTGTTATTTAATTCCATGGCTTGTTGCTGCTCTCATTCTGCCACAGCAGACATTTCGAAAACTGTTGTTTTTCTGTTCTTTCTAAGAGCACCGTCAAAATGTTTTGGTTACCTGAGAGATCAACCTTACCAAGACCATCACCTCTCTTTAATTTCAGATATTGTGTAATGGGCACAGGAGAGCTGGTCATGTGGTGGCTTGTTTTGTGTCTCATTATTGTTTGGTTGCTAATTAAAGAAAAAGAAACAACTAAGGGGCCTGAGTCAAGTTAATTAAAAGAAGTAAACAGCAGCAAAAACTGGTCACTAATTAAGAAGATGGTAAGATTGAAAACCTGCAGCCACTGCGGTACTCGAGGCCTGGAGTTCGCCACCCCTGGCCTAGGAGGATAGGGAAATAAAAACTCCAGTTGGCGGGATGTTAGTGTAGCTCACCAGGCTATTTAAGAAATGGCCGAGGTCACCACTGCCTAACCTTGGATGGTCGTGCGTTAAACAGTCAGGGTGTCCAGTAACGTATCAGTAAGCAAATTCCACAAAACACCCAGAATCAGTCAGCCATGTTGGGAACATGCACTGGTTACAGTGCGTTGCTGTACCCACCACACGACGAACCAGGGATCCGAATTGCAACGGGTGACACCTCAGCAGCACACTGAACAGGACTGGATGCAGAGTAACATCATACCCAGGATAGAGCAGTTACAGGTTAAGGGCCTTGCTCAAGTCACTTCTGGCATTTACAGGATTTGGCACAGATCCCTAGCCTCAGAGACACCACTCCACCCACAATGGCTAAAACTAAAATTTCCTGGGTGCAAAGTGTAATAGATGTGTAATTCTCCATGCTAATTCCATCCTGCCCCTTGTTCTTCCAGTGAGCTTTTGCCAACTGTGGGTTCCACACACACATCCCTAGTTAATTACCAGAAGAGTCCCTTATTACCTCCCATTAGCAATGGATACCAGTGCTTCTAATCGACAGAATTGTTGCCTCTTCACTCATTTAAATTATGTACGTTGCCCCTTCTCTTGGCATATGCAGTCTCTCCATTAGGCATCAAGTGTCAGGCTAAACACGTATGGATGGATGGATGGATGGATGGATGGATGGATGGATGGATGGATGGATGGATACTTTATTAATCCCAATGGGAAATTCACATTCTCCAGCAGCAGCATACTGATACAATAAATAATATTAAATTAAAGAATGATAATAATACAGGTGAAAAACAGACAATAACTTTGTATAATGTTAAATGTTAACGTTTACACCCCCGGGTGGAATTGAAGAGTCGCATAGTTTGGGGGAGGAACGATCTCCTCAATCTGTCAGTGGAACAGGACAGTGACAGCAGTCTGTCGCTGAAGCTGCTCCTCTGTCTGGAGATGACACTATTTAGTGGATGCAGTGGATTCTCCATAATTGATAGGAGCCTGCTGAGCGCCCTTCGCTCTGCCACAGATGTTAAACTGTCCAGCTCCATGCCAACAATAGAGACTGCCTTCCTCACCAGTTTGTCCAGGCGTGAGGCGTCTTTCCTCTTAATGCTGCCTCCCCAGCACACCACTGCGTAGAAGAGGGCGCTCGCCACAACCGTCTGATAGAACATCTGCAACATCTTATTGCAGATGTTGAAGGACGCCAGCCTTCTAAGGAAGTATAGTCGGCTCTGTCCTTTCTTGCACAGCGCATCAGTATTGGCAGTCCAGTCTAATTTATCATCCAGCTGCACTCCCAGATATTTATAGGTCTGCATCATCTGCACACAATCACCTTTGATGATCACGGGGTCTATGAGGGGTCTGGGCCTCCTAAAATCCACCACCAGCTCTTTGGTTTTGCTGGTGTTCGGTTGTAGGTGGTTTGAGTCGCACTCATCCTCCAGCCCATTCCTGATGCAGCCCATGATAGCAGTGTCATCAGCGAACTTTTGCACATGGCAGGACTCCGACTTGTATTGGAAGTCCGATGTATATAGGCTGAACAGGACCGGAGAAAGTACAGTCCCTTGTGGCGCTCCTGTGTTGCTGACCACAATGTCAGACGTGCAGTTCCCAAGACGCACATACTGAGGTCTGTCTTTAAGATAGTCCACGATCCATGCCACTAGGTATGAATCTAATCCCATCTCTGTCAGCTTGTCCCTAAGGAGCAGAGGTTGGATTGTGTTGAAGGCGCTAGAGAAATCTAGAAACATAATTCTTACAGCACCACTGCCTCTGTCCAAGTGAGAGACGGATCGGTGTAGCATATAGATGATGGCATCCTCCGCTCCCACCTTCTCCTGATATGCAAACTGCAGAGGGTCAAGGACGTGTTGAACCTGTGGCCTAAGGTGGTGAAGCAGCAGCCTCTCCATGGTCTTCATCACATGTGATGTCAGAGCAACAGGCCGAAAGTCATTCAGCTCACTAGGACGTGATACCTTTGGGACTGGGGTGATACAAGATGTTTTCCAAAGCCTCGGGACTCTCCCTGTTCCAGGCTCAGGTTGAAGATGCGCTGTAGAGGATTCCCCAGCTCCGATGCACTAGTGGGGATCTACAGTAAAAATATGGGACAAAGAAACTGACCGTCCACCACAGACCTATCCGCAAAAACTGTAGGAGTGGTAAAGGAGTGTTTGTGCAGTGTTTGCCACAATCCAATGATTAGAAAATTGTGCTCCAAGCTGAATCTCTCTTCTTGTGGTGAATTACGACACATGGATATCAGCTCTTGAGATGTCTAGTAGAATCACACAAAATTCAAGAGCATTCACCCTGAAGGAAGCGACCCAGTTATTTTGCAATTGTGCAGGGTTGAATGAAAACATTTTAAGGGCCTGTGCAGCCTTTGTTTTTGATACTCACAATTATCGCATGAAGACTCATCACTGCCATCAGAACAATCTTTTACAGCGTCACACAATTTGCTCTTGGAGATACAGACCCCATTATTGCATTTCCACTGATCAGGATCACAACCTTGAAATAAAAAAAGAAAAGGAATGAAACATGTGGGAGAGATTTTCGGGAAGCTATTGGTTTCTGGACAGAAAGTTCAGGTTAGCACAACAAAACGGAGGCTTGGCAGCTTCAGAAACGGAGTTCTTCCAAATCAAGCCCTGCTTTTTTTTTTTTTTATGAGCAGCAACTATCGTCCACTTAAAAAGACTCAATTTCAAAGTCATTCCTTCATCTAAAACCACTATTTACTTAGTTCTTCTGAACACAGCGGGCATATGAAGCAAAAGTAAGAGATATTGATAGAGGGGCTCAGCACAAATAGAATCTCAAATTCCCACAGTGACTTTCACACAAAGAAAATAAACTCCCTGGCACTGTCACGTGCAGACTCCATTTAGCAGATTAGAAAACATCAAGGCCTTGTTTCTGCTGAGCTCTCCTGTTAAGGTTACAGTCAATTTATTTGACAAGACTCTTGTGCTGCAGGATTAAAGCGCCAAATTGGAGGGAGGAGGGGGTCCTTACTGCATTCCATCTCATCGCTGCCATCCCCGCAGTCATTCACTCGGTCGCACACCCAGTATTTGGGTTTGCACATTCCGTTCTTGCAGGAAAATTGATCTGCATCGCACTCTGTAGGGCAAGAGGAGAATTACACTGTGAGTCAAAGCGGAGAACAAACACACTCTTCTCTATATTTGTCAAAAGACGCACCATTATGTTCAACGCTAAAGAGCAGGTACTTCATTATTATGATGCATGTACAGTCATTAAAGTTTCAGGGACATTAATAAATACACACTTAAAATGAATTTTTGTATCCAAAAATAGCCACATACTGTAAATATGCATTTAAAAGGCACATGGCAAAATGTGCTTGTTTCAGATATTAAACACACACGTATACATTGCATTTTCAATATTACACATTTGGTTTACAATACATATTCTTATTAAAAAATAAATAAGTTGATACCTAAACTGCTGCCTGAAATAAGTAAACCATAAATGTACACATTTTGTCTTATAAAACTTGTAAGAGGCCACCTTAAAAAGTTAATCTTAACGGCAAATTCACATGTAAGTTGTTTGTTGATGCATAAAAAAATGTAGGATTCTGTTAATCCCCTAAAGCTAACCTGTAAAGGAACTTCCTTATTGCTCAACTGTAGTTGTAATGTAAAAATGGAACTTTAGCCAGTCTGTTCAATAGCTAGAAAGAGCTGCCTGCAAATAGACGGATACAATGGCATAGAGCTTTCTGACCGCATGTCCTGGTGTGTGTACGGTATGGCACATATGTATGTACACTCCTCTAACTCCAAGGCTGCGGATTCAAATCCGGCTACTGACACAGTGACATTGAGCAAGTCACTTCACCTGCTTATGCTCCACTTGGAAAAACTTAAAGTACAGAACCCAGTGGCATCTCAAATGTTAAGAAGTCACGTTTGATAAAGGTGTCGGCCCTTTTGAATAAAAGCGTCTGCTAAGCAAATACACTGCCTGGCCAAAAAAAAAGTTGCCACCTGGATTTAACTAAGCAAATAGGTACAAGCCTCCTATTGGATAATTACTGCATGGGCGATTATCTTTCAGCTGGCAACAAGTTATTTAACCCCAACTGGTGCAATGAGTTGCTTCTCATTTCTTAAACAACCATGTCGAAAGATACATCTCGTGGTCGTGGAAAAGATGTTAGTCTGCTTGAGAAGGGTCAAATCATTGGCATGCATCAAGCAGAGAAAACATCTAAGGAGATTGAAGAAACTACTAAAATTGGGTTAAGAACTGTCCAATGCATTATTAAAAACTGGAAGGATAGTGGGGACCCATCGTCTTCGAGGAAGAAATGTGGCCAGAAAAAAATCCTGAATGATCATGATCGGCGATCACTTAAACATTTGGTGAAATCAACTCGAAGAAAAACAACAGTAGAACTCCGGTCTATGTTTAATAGTGAAAGTAAGAGCATTTCCACACGCACAATGCGAAGGGAACTCAAGGGATTGGGACTGAACAGCTGTGTAGGCGTAAGAAAACCACTAATCAGTGAGGCAAACCGGAAAAAAAGGCTTCAATTTGCTAGGGAGCATAAAGATTGGACTCTGGAGCAATGGAAGAAGGTCATGTGGTCTGATGAGTCCAGATTTATCCTGTTCCAGAGTGATGGGCGCATCAGGGTAAGAAGAGAGGCAGATGAAGTGATGCACCCATCATGCAAGATCTTGGTGAAAAATTAATGCAACACTGGATGGAACTAAATCTTGTGACATTGCAGAAGCTTATCGAAACAATGTCACAGCGAATGCGTGCCGTAATCAAAGCTAAAGGCGGTCCAACAAAATATTAGTGTGTGTGACCTTTTTTTTTGGTGGCGACTTTTTTTTTGGCCAGGCAGTGTAACTGTAAATGCAAATCTTATACAAGCACTTTTTATTTTTTGAGTATTATTATTTTTCTCTTTATTTTTGTGTGAACAGTTTTTGCTTTTGGGCGGCACGGTGGCGCAGTGGGTAACACTGTTGCCTTGCACTTGGGAGACCCGGGTTCGCTTCCCGGGTCCTCCCTGCGTGGAGTTTGCATGTTCTCCCCGTGTCTGCGTGGGTTTCCTCCCACAATCCAAAGACATGCAGGTTAGGTGCATTGGCGATCCTAAATTGTTTCTAGTGTGCGCTTGGTGTGTGTGTGTGTGTGCGCACCCTGCGGTGGCCTGGCACCCTGCCCAGAGTTTGTTTCCTGCCTTGTGCCCTGTGTTGGCTGGGATTGGCTCCAGCAGACCCCTGTGACCCTGTAGTTAGGATATAATGGGTTGGATAATGGATGGATGGATTTTGCTTTCAATTTTACTAAAACTTTTAATACAAGAAATACTCAAACTGTGGAATTATTTGCATACACGTCACGCACATTGTCTGAATCTTTCTGCAGAATTTTGGAAATTCTGGAGTAATGAAGCTAGGAAACAGGTACCCTCCTCACATACAGTGTAAGACGGGTATCTGGCTGGCAGGAGGTTGTCAGGACAGGTGTACTGCTAAGATTGCACAGGACAAAGAGAGAGTCCTGCAAATGGCCTATGACAGACAGACAGACAGACAGACAGACAGACAGACAGACAGACAGAATAGATAAAGATGCACATGGAAAAAATAAGTAAAAGTTCTTTCCAATGTTAAACTTATACAGAAAAACATAAATGAAAAAAAAGTTCAAATGTAAATATCAATGGCATGGCCAAACCTCAGTGAAAATTAGATTTAGCTGTGGAAATAAAAAGTGTAAAAACCACAATGATGTGTTGTGTTTAATGCTCAGAAAGGCCGACCTTAGAGCTGGACATTGGTGTCTGCAGAATGGCACAGATGGTAGAATGTCCGATTGTTAGTCACTGGCATTGTGCTTCTGGTCACACCTGCATCCTTTCTGAATATTAGTCTTTTTCAATTTCATATATTAAGAACAAAAACAATCATCCATTATGTACTATTATAAAATTGTTATAGAAAATATATTGTTCTAAAAAATGTAAGATACTTACACCTTTCAGTCTTTATTTCTATCTGTTTGTTATATACTTTAATACACGTTCACCCTATATTATTTTTCAGTCTGGAACCACAATAATTTTCAATTGCTGTCATCTGTATTCTCTAATTTAAACAGATTACATTTCCAGAGCCCCTTAAGAATCGGATGTTTTGCCATCTCTGTCTATCCTGCATTGTTCTTTCATCATTCCTGTTGCATCTCTGCAATAGGGTTAGGGGCATGGGGGGTACTACACCCCAATCTCCCAGCAGATAGCATTATCGTGCAAAAATTAAATGTTTAATAAAAAAGCTGCCTTGCGCCCTGTGTTGGCTGGGATTGGCTCCAGCAGACCCCCTAGGACAGGGGTCGGCAACCCGCGGCTCTGGAGCCGCATGCGGCTCTTCAGCCTCCTTGTAATGGCTCCTTTTGGCCTTGACAAAAAAAAAAAAAAAACATGAAAATGAATAACGGCAATTTCTTAATTTAATTTGTATATAATATATGTAATATATATAATGTTTATTTACTACTACTACTGTTATACACTTTAACATCTAATTTTTATTTTTATTTATAATTTGTCAACTAAAATATGCGTCACATCTACGTTATAGCCCTCGCCTTTACCTGCAGGTGGCTTCTGGAGTGTGCGACCCCCGCACTAACCATGAATAAATCCCAAAAATGAAAAATCCCAGAAGAGAACAGAGAGTTTAATTCTGCGTGGACAGAAGCATTTGCCTTCACCGCCAACGACGCTGGCTTACCGGTGTGCTTAATATGTGGCGATAAATTATCGAACAACAAAAAATGTAACGTTGAAAGACATTTTCGAAACAAGCACTCAGCATTCACTGAAAAATACCCAAGTGAAGATGAGCGAAAGAGAGCAATTTCGGAACTGCAACGGAAAGCTGAACAGAGCAAACATACTTTCAAAAAGTGGATCACTTCTCCACAATCAACTACAGCTGCTAGTTTTGTGGCAGCTCAAGAGATCGTAAGGAGGGGTAAGCCGTTCACAGACGGAGAATACTTGAAAGAATCGTTCATAAAAATATCAGAGCATCTATTCTCTGACTTTAAATGTTTTGGTGTTTGAGCGCATGATGACAGTGTTTGCCAGAGATGTACAGAAAGGTACACTCTCTCACTTCCCCTCCCTGAGAGAGTTCAAAGCAGTGAACATTCACATAAATTGTGATTATTTCCACCGTACAATTATTGCAATGCAAGCTGCATTTAGAGAAAGATTCAGTGAGTTCAGAAAGAAAAAAAACACTCTCTCCTTCCCTGGACATCGACCCATCCCTGCTGAACACATCCGCATTCACAGGAGTAAGTAAGCCCGATCTAGAAATTGAACTGGCCGCATAGCGGATAAAGATTTATGGGTGTCCAAGTTCAAATTCCTGACAGCGGATCTTGAAGAAGTCGCCCGTCAGAAGGCTACTCTCGCTAAAGAGCACAAATGGACTGATATTGAAAACCTCCCCAAACCCGACAAACTTGTTTTCAATACATGGAGTGCCATTCCCGAAACATATATGAACATGAAGAAATATGCATTTGGAGTCCTGTCCATCTTTGGCTCAACATACTTATGTGAGCAAGTTTTCTCAAGAATGAACTTCATAAAGTCCAAATATCTCTCCCACCTCACACATGAGCCTGCAGTCCTGTGTGAAGGTCAAAGTCACATCGTATAGCCCCGACATAGAACAACAACAACATTTATTTATATAGCACATTTTCATACAAAAAGTAGCTGAAAGTGCTAGAGATGATCTGCAGCGAACTTCAGAAACAGAAGTCACATTAAACAGGTGAGAACAATAGCATTTAATAGGCTAATATTTAAAAAAAAAAAAAAAAAACACATTTATTTCAGACCCGGAGCTGATGTAGATTTTTTTGTATGTTCAGGTGCTTCAGTTGATTGCTGGCTGAGAGGGAAACCTGAAGAGGATGAGAGCACACTGAAATGGAATTTTATGTTTACTTTTTTAAAGCTGCTAAGCTACAGCTAAATGTTTTATTTATATTAAAGTGGGCTAGTTTTTATTTTAATTTTATACAGGTATAGGAAGGACTCAAATAGGCCTGCAGAGTTCAGTTACATTTATTTCAAAGTAGGCCTACACATGCACACTGCACTTCTGTTTGTTGTATTCCGTGGTTGTAACATGTAAAATCTAAAAAAAGATTAAAAACTTTTAAAAGTTTATAAGCTGTGTTATGTTTTGCGGCTCCAGACTATTTTTCTTTGGAGGAAGAGGGAGCAAAATGGCTCTTTTCATAGTGAAGGTTGCAGACCCCTGCCCTAGGATATAGTGGGTTGGAGAATGACTGACTGATGACTGACTAAAAAAAGCCCCTCTGCAGTTTTTCCTAGTGAAACACTCAATGCATTTCTTCTCTAGAAAAATATTTCTTTTTGGAGTTTGTGAGGCCTAGTGCCACTGGCCTTACTGTGTTGCATGGGTTGTCCGTTCGTCCCCTCAGTTCTTGGTGTTTTAGGCTTAGCTCTTCTCGTGTGTACACCTGGGCAGCTGACCATTTTAGAAACGGCCATTTTAAATGATCCATTAGTTGATTTCTTGTGATAAGAATTTGCACAGTTCACTATTTTGAAGAAGTCGTTGTCATTACCATGAACCATGTCAATTATTTATGTATAATATGATTAACTAGTTTGTCCACTGAATAAAAAATAGAAATTTATGAATATTAATTTGCACTTCTGCTTATAGTGTTGTTTGATGCTGTGAAATGTTTAATACTGTCCTTTGGTGGCTGCACTGTATGACAATGTGTTGATATTTTGTCATTTTGTGTGACTTTTTATGCCATTATTGGGCTGGCATTTCATTATCACTTGGACTGGTACCCTAATACAGTGTGAACCAGAGTGTCTCTCCCTCAGGAAAGGTTTACTGGAGGCCATCTCTTTACATTTTCCAGAGCTCATTCTACACGGCTCAGAATATCTATTTTCTGAAGCATCTCCTACCTGCATATTCATGCCACTGGCTCACTTGTGCCCAGAGGTCTGTACTTAATTTACCTAAAACCATTAGCTGATGGAAGGCAGGTTTCTTCAAAAAAATTACAGATTAAAATCTAAAATACACTTGTTATCTTCTTCTAGGTGGCCCTAACACATACTTAAGTACACTTATCTTTCCCAGGTATACACAAAAACAGAGTTAAGAATTCTTTGGACTGTCTGGAATATATAATTCACACACAGAGATATACTGCTTGTAATATATATGTGTGTATAAAGTCAGTTTATGTATTTGTAGTTCTAAATCACAAACATACTCTCTAGTTTAGATTTTGATCACTACGTTAATACTAAAGTGTGATACTAGTCACCACTCCTGATGACAAGAGACAAGGACTACACCACTGTATCAGAATCTTCAACACTTACGACAGCCAACTTCATCACTAAGGTCTCCACAATCATTCCAGCCATCACAGCGTAAGGAGCTTGGGACACAATTGCCAGCTTTACAGGTAAACTCTCCGGGGCAGGCTGTAAGAAGAAGGTGACACATTATTTCAGCCAAGGTCATTACTTCAAAACTCTACACGAAATATCAGGACCCAGAAAAATAAATTCTCAATTTATGGAGGATCAAAACAGGATGGACATTTTAAAACCAAAGGGAAAGCTGTGACAGTGAAAATTCAGCATAACAGAGATTCTCATAGCTGGACCACATTGTTAAAAGCACAACATGGTCCATCAGGAATGAACACCCGCTCGCTCGCTCGCTCGCACGCACACACACGTACATACACACACACATTTCTGTAAATATAGTGCTTCATTCTGTTGGTTTAACCTTGTGGTGGTTATCTCAAGATGTAACCAAGAGAACACCAGGTGAGCCTATAAAAGGACAAATTTCTTTTTCTCCTGTACTTTTCTCACCTGTTTAACATGCAGAACATTAAACAAGTACAGTGAGCTTAAATAATCATTCAGCATCACCATCTGTCGCCTGCTATGCAGGATTTCAAAAAATGTTAAAGACAAGCTGCTAGTATTAAAAAGACAGCTTCAGGAGGATGATTAAAATAAAAACATCACTCACGATTGGATGGATTGAAGGCACTATAACTGGCCTCAAAGCCTTTGTCAGTGTAGGACGAATCTGAGTAGAACTTCACCTGTAAAACATTGGTTGTGCTAGCCAGCTGCAGGACAGAGCGTTCACCACAGTATCTGAAACACAACAAGAAAAATGCCTGACAGAAGTTCCCCATGGGTTGGACAGTAAAAAAACAAGAAGACAGTTTGAACATGCAAGATGGCAGAGTGGCAGGTTCTTCCAGCTCCACACACTACATCAAGATGAAAAAGGGCAGATCTGCAAAACCTGTAAACCTTGCTAGCACCAAACCTTTTTCATAATCTTCTACAGTAACGGGTTTGCATCAGGGTTATATATTGTCACACACGTGCGCTTGGGAGGCAGTCAAAGGGCTTAACCGGGTGTGATACGGTGAGTACGGGCTAACACTGTGCCCTAACGCCTCTTCTCCTTCCTCTGCAGATCACCAGGGGCCTCATGTATAAACGATGCGTACGTACAAAAATGTTGCGTAAGAACGTTTCCACGTTCAAATCGCGATGTATAAAACCTAAACTTGGTGTAAAGCCACGCACATTTCCACGGTAGCTCATACCCTGTCGTACGCAAGTTCTCTGCTTGGTTTTGCAGACTGGCAGCACCCAGCGTCAAAGCAGTGCTACTGTTCCTTTGTGGTTACCCTTTTTTTTTAGATCCACATCCCTTATGCGGCTTTATAAATACACTGAAATTTAATGCATCTGATTGTAATTAACCTGTAACAATATAATGGTCCACAGAATGGTCAAACTATTCCAAATACCATAACTGCTTTAGCGTTGTTACTCTCACTGCACCTTCTTCTTCTTCTTTCAACTGCTCCCGTTAGGCGTTGCAATATCGGATCATCTTTTTCTATATTACTCTCACTGCGCCACTCGGAGTATTTATATCACTGTATCTGAGTGTGAATCACAGATCTACAGCAGCTGATTGGAAAGAGAATTATCAGTATACAGCATCAAGCACACACTGCCTCAGCCATTTGTTATTTGAACTGCTCTCATCCAGCAAACGCTTCAAAGCCTTTCCTGTACTGACCTCGCGGTTCACAAACAGTTTCATCCCAAGAACTATAAACACACTCAATCAGTCCAAGTGCTCCTTGTAGAACTGTTTGTACTTATAAGTACAATTACCTCACTGTAAACTTGCAATTCAGTTATAATATTGCACAACCTGAGCCACTTTATAAGCGCATATTTACATATGATGACAATATCATTTTTAAGATGAAATGCAGCAAGATATGTTTATTATATTATACAGATAAAACTTTAACTTTAACTACACAGTGTCGCAGCGCTAGCGAGGAGCTGGAGCTTCGTTCACAGATTGTTCCTGCCTCGCGCTGTCTTCTTGCTGTGGCTGGCGCGACACTGGAAGGATAGATGGATAGAATAATTAAACACTACGAAGATATTTCAATGTTCCTTAAAATTTTGAAGAATCGCCGTTCTAAGCTTACAGATGGCTTAACATCTATTACAGAGCTGATTGTGTGGCGATTGTGTATTTGGAGAAAGAAAAGGAAGGACAGGAATTGGGGGTTAGTACGTTTGAAAGAGACAGTACTTCTGTAATAAAGTATTTCATTGAAGGTCGCACATGGCGCAGCAAGCATCTTGCGTGAGACATGAACAATCACTGCACCACCATATTCCCATGCTTAATAACATGCTTTAACTCCTATCATCATGAAAATATCACATATACTTCTCAGTATTTTAATTATTCAGAGACGTGTAATATTATGAATGTAATGGATTCTGTGTCCTGTCGGAGGAAGAGAAAGCCCGGAAGCACGTAGTGATTCACACACATAGAAGATCAAATACAAAACAAAGCATTTAACGTGCTACTTTAGTTACGATGGGACTTGAGAAAC
Source organism: Erpetoichthys calabaricus (assembly GCF_900747795.2). NCBI lineage: Eukaryota > Metazoa > Chordata > Cladistia > Polypteriformes > Polypteridae > Erpetoichthys > Erpetoichthys calabaricus. The sequence goes on along the minus strand of NC_041410.2, from coordinate 24,870,278 downwards.
TTGTAAATTAAACGATTTTAAGATGAAGTTTATGATGTTCTGCTTTAATGACAAAATAAACTATGTGATTAAAGTGTAAATTTCGAGATTAAAGTTGACATTTTGTGCTTTTTTCACACTGTGTGCCTTTTTTTTTTCTCTGTACCCTAATAAACTTTCATATGACACTCAGACAGTGGGCTACGACTCACCTTTTCACAGCGACTTTGATATCTAACAACTTTTTTGTGCGACTTTGTGAACTTCAGCTTTCAAGTTTCTTTGACACGCTATGTCACTCGATCAACTTCCTTTTGTTGTTTATACCACTGTTTAAACCAACAAATAGTACGTTTTTCCTTGCCTCCACTTGGTATTCACTGAAAGTCTTCTATTTTCCCTTGTGCTTTTGCCATTGTCTTTTCACAGAAGGTAGCGCTTAAGGGCTATTTATATTGATTTGCATATTCAAACAGGTGTAATTCTGGGAGGAGTTGGGGTGGGACAGAAGGCGTGTGCGTTAATTTTCACGCTGACCGGGATTTATGTTGCGGAAGAACGTGGAAGCTGGTGTTCGCACAGATTTATGCATCTGGATTTTTTTGTGCGTAAGCACATTCCGCTTTTGTGCCTACGTCATGTTATAGTGTGAATTCTACGCACGGCGTTATGCATGAGGCCCCAGATGACAAGAAGACCAAAGCCTTAACCAGCTTCCTTATTCCCCTCTAGACCACACCTTTCTCCTGACCTCACTTCCACCACTTCCTTACTAGACCCGCCTCTTCCTCTCCACCACCTATAAAAACCTGACCTTAATCCTTCTGTTTCAGTCCCATTTTGGACAAAGTCTCTGGTGACTACTCGTTATATGGGGTGGAATCCCCAAACCTTTTTACGTCTTTGTGTTCTTCTATTTACAATATACAGTAGTTGCACTGATGATACAATGTGTTGCTGCACCTACCACATGACAAACCACTTCAGGATCCCAAATAAGGACCTGAAAGCAGCCGTGCAATAGGTGACACCTCAGCACCACACTACTTCATTTTATCAGTAAACGTAGGAGGGGACATGTGTAAAAGAAAAAAACATACAGGGTATAAATCATCTCCTACATTAGAATAAAACACAAGTAACCATTGAGAAAATAAATATCTATTTAAAAAACATAATTCCTCTGTGAGCTCATGAGAGAGGACAATACCCATTTGGCTGTTCACATGGCTTGGTGGTATTTAGTTTTGTGGAAACATGGAGCTGTACCTCTTTGACATTATCTCCACATAGTCTTTCTTGCAACTGCCTTGATCAGTGTCAGGCTCTTTCATGCGAAACATGGAGAATTTCATTCGAATTCGCATACCTTGGGGAACCTGTAAGATAACAAGAGGCAAACTCAGTACTTCTAAATACACATTTATAAAAGAAACTTTTGCTAGTTTTGGACCTTTTCATGTAGTAACATTTTTATAGGAACTATGGTTTAACTTTGGAGCTTCTCTTAATGCCATATCATATTTTAATTTTAAATCATTCTGAATAATGAAACTTTACTGCCACCTTGTGGTTACTACTATAACTATAAAATGTTTTTTTTTCCATTTTTTTTCCCAATTGAAGTATGAACAAACTAAAAGCCATAACTAATACAATATCACATCTCACTATGTCATATCACACACTACAATTTAAAACCTGGCAATTATTAACGAGTGCTTTGAAAATACCGGGTATGACACAGGCCAAAGCTACATTTTGTTTTCTTTTCTTTTTTAACATTATATGACAAGAGATTTTTAACAATTACATTTCACATCCATCCATCCATTTTCCAACCCGCTGAATCCGAACACAGGGTCACGGGGGTCTGCTGGAGCCAATTCCAGCCAACACAGGGCACAAGGCAGGGAACCAATCCCGGGCAGGGTGCCAACCCACTGCAGGACACACACAAACACACCCACACACCAAGCACACACTAGGGCCAATTTAGAATCGCCAATCCACCTAACCAGCATGTCTTTGGACTGTGGGAGGAAACTCACGCAGACACGGGGAGAACATGCAAACTCCACGCAGGGAGGACCCGAGAAGCGAACCCAGGTCCCCAGGTCTCCCAACTGCGAGGTAGCAGCGCTACTCACTGCGCCACCGTGCCGCCCACAATTACATTTATTATTGTTAAAACCTGCAAATCTGGTCCTGTTATCTGCAAGTACTACAGACAATCACATGAAAGGGAACATACATCTTTTTTATTTTGATGACTTTTAAATAAACTAAACCAACATTTTGCAATGTTCAGGGTTGGGATTCCAAGCCTTGTACCCGTGGCCCCCAATACAAACAGGGCGGATGCCCCCTCATGGTCTGGAGGAGGAATGAGCCCTCCTCCTGTCTTCCTGGGCATCCTGGCCAGGCATGAGCCCCATCTGGGTGCCACAACATCCTTTGGAGTTCTGTTAAATCATCCATCCATCCATTTTCCAACCCACTGAATCCGAACACAGGGTCTGCTAGAGCCAATCCCAAGCCAACACAGGCCACAAGGCAGGAACCAATCCCGGGCAGGGTGCCAACCCACTGCAGGACACACACAAACACACCCACACACCAAGCACACACTAGGGCCAATTTAGAATCGCCAATCCACCTAACCTGCATGTCTTTGGACTGTGGGAGGAAACCGGAGCGCCTGGAGGAAACCCACGCAGACACGGGGAGAACATGCAAACTCCACGCAGGGAGGACCTGGGAAGCGAACCTGGGTCTCCTAACTGCGAGGCAGCAGTGCTACCACTGCGCCACCGTGCCGCCCTCTGTTAAATCAGTCATTAAGAAATGGAAAATGTACAGCACAGTTTAAAATCTGGATAAAGCTGGCCGTCCACAAAAAGTGAGTAATCGTATAAGAACACAACTAGTGTGGGAGACCACCAAAAGACTGATGATAACACTGAAAGAGGTACAAGCTACAATGGATCAGACCAGATAGACAGTAAAAACAACCACTATTGTCCGGGTGCTTCATCAGATGCCACTTTATAGGAGAGTGGCAAAGAGAAAGCACATGTTTAAAAGAAAAAAAAATTCTCACTTTCCTGCACATATGCCGCTCCTGTGTTTTTCTTGGCCTGCCAGACCTGCTGGGTTTAGCAGCAACTGTGCCTGTGGCCTTCCATTTCCTGATTCCATTCCTTACAGTTGAAACTGACAGTTTAAACCTCTGAGATGGCTTTTTGTAGCCTTCCCCTAAGCCATGATACTGAACACTTTTTGTTTTCAGATCTTTTGAGAGTTGCTTTGAGGGTCCCATGCTGTCACTCTTCAGAGGAGAGTCAAAGGGAAGCACAACTTATAATTGACCACCTTAAATACCTTTTCTTATGATTGGACCTATGAAGGTCAAGGCTTAATGAACTAATCCAACCAATGTGGTGGTGGAAGTAATCAGTATTGAGCAGTGACATGCACTCAAATCAGCAAAATTACAAGGGGATCCAAATTTTTGCATAGCTAGTTTTTCACATTTGATTTAATTTCCTACAACTAAATACTGCTTCACTAAAAATCTTTGTTCAGAAAACACCCCAGTACTCAGATACTCAGATGTTCCTAGGAAATGAAAGACATACCACTGTTATCTTTTTTGTTGAAACTAGAGTAAATTATTATGCAGGCTGAGAGGGGTTCCCAAACTTTTTCAAATGACTGTATGTTTATAGTGCACCATCCAAGACATATTATTAATATTGTTGTAACTATTTTATGCATGGTTTACCTGCTCCTCTCATACACCTTGTGCAAAGCCCAGTATGTATCATGGGATTGTGTAAGTGTTGTCTCAAGTGCATGTGCCAAGCTCATTAGACATTCTCAGTCCATGCAGTAAATACACTTGGAAACTAATGGCATTCTAATAGTTTGTTCAGACAGAATTCTTAAGGGTTGAAGAATGAATATGGCTTGATCTTCAATTTAATATTCAGGCCAGTTTGAAGCATCCAGATTTCTATTGTGCTCACCTAATTGTTTAACCTGTTGATTACAACTTCACCCCATAATAATAAAAGCCTAACTAATTGACACAGCTCATTTCAAACAAAAGAGATATGTATTTTATGTTCAAGGAAGGCTCTCTCTTCTACTATCACATGTATATTTTTTATCATTTACCAAGACACACATTTTAGTTCAGCGACAGCATACCTGAATTGTATACAAGCAGCTCAAGTTGGGTGGATAGAAGCTGGGGTAATTTGGAGAAGTAAAATTTCCAGATAACCCTGATAAGGTTTGGTCACAAGCTGCCCACATGTAAAATAAAAATAAAACAAAAAAACAAATCACTTCATCAATTCCATTAATCCTGGTGTAGTAGCACCATCTAGACTTGAGGTACAGTGGATTCATAGATATCCTAGATTATTTCACAGTACAGGTAAAACATATTTAAATATAATGTATGACTTACATCAATTCCACAATTATATACAATGCTGAATAAATACTACCAAAATCTGCAATAACTATAATTACACATTAGATCAGTTCAATATTGTATTAGCATTTTTCACAATGTAGAAGCTCAGAGTGCTTACACATACAATATAAAAAATATGGACAGTTACAGTATGTGCTTAAACTGTAAAACAGAAAACTTCCATGATGTCTTTCCAAACAAAGAAAGCAATATCTGAGTGAAAATGAGTTTTGCAGTAATTACACCTACATCTTCTGCCCCCTGGGAGTGATTAATCTTCCTAAACACAATCATCACTTCTTGTACAGCACGGCTATCTCTCACATCTTGCAAAAATGAAGAGGACAGACGGTACACTTTTAACCTGGTCAAGTCAGTCCCCACGTTTATGGGCCCCAGTCTGTAACCATAGGAGCCATTTCAGCTTTCCTGGCTGCTTTCAATAATTGGACTTCACGTGTTTTATTTCTTTAAGGTTAAGTCATGTGCTCTCTTTTCTATCTAAATATTTAATATCGACTCATGCACATTTTAGTCACATTTACAGGAGGGTTCCTGGGGGAACAGGAGGAGCTAATCTCTCACTGAAAACCCCTTTGTAAAGTGAATTTTCATAATGCAAACACCTAAATACAAATTATTTATATGGGAAACATTTTTAAGAAATTCCTGGCTCCCAAAATGACCACCCCTATTTAGTTCAAATAACACTGAACCACATAACAATGAACAAAATGAGTCTAATAATAACATTAGTCAATCAGCAATGGAACAGGTTTTCACAAATCAATACTATAAAAAAATAATAACCATGAGGAAATGTTATTAGCTTTTCTGATGTTTATTACACGGTTATTATACTGTAGTAATTACATTAATAATCAAAACAAACCTTAGTAAGGCATTGCCCTTCATTAAATGATATTTAATAAAGCCCTTTACCTAGACTTCATAGGTAATTCTGGAAGTAACGAATGGCTGTTTGGTTTTTCATGGGCTTTATCAACTACTTCAAGATCTGCTATGATGCCCAGGATAACATGAGAAGACACATGAGCAACAGACATGAAAATGTGAGTGAAACACAGCATGTGAACACACAAGTACACCTCACTGCAGCCTGTAGATCAGCCTCACCCCATTCAGCAGGCTAAAATGAGGATGATCTGAATGCAGCAGAATAAACAACTGAGACTGAAACAGAGTGTCTCAAATATCAAGCCAGCCAGGACTGTGTTTCCGATACGGATTTGTGCAACATTGGAGAACCACAAGGAACAGTCCTGTCTCCCTTTCTCTTCATTTTGTACCTCTGACTATAAATTTAACACCAGGTCAGGTCACTTGCAGAACTTCTCAGATGATTCTGCACTTATGGTGTGTATCGGTAAGTGGGATAAGACAGAGCATAGGAGTCAGGTGGAGAAGATTGTTTCTTGGTGCAGAAAAAATCATCTGCAAACTTAACAAAAGCAAAACGAAGCAAATGGTTATCAAGTTTTGCTGCACCAAAAATCCTCTATGTCCAGTCATTATTGAAGGTGTTGACGTAGAGGCAGTGCACAAGCACTTGGAGGTCCACATCAATGACAGGCTGGACTTGTCTCGTAACACTGAGAAAGGGCAGAGCAGGCTCTTTTATTCTAAGGAGACTGTGTTCTTTTAATGTGGGTAGCGACATCATTTATATCTTCTGTAACTCTGTGATGACTTGTGCAGTTTTTCTATGCCGTGGTGTGCTGGGCTGATAACATCACTTCAAGAGAGGCTCACCGATTCCAGAAGCTGATTAAAAAGGTAGGCTCAGTTATGGAGCTCACATGCCCCCCGCCAGACGTAGTAATGGAGTGTGAATGAAGACAAATCCAATGACTTTTATGAACAATGCAGAGACAGTGACACACTAAGACTGACGACTTTCTGGAAATGAATTATTCAGCTGAAGTGTGTCAAGAAATGTGATTTGGGCTCCTTTATTCCAACAACAATATGTTTGCATAATGCCTCACTGTGACTGTGACTGCCATGCCAGATGTTTTCTTTCTTTTTAGTCACTCTGGTACATGTGTGTGTATTTATTTATTTAAAGGGCTTCTGTAAAAAGCCAAAATTCCCCCGGGATAAATAAAATTATATCTATTCATTCTGTGGCAAGGTGTACTTGAAACGAATATGAAGATGATTGAGTGTTAACGCCAGTGGTGCACATTGGATTATCGTCCCAGATTCTATGTATATGTGAATTTTCCTAAAGCAGGAGAAGCCCATATTATAGATAACTGACTGAGTAAAACACGGTGTGTGTTTACGTAGCCCATTTGTTTCCTGGTTTAAGCACTGAGTGTAAAAGACCAAGTGGTCCCAAATCAGCTTAAAAGTGGCAGGGCACTTACGAAGGACAACTGGGGTAGTAGCAGGTTCATTTGCCATATCGTGGTAATTAGGATTGAAACCTAATAGATAAGAGGACTACACGACAAAGGGAGACATCTCTGTTCTGAGAAAGACATTTCAATAAGAAGCCTTAAGAGCACACTTTGATGAAACAGGAAGTCTAAATTCATATTGTTATTGCAGTTTATGGAAGTACTCTGTCCATGATACTAACAAAGTGGGCACTACAAGAAGTCCATCCATAATTATGGTATACTGTATGTGTCACAGCCTTAAATCGGCACGTCCAAATTCTGTATACTGTACTGTAGGTGGCCATGGAAACACAAGTAGTGACAAGATAATTTCTTGACAAACTCTGCCGAAATCAAATCTAATTCAGCATGGAGACCCTGTGCAGCCCAAACCTACCTAGTATTGGTGGAACCTGCCTGAAGAGTGCTCTAAATCCAGGTTGCTGCACCGTACTGTCCGAAACAAAACTGACAAGCATCACATTCCCTGAAGAGATCACCTGCAGCGGATTGCTTGGAGGCCTATTTCCACACTTTCTGAAACATAAAAGAAAAGGTCAAAGTATTCATGATAGTCTTGGGAGTTGAAGTAATTTCTTTAGTGTGGCAGGAGACAAAAGCAAAAATACCAAAGGGGGAAAAAACAGAAACTAAAAAATTTTCACACCAGACTAAACCAGGGTGGGCAGATTAGGAAAACATGGTCATAAATATATAAAGTAAAGCAAAAGTAACTGCAGTATAAAAAAATGGTTATTTATTGTAGTGCATTCTTTGTTGAACATAATTAACTGTATCTTTGTCTGTTTCAAAAAACATTTTCCCTTTTCACAAAGCACATCAAATTACTTAAAGATAATGAAGACAGATAACCCAAACAGAGTAAAGAAAGATTAGGACAAGTAGAAAAATGTATGCCAGGTATAACATTCAGATACATTTGGAGACTTAGTTGCATTGAAAGTTGCAGCAATTTTGTAATTTTCTAGTCATTTTTTGAAAGAGTTTGTTATCACAATTTTGTTTATTACAAATTTGATATAAGTGCACCATTGTTACATTGTTATCACTGTAATTTTTAATTACATGTACTAGAAGTGTAAATATTGCACAATACTAAACAAGTTACCCAACTGCACAATACCATTTTACAATGTTACGTCGCTTTGAGTGCTTTCATTGACAGCAGAACCCAACTCAAGTAATGTAAATATTCATATGTTATTATCAATCATCAGATGCAGGTGGTCTGTGGCTAGTTGTATTTCAAGTTTCATAAGCATCGAATTTAAATTTTAAGAATAAGTACCTGATGGAAGTTTAAAATCTGTGCTGAAGGCTCAGGTTAAATCTGTTGGGTGTATCCAAACATGATTGATAGCAGATCACTGCTACTAGTGATGCTCTGATCAATTTTAACTGCAAAAGACCTGATTGATGATTGGTAAATTAGCTGATCACAAACAATGATTTTCTCATCATCTGCTTTTCTGAGAGAGAGGGGGGAGTTTGGGGGTGTTGGCAGAATGTGCTGATAAGTGTGTTGCCGCACCCACCACATAACGAACTATCTGGACTGGGCCCGAATACAGCTGGTGATACCTCAGTACCACACTGGATGCTGGATGCAGATTAAGTCAGACCTAGGACGAAGCAATTGCAGGCTAAGGGTCTTGCTCAAGCCCCACAAAGCAGAGTCACTTCTGCCATTGTGTGAGTGAACAGCCTTTCTCAAGTGCAGCCACAAATTTTCAATTGGATTGAGATCCTGGCCACTCCTGCCACCAACCTCCAAGTTTTCCCTGTAATTTGGAGGAACTGCTTACAGGGCTGGATGCAGATTAATGTCACACCCAGGACAAAGCAATTGTAGGTTAAGTGCGTTGCTCAAGGGACCAACAGAGTAGAGTCACTTCTGGCATTTGCAGGATTCAAACTGGCAGTGTACAGTGAACGGTGCAGATCCCTAACCTTAGAGCCACCACACTGTCCTAAAGCTTTTCTAAGCTTTAAGGTAATTTAGTTGTAGTGCTCCTTTTTGGAAGGTATTATGGTAATTGAGCTAGCTAGTGTCTTTTTTTGCTGCAAAATTCCTGTAAACTGAGAGCAACAAGGCAGAATTTACCAGAGAGAGGGAAGACCGAAATATTAGCTTTTACATTAAAGAAGGGAGAGTACAGTAATAAAGAGTAATGGAGAAAAGGAATCGGAGGAGCCATCCTGAGCATTTAGACAAATTGTAAGAAAAGCTGCTTTAATGAATTCAGACCTCTTTTATTTTGTTCATTATTTAAAAACGGACACTGCTTGTCTAAGCTTGGATGGTGAGTGAGCTTGTGTTTAGAACAGCAATTAGATAAAGATATAGAAGCATTTTAAATTGCTGCCTAGTAAATGGCAGGCTTGTTAGCTTAACAGCAAAATGTGTTGGTTTTACATGTAAACTTGCTAAGCAAGTTAGCCTTTTACCTTCTTGTTAAACGTTTCATGAACATTCGATAGATTTGCAATTTTTTGTACTGTGTTTATTATTTGTTTGCATGTGTCATGCAATATAAGTTTTGGTAAGAAACAAGTACTGCATAGTTAAATTAGAAATCCATATTTATAATTACACCTCAAGAATGTCTGGATGGTACACTAGAAAAAAAGAAAAAAACATTTATAAATATAGTAAATGAATATTTTAACAGGAAAAAAGTGCTGTAGTGCAATTAATGATTAAAAATGACATTGAACTATAAGTGCATATATATTTACATTTAAGTAATGTTTAACTGACAATATCAATTAAAATGAAACAATTTGTGAGAATATATCTGTATATATGCATTCATGCATGCATACATAGTTAATTAATATTTTTGTTTGACAAACGGTGAAAATTACTTTTTTCAGTTGAACTTTATTTCAGATAAGTACATTACAGAAGAAATTAAACAGTATGACAGCTTGTAATAATGAGAAGCATTTTAGTTTCTTTATTGCCATACATGTTACTGATAAATATTTTTACTTATTTCATTAGTTAAAAAAAAATGTATTTTAAGATAATTTTATTTATTTTAGTATTTTTATGGTCACTGAACAATAAGACTACAGACTTTAATTTTGTCAATACAAACTGAACCAGTAACACCTGTGGTCTATAGTTTAATTATAAAAATACCAAAGTTAACACTTGAATATGGAACATATGGTTTCTAGGCATCTGGTTATGTTGAAGTTTGTTGTGAAATATTTTAAAAAGATTTAAAAAACTGGAAATCGGCCAAGTGAGTAAAATTAAATCAGTGACCAGTATTGGCCCCCCCAAAAAAAACCTGATCGGAGCCTCTCTAACTGTGACGCTTTGCCAATCAGAGTCAGAGGAGCCGTGAAATGGTTTTTAGCATAACAGAAATACTGAGTATGTGTTTGGCTCTGTAACATTTTATGCTACAGTGACTATTGTTCATACATTTCTAAACAAGTTGCTTTTTTTTATTTTACTTTACTTCTAAGGACATGAATATCATGTCATTTACCTGCTTCAATTTCAAGGTGTAGGAGAAGTGAGCTGTGTTGTCTGAGGTTCATGAAAGACAGCCACAGAGACAAGCATGGGATGGGGTAGAAGCAGAAGGCAGACTGTTAGCATAAAACGAGACCTACTGCTGTAATCTGGTACAGCAAGGGGCAGTATTTACATTGGACAGTGATAAATAAACAAACAATACAATTACTACTGCACTGAATACATATAAAGTATCATTATTAGTGAACTGAATAAATAAATACCCATCTAACATTGTCTCTTGACAAAACTTGATCATCCATCCCCAACTACATCCGTCCCAACCTCCATCCCATGTCCTGCAGTGAGCTGTACTTGCTTCAGTGCATATGACTGCAAGAGTTTCACTATTTTGCTATTAGAAGTAGCTATCAAATGAGTAAAAGAAAAAATATATACAAGATGAAGTAACTGCTTGCAAATAACATTGACAGTGAACTAATTCATAGTGGGAGGCAGAGTGGTGGCTCTGAGGCTAGCGATCTGCACTGGCAATCGGAATGTTGCTGTTTCGAATCCCGTAAATGCCAATAGGGACTCTGCTCTGTTGGGCCCTTGAGCAAGGCCCTTAACCTGCGATTGCTGAGCGCTTTGAGTAGTGAGAAAAAAAGCGCTATATAAATGCAAAGAATTATTATTATTATAGTTGAAGTCACACAGAATATTTCTCTGTTTAAAGATAGCCTAGTTTTCCCAGTGCTTCTCAACTGATTATTTTGATATTTGTAACATGTGTACAGGGCACTGTATACAATGTATCGCCAAAAAAAAAGTCCTGTCAAATTTTCTCAGTAAATAAGTTTGCCAAATTTGAACAAAATCGGTGTACTTGGATTCAAATTATTTCATACTAGTCATTAAGCCCGTTACAATAACGGGCGCTAGAACAGTAGTGTATAAACATTAGTAGGAACAGTCTATATTAAATGGCAAGGGACTTTGACCTCATTCGTTTTGTTGGTTGTATTTTTCTTTGTCTTTCAGCCTTTCTTTTGTTGATGTTTACTTGCTGAGCTGACCGTTCTTCGTGGGCTGCCGCCGTGTATTGTGTGTCTTTAATTTTCTGTGACAGTAATGCTGTCTTGTACGTCCGCTGGCTTGTACGTCCGTAATATACCTTTAATGTTCTCTGGCGGTAATACAAGAATGCGCCTCGGTAATATGCCTTTAATTTTCTCTGACCGTAATACTGGCTTGTATGTGGCTGTAATATGCGTCACTGCATTGTGTACCTTTAATTTCCTCTCGCAGTAATACTGGTTTGAATTTCCTTAAAACGCCTGTAATTTTCTCTGACAGTAATATCGCGCATCACATCGTGCCCCGCGCATGCGCACTTCACCAGAAGACACACACACGGACACCTGGATGCACACAGGGATTTTATTAAAGAGGATAGGCAGACGAACAAGGCAGTATGTGCAAGTGCACCTAAAATAGAGATACTGTATACCACCCAGACAAATGTAGAGATTTGTATAACAACATATGATGAAACTGCACCTCGTTGGTCAGTGTGTGAAGTTAAAAGAGAAACCAAAATGTGGAGAAAAGAAAAACATGTTGGATTTTAATAGCTTATTAATTACTAATTGAAATGTTTGTGGCTACAAAGGCAATACCTATTAATGCCATGATCAGGGTAACAGATACAAAATATAAAATACAGTAATCCCTCACCTATCGCGGGGGTTACGTTCCAGAGCCCCCCGCGATAGATGAAAATCCGCGAAGTACCAACCCTTTATTTATTTTATTATTTATACATATTTTAAGGCTTTATAAACCCTTCCCACACTCTTATAAACCTTTCTCACTCTCTTGTTAACCTTTCCCACACTCTTATAAACACTTCCTATGCTCTTAAACACTTTCTACATTCTTAAACATCTCAGACCAACACTGCACACTGCACGCAGCGATCAGACGTCAATGTGTTTGCACTCGCTTTGTGAAGGGGAGCAGCTGAACTCACGCTGAGCAGAAATGGACTTTGTGCTGCTTCTGCCAAAATGCATGCTTGTCGCTCTGCGCGAGGAGTGTGTGTGTGTGGGGGGGGGGGGGTGTGGGTGTGTGAGAGCTAAACGCACCTTCGCTCAAACCCCCCTCCCCGGAAGCGCAGTACGCTCCTGCCACTTCGCATTGTCAAGGGGGTGGGGAGCTGAATGAACGTTAAGGAGAAGTGGACTTTGTGCTGCTTGTCGCTCTGCGTGTCAATAATTTAAAAGCCTGTACATCACCAATTTTCCTGTCTCACTGTCTTGTCTTGCGTGAAGTTAAAATGTTTTATAATAGTGAGATGTTACTCATATCCTTAGCCCGACATCCACATATCATATGTGTTAACAAAGTGTGTTTTATAAGTTTACATGTGTTTAAAGCATGTGGGATGGGTATTTTAAGGCTTAAACTATAAAAATGTTTATTTATATGGTCTTTCTATATCGCGGATTTTCTCCTGTTGCTGATGGGTCTGGAACATAACTTCCACGATAGGCGGGCAATCACTTGTATTTAAAAACCCGCGAAGTCGTGAATCTGCGAAAAGTGAACCGCGAAGTAGCGAGGGATTACTGTAAGTGGAAAAATATGGTGGGGAGGTTATCAGGGTTTATACTGGGTACAAGAGGGAAAAACTGTGGAAAACAGTGAAAGAGTCAACTTCCATACAGATCGCACCCCAAAACCGCAGATCGCCAAAATCTTTATAACCTCTGCTATGCCCCAGCCAGGACAGTCTACTCACTGTGTAATTGCATTTCTGTTCTCTGGGCATAGGGAGTTGTAAATGGCAACAAAGTCACCCATGCAGTCATCCTCAATGTTGAAGATCGGGAAGGAGAGGGCAATAACCTTCCCTTTAGAGGCACGAATTTGCCAATGGCAGCGGGTCCCACTTTGATAGCCAGGAGATGGGTAGCCAGGAGAGGTGAATTCTTGGTCCTTATCATTTGCAGTTAGTGCATAGAAACAGGACTCTGAAATGTGAATGAGAAGAAGATACAGTATTAGTTATAGTACAGTGAGGTCAGTTCTAACTGCAATTCACAATCTTAACATGTGGGAAACAATAAGTAATGAGCTGAAGGTGCTAACCTAAAAACCAAGCCAGCATCTGGCAAAATGAGACTACAGTTACTGTGAAATGCACATTTAGAGTGTACTACATTATGCTAATTGCTAATACTTCTGTCTCAGAAGCATTTCAGATCATCATCATAAGCAGGTAGATAGACACAGTGTTGCTTTATACCACACTAGGACAACGCCAAAGGGGCAGACCAAGGAAACGTTGGAGACGACATGTCAAACATTTGATTTGGGTGAATCTAGGTATTCACAAAGGGAAGCCGGAGGAAGCTGCTGGAAATAACATGGCCTGGTCTGTCCCTGCTAATCATGTTGTCACTGCAACCCACTCATGAAAAGATTTTTTTTTTCAGGAAAATAAAGAATACAGATTTACCCAAAGTGGAAAGTGATTGTTCTGTAAGCAGGGTACACCCAACACCTCCATCCATCCATCCAGTATCCAACCCACTACATCCTAACTACAGGGTCACGGGGGTCTGACACCCACACCTTTTATACTGAAATCAAACACAAATCATTATGTGACCTGTAGAAAATCCCAACTGGAGCAGAACCATGCATAACTAAAATTGTACATCAAGAGGCACAAGATATTGATCATACTGCCACCAAATATGCAAAAAAACAACAAAACAAAACATCCATATTCATCAATTTGGCATTGTTCTAAAAGTTAAAAACACTCAACAGGCTCACTTTGTAGTAGAAATGGATGACATTGACTGTTGATCACGCTTGACAGTGAACATTAACTGCTGCTGAGGAGTCGATTCTTTTGTCTAGCATATTTGCTGTGGGAAAAGTTAATCGAATTCTGCTGCGGAAAGACTGATGGAGTTGCAGGTTTTCTGTTCTTGCTGACCTTTTAATAGGAGGCTCGGTTCGACTTCTAATTGAAATCCTATGTATTTTAATTTCTGAACTAAAGTTTGTGACTTGCAAGTACACAAATTTGTGCTTAAAGCAAGATATCTTTACAAGTGTTAATTCTCTTCATTTTCTAAGGATGCTATTTCAAGAATTCTGTTCCTTACAAATATTGTTTAAAACATTCTCTAGATCAAGGCATTTTATACACTATGTTAATTGTGAGTTTCCTGAACATCTTTAATCCTATGCTGTGTCGTACATGGCTGGGGGTCAGACCCGGCTGGGACACCTGGAAGGACGAGACTGTGGAATATTTGTCCTCCGGGCCACGAGGGGGCAACTGCCCTGGAGTAGAAAAGGCCCACGGAAGGAGAGAAGGGAGGCTCAAGACCATTGGGGCCTCTGGTCACCGACAGGGGGCGCCCCGAGCCTCATGGAGCCCGGGACTTATTTACTTCCGCCACACCCATGGAGGACGATCCTTCCAGGGTCACCCGGAGTGCTTCCGGGTGCTCTCCTGACGCTTCCGCCACACCAGGACGTGACATCAGGTAGAGCAGCTGGAGCTCATCCGGGTGAGGATAAGAGGGGCCGCTTCCCTCCAATCAAGGAGCTGGAGTCGGGAGCAGGAGCAGGACGAAGCTCCTGGAGAGAGAGTGCAGGTGGCCCCGGGACAAGGAGAGAGAAGGCCCAGGAGAAGGGAGACTGGGGCTAGAGGCACTGTGCTGGTGTGCGGGACTGTGAATTGTGTTGTGTGGAGAAGAAAAATAAAGGTATTCTTGATAAAGATGCGGTGTCGGTCTGATGGTGTCCGGGCAAATATCACAGCTGTTGGAAGCCTTGTGCTCACGGTACAATTATCTTTGTGAATGTTTTAATCAAATGTAGGCAACAGAAGAGACAGAAGACCAGTCAGTAAGCAGATTTTAATAATGGTCAGAAAAATGTTGAGCCATGTGCTACAAGTGGAGCCCAGATCAAGTTTGAATTTATTGTCACGTGTATACATTACAATGAAGACTACAAGTATGATGTTGTTCTCTAGTGCCTCTATAGCATTATGTTTATCCCCAGAAAATATTATGTGTAACAGAAACATGCAAATACCAAAACTTTAACATAAATATAATAAGAAATCTATGTCTAGTGTCCACTGCTGTACTGATGTAGATTTTTTACATGTCCATCGTGTGTCATGTTTTGAAACAGTCACCAACTCATACCCTGATAGTGCAATCAGGACAATAGATGCGTTTTTCTCTGCGCTCTTTTCTTATACTTTTTTCTGTTGCTCACACATGAGAGGGTAGAATGTCTGTGCCTGATCCATACGAGACACACAAGCCTTTCTTCTGTTTACAAGGTCCAAAACACCTGCAATTCCTTATTCCACGTTGTTGCATATATGCATTGTACTTCCAAGTGAGTGCTCATTGATTGTCAGTCATCATGCACACAGAAGCCATCTCTATTAACTAAAACGTAATTGATTTTGTTGGGAAAAGTTGCAGTCTGCAAAAGTTGTGAAATGTGACATGGCCTTTAATCACATAAATCAAGGCAACTAAGCAATTGGGTTGAAGATCTTCACACATGAACATTTTATTTCATATAAAAGGTCAGAGACACTAAAAGGCAGTTTTTTTTTTTTACTTTTATAGTATCAGGTTCTTTAGGCCTCTTTATGGTATAAAACATTGAATTGTGGGGGAAGGTGTCCCCCTTGGAGGTTCTAGCATGTTGACCTTTATTCATATAACTTCAAGAAGCGAGTTGGGGTTTTGATTGATTTAAGACATATTTACAATTGAAAAGCATTGAGATGGATACTGGAGGAGGATCAATGAAAAAAGGAACAAAATATCAGGGGCTTAGCACGACAGATAGGGGACTTAAAATCTCTAAAGCCTATCCCCAGACGCCACTACAAAAAGGTGGAAAATGTTTGTGACCATCTATTCCAGATTGTTTCTTTCTTCCCTTTTTCTAAAAGCAAATACACTCAACAAGCTTAAACAGTTAAGTGGTTATTTTATTATGATTTAGGTACATTTCTGAAATAATAAATAAATAATATACAGGCACATTTGATATATAAGTAACCCTACTGATAGAAAATGTACAAACAGGGTGATTATAAAACATACACTGATCAACCACAACAGTAAAACCACAGGCTTAGTATTGTGTATGTCACCCTCGTACCACCAAACCAGTTTTGACCTGTTGAGGCATGGAGTCCACTAGACCTCTGAAGGTCTCCTGTGGTGTCTGGCACCAGGACATTAGCAACAGATCCTTTAAGTCCTGTAATCTGTGAGGAGAGGCCTCCATAGATCTGACTTATTTTTCCACACACATCCCACAGATTGGATTGAGATCTGCCGAAATTGGAGACCAAGTCAACACCTTGAGCTCTTTGTTATGTTCTTCAAACTATTCCTGAATAATGTTTGCAGTGTGGCAGGGAACCTTATCCTGCTTAAAGAGGTCACTGTCATCAGGGAATACCATAAAGGGGTGTACATGATCTGTAACAGTCATCCACATGACCTAAGAGAAAATGTGATTCATCAGACCAGGCCACCTTTTCCATTGTTCTGTGGTCCAGTTCTGATGCTCACATGTCCATTGTAGGTGCTTTCAGTGGTGAACAGTGGACCGCATGGGCACTCTGACGGGTCTGCGGCTGGGCAGCCCCATAGGCAGCAACCTGCAATGCACAGTGTGTTCTGACGCCTTTCAATCATGGCAAGCATTATGCTTTTCAGCAATTTGTGCTACAGTGGTTGTTTAGTAGGACTGGACCAGTCAAGCTAGCTTTCTCTCCCCAAACGCACCAATGAGCCTTGGGCACCCTTGACCCTGCTGTTGGTTCACAAGTTGTCTTCGTTGAACCACTTTTGTTTGGTACTAACCACTGCATACCAGGAACACCCCACAAGTCCTGTAGCTTTGGAGATGTTTTGACCCAAATATCTAGCCATCACAATTTGGTCCTTGTCAAAGGCACTCAGATCCTTACACGTTTATATTTTCCAGCTTCCAACACATCACCTTCAAGAATTGTCTGTTTACTTGCTGCCTAATAAATCCTACCCCCTGACAGGAGCCACTGTAACGAGATAATCAATGTTATTCACTGCACATGTCATTGGTGTTAATGTTGTGGCTGAAGTGTGTATATAGCTCTGGGTAAGCTGGGTTGAAAGATGGATGGATGTGTAGATATTTCTGCATTTAAATGTTCCAGAAAGCTGACTTTCCACAGAGTGTATTGCCAGGGACCAAGGCTAGAACCAGAAATAATCTGTCAAATTCAATGAGTGTTACATTTAGCAAGAGTAATTAGCCTTCATGACTTGGACAGAAGACACATCAGCAGACCTTGCATTCATCCACATCTTAAGGTCAGAATTTCTCACTCCCCCATTTTCATGGAAAAAAAAAACATTCCATGACATTTTCATTTGGTCTAGTGACTTACTATTAGCAACTTTTTTTTTCTGTTAAACTAGAAATTAGAGAAAGCCAGAGCAAGGACACACATGGCCTGGCTAAGAAGGCTAGTATATTTTACGCATGGGTTAATGACCAAGTTTATAATGGAGGAGGAGTAGGCAAGAATAATGTCATGATGTAACAAACACTGCTCAACAAGACTTAAACAGTGGGGTAAAAAAATAAATAAATAAATAAAAGATCCATCTGAGCAGGCAAAGCTCACATTATGACCCAAAGTCAAATGATGAATGTGTGAAGTGAATTGAACAGCTTATACTTCGGAGCCCTCCCAAAAGCAATTAAAAGGAGGAGCTCGAGAGACCAGCCTTGGGCGACTTCCAGCAGAAAGGTCATTTCTTAAGACAGGAAGCTGTTGGTCTAAAAGCTTTCTATAATAACACCCAAGACCAGAAGCAGCAGGGTACACCTTAAAGCAAAAACAAATTTTGAAAATACTTACTGTCATCCGGAGTCCGGACCAACCTGGGATCAGTAGCTAAGTGGAAAAAAAAAAAAAAAATACATAAATAAATACAAAGAGAAGGAGGAGAAAGGAAATGAACATTACAAGATAGCTCCTGAATAATTCAAAACAAGCTCACAAATCACTCTAGGGAGACTAGTGTTCTAGGACTTGTAAAATTACAATTTTAAAAGTAAAATGCATTTCACCCAGAATGTTTGGTAGAAGGTTCCCATGTGCTTAGGTTACCTGCAGCAGTAGTGGGCTCAACCCTACCCACCCTTAGGTTACCTGCAGCAGTAGTGGGCTCACCCCTCCCCCCCGTAGGTTACCTACAGTAGTGGGCTCACGTCTGCCGACCCCCCCCCCCAAAAATCACTTTCACACCCGTCAAAGACTTTTAAGAGTATCATGAATGGTAATATTGAATAATGAATGAGATGTGGTGCACAGGATTGCAGCAGCACTCCACATATACAAGTGTGTGATCACACATTCTATGAAAATTCCAGCATAAGGGAATGGTGTTGTTTAAAGATGGCAGTTTAAAAGTGTCATATAGTTTGGGTGATTTTAGCACATAAGGAGCTACTTGAATTTAACATGAGATAGGTTTAACCCATTATAGTCTAGGACAGCCTTACATAGATGAATTGACAAAATGTTTTCTTAAAAATAATAAGTGCAACAATTCATAAAGCAAGAGAACAGTTTAAGGCAAGTTTAAGGATATTCCCAATGTCGAGCTAATGAGCAGCCCTAGTTGATATTCAAGCAGCGCTTTCATTCACCAGCACTACTGCCTGAAAGCTCCAGGGACCTGAATGTGATTCCTGGTTCAGTCACTGGTCATGAGCTTGTATAGTTTTGCTATGATCATAGGTTGCCTTTTTTCTCCACATACTCTGTGCTTCCTCAAATAAATGATATGCATATTACATTAATATTACTTACTTGGCACAATTAATACATAATAACTATATCGTGCTTATTTAAGCAGACTGCAATTACTTCAGTTTCTCAGATGCATTGAATTTTTTTGCAACAGCATATTTAACAATTTCTTTCGCTACTTCAACAACGTTTAATTAAGAACCAGCTTCATATTTTCTTCTGATCGAACGCTCCATCGTAGATAAGGGATACTCTTACGATAACGGTGTATGAGGGTGTAAGATGCAATAAACACAAATCACTGCAAACGTTGCTTCGGAATGGTTCAGGTATTACCGTGTGGTCACGTAGGTACAATAGAGAGAGAGAGAGAGAGAGAGAGAGAGAGAGAGAGAGAGAGAGAGAGAGAGAGAGAGAGAGAGAGAGAGAGAGAGAAAGAAAGAGGTTTGGAGCGCACCGCCGCACCCAAATAGAAAAAAAGGGCAGTGTGCTCCGTTATTACTCTCTCAGGTGGGCATTAGCATCAAATCAAAATCAAATCAAATCACCATTCATTGTCAGTTCACTATATGTGCAGAACATACAGGAGAATCGAATTACTGTTTCTCTCTCATCTTCGTAGTACAATAAAATAAAAAAAAAAGTATAACATATAAGATAAATAACATTAGAACTTGTAAAGTAAACCTGTGTACAATGTGCAATAGTCAGTAGTGCAAAAGCCAAATACAGTAAAAAATGAGAAGGTGCATTATAGAGTAGCTTATGAGATGTACAAAAAGACAGACAGTTAGCAGCAAATGTAATGTTGAGTCTTTATATACCAGCTGAGGTAGGGTACTTGGTAGATAATGACTCTTGTTACGGTCCAGGGGCAGGGGACAAGGAGGGAAGGTAGGGGACAGAGTTCAGTATCCTGACAGCTTGTTGAATGAAGCTGTTAGACAGTCTTGTGGATCGGGTCCGGAGGCTCTGGTTCCTTTTCCCTGAGGGGAGGAGGCTAAAAAGGGTGTGTAAGGGGTGGGAGAAGTCACCAGCAATGCTGATGGCTCTATGGGTGAGATGGGTGTGGAAAATGTCCTTGAGGGAGGGCAGTGGGGCACCAATGATCTTACTGGCTGCATCCACTATGTGTTGCAGGGACTTCCTACAGGAGACAGTGCAGTCTCCATACCACACAGAGATGCAGCTGGTGAGGAAGCTCTCGATTGTGCCCCGGTAGAAAGAGCACATGATGGGGAGTGGAAGTAGTGCTCTCCTCAGTTTGCATAGAAAGTAGAAACAGGTATGAGCTTTCTTGGCCAGTGATGTGGTGTTATTTAACCAGGAGAGGTCCTCGGAGATGTACGTCCCCAGGAACTTGGTGCTACTCACCCTTTCCACAGCTGGACTGTCGATGGTCAGTGGGGGGTGCTGTGAATGACCTGTCCTGAAATCGACCAATCTCTTTGGTCTTTCCCACGTTCAGGAAGAGATTGTTGTCTTTATACCATTGGACCAGTTGGCTTACCTCATTCCTGTAGTTGGCTTCGTCATTGTTGATGATGAGGGTGACCACGGTTGTATCGCCCTCAAACTTGACAATGTGATTGGAACTGTAGATTGCTTGTGGGTCTGCAGGGCAAAGAGCAACGGGCTGAGCACACACCCTTGTGGGGCCCCTGTGCTCAACATGATGGTCTTAGAGGTCTTATTGCCGACCCGCACATTTTGTGGCCTCCCTATAAGAAAGTCCAACACCCAGTTGCAGAGAGAGGTCTTGAGTCCCAAATGGCTGAGTTTTTGTAGTAGCATATCATAATCTCTTGGACCAATAGTGTGAGTTTTCCACATTCGACTTATACAACCGACATTATAAAATACCAGAA
The DNA here is from genome assembly GCF_900747795.2 of Erpetoichthys calabaricus. NCBI lineage: Eukaryota > Metazoa > Chordata > Cladistia > Polypteriformes > Polypteridae > Erpetoichthys > Erpetoichthys calabaricus. The sequence goes on along the minus strand of NC_041410.2, from coordinate 24,849,154 downwards.
ATTATACAGTAAAATCAAGTCCAGACTTAACCATGGAAGAACTTATCCGCAAGTATATACAGTACTCAAAATGCACTTTTTCTGCATTGAATCCTTTATAACAACATGTTATGTCTGGTAATATGAACTTTTTATAACATAGTAGCCTGAAATAACTCAAAAATGTATTCCACAAAATAAAATAAGTAACATGCATAGTTATATCATAGAATTCTGTGGTCTCTTGTGCCAAAAAAAAAAAAAAAATTTGTTTGCTGTTGGAAGACCCTGCAACTGACAAGGTTTTGACGTTTCTACTGGCATGCTGTTGTTCATGGCTGGCAGATCATGAAGGATGCACTGGCTCAAAATAACCTAACGCCGCTCGAAATCCTTAAAGGTCTTGGAGTAGGAGAGCATAGCAGAGGCTGCGATTGATGATAGAATCAGCAACCTTGATATCTCTAGCTAGCTGGTTGCGGCCAACAGCTGTTGATATCCCAGCACTAAGTTTATTTAACATCTTTATTTTCTATCTTATTTAGATACAAGCCACTACCAAAAACTTGCACGCACCGGGCCTCTCATTTTTTCTTTATAATGTATGTGGTTCCCAAAGCGAAAGTGAAGTTACTAATATAATTGTGGAAATGCTTGAAGTCGTGAAACGCAAAATGTTGAGGATCAACTGTATTCTCTTCCAAGATGCCAAGCTGATTTTTTATTCTTACTTCAGATACCCACTCACCTCTATTTAAATGTGTTACCCATGAATATGCTCATGTTTGCTACTACAGCCCCAAAGGCTGTTTATGAGATAACATTTAGGTGATGTCTGCCAATAGCTTGCTTACTATGAATAAACTCGTAGTTAAAGTGGTCAGCAGCGTGGCCTAGCATCTATTCACAGATCAAAAACCAGAAGGGTCCTACCAGTGACTCAATGTTTATCCCCAGGCACTTAACGTCCTATTTTTTCAAAAGCATTTAAACAATTGTGCTGCTGTTGTCATCTTGTAAATTGCTTTGGCATAACCTGTAGGTGAGTGCAATATAAAGTATGGTGAGTACTGTTGTCTTATTTTAATTTCTTATTTGTCTTTTATTCTTCTTTTCTTCATTATGTAAAGCACTTTGAGCTACTTTTTGTATGAAAATGTGCTATATAAATAAATGTTGTTGTTGTTGTTGTTGTTGTCTTTTATGAAACAATCAAGAGCTAGAAGATACTCACAAGAAAGAGTGAGGCTGGAAACCATGAGATCCTGCCCAAAGCGTCTAGACTGTACTCTGCGGCTTCGCAGCACACCCATCACTCTGTTGTCAGTAAATTGGGGGAGGACATCGAGATCAGCAGCAGGGATATCAAACTGGACCCAGACATAGGAGACGACACTGCCCTCACTAAGCACAAAAGAGAGTAAACATAAGTCTAGGCAATGAGAGAGACAGTAATCAAAAGGTTAACCAGCATAAAACCAAAAAATAAACACACATTACAGAAGGAGGTTACCATCGAGCACAACACAGACAGACTGCCCAACAGCTCAGCTGAAGCAATGTTACTCAAAGCAGGTCCCTACGTTTGTAACATTATGGTTATGTGTTAACAACTTTCTTTCTGCAAGGTAGCCTATTGTAGAAGCTCCGTATTTCTCACCATTTTTCTTTTATGTTTCCAAACTTCTATTCATTTAAAGAGCTTCTATAAAATGCCAAATTTTCCACTGGGGACAAATAAAGATCTGTCTGTCTATTAGCTGAACAGTAGTTTTGTTCTCCAGTTCATTTACATGTTACAGGTGGGCGTTGTGCACCATCAACTTCATCAGCTGTCGTTTTGGGTAGGATGTACTGTACATGGCAGTGTGTGATAACATAGTAGCCATCTTACATACAAATGAAAATCACAATAACAAACCAACTGAACTTTCTAAAAGGGGAGGCTAACAAGGAAAATACATTTTTAAAGAAACATTTTTTAAATAAAATGATTTTGCACTTTGGATTGTTAGTTTAAATTTAAATTTTAATTCTATTTTTATTTATTATTTACACTTCATGTTGTTACACTGTGGACCCTGAGCTTCGCAATTTCATCTATCTGTATACTTGTATATGGTTGAGATGACAATAAAGTTCACTTTGACATTATAGATTCTGACCCTGCCTTTATATTTCAGACTTTGATTCTATTTTGTGCAAAGGTTTCTTTACTTCAGCCAGTCAAAAATAACCGAAAGGATCTTTGACTTGTCAGTTTACAGAAAGGCCCATTTCACCATATGCTGAATCCTAAATGGCAAAGGCACAGCGTATGAACTACACTGGTCAAATCCTGTGCTGATACCTGTCCCAAGATCCATCGATTTATTAAATTTACATTTCAAAGTAACACACAGGCAAGATGTCACAAAATAAAAATTGTTTTTGTTGTGCAGCTTCTATGCTTTTAACAGACTTAATAGATTAACATTTCTATAAATCTTATTATTCAGTAAATGTAGTGTCATGGTAAAAGGATATTGTAGAGTTGGGTGTGCCTTGTGAGTATATACAGCATGTAACCATACGTATATGCACAAGTAGACATCCACAACAATGACTATGTAATGCAAATACTCAAACATAAAATGTATAACAGGACATCTGTTTGGGCAGAGTAACTGGTAAGCTCAGATTACAACTAAAGGCCTTAGGCTATTCTCCAAATTGAAGACTCCACGTCAATCACAAACATGTGAACCTCCTACAAGAAAAAACAAAAATGCTGGAACAATATCGCTTCACCAACAAAAAATCTCTGAAAATGCTCAGTGAGGAGAAAATGAGGCCTCAATGATTTCTTGCATATCTGCTATCTTTTTCTTCACACTATTCAAATCAATCTACTTCTTTGTTAATTAACATATTACATTTATCGCAGTTATATAAATACAAGAGTATGCCTGCTGAAAAGGATGCCCTTCAGAAGTATGAATCTGTTACCTTTACAGCTGCTTCTTAAAAATGAAACTCACATGGCGGTGACATTTTATTCTAATATGCTTGTAAGAATGGTAACCATGACAACTGTGTATTGTATGCAACCAAGAACCAAGCAAAATGAAAGAAAGGAACTCACAGGAGATAACAAAATTCGAAGACAAAAGAAATCTTGGAAAGTGAAAACATCCATCACACTGAACACCAGTGATGAGGAGTTTTCCCACTGGTGACCATCAGCAGAAATCTGATTGTTGCCAAATACCAGAATGTGTCTCGTGCCTTCACAATAGAAGTGATCCATCTTTTTCTAACTTTAACATGTTAGAATGTTACAGTTCATCCGGCAAATGAAGCCTTGGGGTAAAGCTGCTAGACTCACCTGTAGCCGATAATGCTGGAGCGGTTGTAGTACTTGGACAGCAATTTATCTTGCCCGAAAAGGTTTCCTAACTGTAGGGGAAAATATATAAATAAAAATAATTACAATGGAATTGGTGGCTCAATTTTCTATAACAGTAGAGCTGGATAGATCTTGGCAAGAAAAACCCAAAAATAGATGAACACCTAGGTGAAATGGAGGCGGCATGTTCCTGTTCTCCTAATTTTACTTTACTTGATTGTAAAAATCCTGAATCTTCAGTTTCATCCAATTAGTATGGAAATTAAGACAATAAGGCAGCCAACAATGCAATGACTAAAGTGCACAACTGGCACCAGATTACGCTCAGCATAGAGAAGCTGCTTGAATAACTCGTTCAGAAATGGAGGCTAAGGAGAAGCGACACCAGTATGCAGTGGCTATAAAAAAACATTCACCCCTTGCAAGTTTTCGCACTCTAATGTTATAAAACATTGAATCACAGTGTATCTATTTGACTTTTTTGGCTCTATGATCAACAGAAAAAGATTCTTTCATATCAAAGTGGAAACAGGTCTCTGCAAGTTGGTCTAAATTAATTGCAAATATAAAACACAACATAATTGATCATTTAAGTATTCACCCCCTTTAGTACGACACACCTGTATCATCAATAGTGTAGCCAATTGGTTTTAGAAGTCCCAGGATTAGTTTAACGACAATCACTTGTTGGGGGTGTCAATTGATTTTAGTATAAATGTACTTGAATGTAGTACTGAGTTAGTCTCATGGCCTAACCTACACGATGAAGACAAGGGAACACTCCAAACTACTCCATGAAAAGTTGACCGAAAAGTGTAATTTAGGGGATAGAGACAAGAAAATGTCCAAGTCACTGAATTTCCCTTGGAGTTCACTTAATTCAATCATTAAGAAATGGAAAAAGTATGGCACGGCTGAAAATCTGCTTAGAAATTGAGTTCCTGTATAAGAACACGACTACTGAGGGAGACAACCAAGAAACCTGGGATAACTCTGAAGGAGTTACAAGCTACAGATTGGAGAGACTGTGCATTCAATAACTGTTGCCCAGGTACTTCACCAGAAACAGACTTTATGGGAGATCAAAATGAAAGCCACTGTTAGAAAAGTTCACAACCTCTCGGGTAATATTTGCCAGAAGGTGAATGGGAGACTCTAAAGTCAGCTGGAAGCAGGTTCTATGGTTTGAGGTGACCAGAACTGAGCTTTTTTGCCATTAGACTTACAGCCGTGTTTTAACACAGTAGTTCCCAAACTCTGTCCTGGGGACCCCCTGTGGCTGCAGGTTTTTGTTCCAACCAACTTCCATTTTTCATTGGACTCCTGGCCTAATGAAGCGAGTCATTATTTCCAAGTTTCTATGTTTTGGTGTCAATGTAGAAATTACAAAACTAAGTTTGGTAATTTTTATTAAAATGTACTAAGCAATTAAATGGGAAATATGTACTTTTTTTTTAACTTGTTAACAGTATTTTCATTCTGTTTTTCCAGTTGATCTGGTTATTTAATTATTTACTGTACTAATTAGTGGTTCTGACTCTGAAGTAGTTGCAGCTTTCATTATACCAGATGTCAGCTCTGCTTGTTGTTAATTGTCACTATTAGGGTCAAATGAAAGGAGCAAACTACACAGGATAAGGGGAAAATATTAGGAAAACAATAAAAGAGAGTTAAGCATTTACAGCTTTAGAAAAAATAGAAATATTTCTAAATGTCTTATAAATGAAAAAAACATACTGCTTTGCTTTTCTGAATACAGAATAAGAGCAGAGGAAAAAGAAAAGCTAATTAAATGATATCAGTTGTTATCAATAATTATCCCTGATTGTGAATCTGGTTGGAACAAAAACCTGAGGCCACGGGGGGTCCCCAGGACTGAGTTTGGGAACCACTGGTTTAGCATAAGACAAACACTGCATATTATCAAAACCGCACCATCCCCACCATGGCAGCAGATGAAGTGCGGATATTTCTCTGCTGCAGGACTTAGAAGTGGGGTGCAGTGGTGGCTCTGAGGCTAGGAATCTGCACCGCCAATCGGAAAGTTGCCAGTTCAAATCCCATAAACGCTAGAAGTGACTCTACTCCGTTGAGCCCTTGAGCAATGCCCTTAACCTGCAATTGATTCACCCTGGGTGTGATGTTAATCTGCATCCAGCCCTGCAAGCAGGTCCTCCAAATTGCAGGGAAAACTTGGGGGTTGCTGGCAGGATTGGCACTCCAGCCACCGTAAAAAACTGGAGTGGCCAGGATCTCAATCCAGATCTCAATTCAAATGAGGATTTGTGGCTGAACTTGAGAAAGGCTGTTCACTCATCATCCTCATGCAACCTGACAGACTTTTGCAAAAAAAGAATGGGGAAAATGGCAGTGTCCAGACGTGAAAGCTGACGGAGACCTGTGCACACAGACTCAAGGCTGTTATGGCTGCCAAAGGCGAATCTATTAACTACGGACTTGAATGCTTATGCAACCGACTATGTTGTGTTTCAAATTAATTTACATCACTTTGCAGAAAACTATTTTCACATTGACATTAAAGAGTCCTTTCTGTTGATCAGCCACAAAACAGTTCAAATTAAATACATTGTGATTTAAGGTTGCATAATCAAAAAAATGAAAGCTTCTAATGGAGTGAATACTTTATACAGGCACTGAATGTTAGTGCCGGGATCTGTGTCATTGGCTGAATGGGAGGCAGACCAAGCCATCAAATTAACGAGAACATTCTCTAATAATGGGAGGAAATAAAAACTTGAAACTACTGCATTGTTCGCATAAATGAGTTTGAAGCTCTTAGTTAATATTAATCAACAGCCAGGTTCTTTCCACAAATTTCACGGTCAAAGTCAATGGAAAATTTGCATAAGTTAACTAAGGTCTAAAATATCATGAGTATGGAGGCCAGATATGCAGTATGTTTCCTTAGTCATTGCCTAAAAATTCCTGGAAGAAATTGTGCTTCGTTATTAATGACATTTTCAGTGTCACCAGATGATAAAAGAAAAAAAAAATCTGTGGAAGTACACTTCAGGCATTAAGCACTTTTCTTAAAATTTTAAGAACTGTTACCTTGCAGCACCTTATATACAGAGTCACATTGCCAAACAAGTTTCCATGTTTGACATGTGGTCAATCAAGAGAACACCTAGTCATCCACACATTTTCAGGGCCCACCTTCTAGTACTGGGTCAAAAGAACACAAGCCCTGTCTCAGCAGCCATTACCTGAATGGGACATCAGGGTATTACAAGAAAACCACACACATGCTCATCTTGGTTTAATTCAGCAGTATAAAACCAAATAAAATGATCTCTAGAGCACCGGAGCTAAACTCTCCATATGGAAACAAGACACCCTGGGGGACAGGAATATAAACATACACCCCGCTATACTTAAATCTCATCATTCTGTGACTACCATATTGGCAAAATTTGGATGAAATATTATTTTTGGCTTTATGATTCTTTCAAAGATGACATAAAAAGGGTGTGAATTTTCACTCAACAAAATAAAACAGAAGCTTAAACCTTCTGTAAGTGTAGAGCAGAGAGAGAGTTGAGACAAGCTTAAAAAAAAATGTTTCCCACACACAACTACAAGATTTACAGTAAATTAACCCCATACTCCCAATTCTAAAATGTTGCTGCTCCAAGGAAAAACAAAATTAAAAACATTCCAGCAAACCAAACACTTTTCAGACACGGACACAATTACAATTTGGAAAAAGGTCAGATGGTTATCATAATGGCTTAGTGCTGTAAAACACTAGCAGCCCCTTACAAAATTAAAATAGAGATCTCGTCTAGGACAAAGTGGCATTGTCTTCTCTTACTTTTGCGTAACGTGTGAAACTTTCAGTTCAGTTCCAGAAATCTATGCACACTTAATCAAACTCCACTTTAGTACACTCAAGTTTCTTATAAGCGAAGAGATTCTCTGAGGAACAAAGTGAGCCTCTTGGTATAAGGCTCCTGGACCTCTCCATCTGATAAAGCAATATCAAAGACACTATTGAAATCGTATTTCAGACAAAAAGGCACCCAGCTTTGTACAATTTATCACTTTAGTCATCAAGGAAATTGACCACAACTTACTTTTGCCAACCTTGACAGACAAACCTACGCATCAGCTATCAACTGCAGGAATAATCCACTCCTTCTTTAAATTCTAATGTCAGCACTAGTTTCTGCCTCTCTTTGTGTCAGCTCAGTCAGACTTTAGTTCTGCTCTCCTCAGCACACCAACTACTGCTTAGGGAGATGTCTGTAACAAAGGCTGGAGCATCTCTGCACCAAAGGACATTATAGCGTTGGATCTTAGCAGCAGAAGACAGTGAGGTGCACAAGCAGGAGAGACCATACATAAAATCAGTGCATTCACCCCACCAAAGAAAAAAAAAGTAGCTAACTGATCACTAACTCTCAGTAGACATATTTAATGATAGCAACAAAAGATTACCATATGAAGCCTCACAACTGTAATTACAGCGCAGCCTACCAGCACAACCTGTGACCAAACCAAGATTGTCACCTGGGCAAAGGAACACAGAATGAGTGCTACATTTAACTTCAGGCAATAAAACACTCAATGGGCCCTGAAATTTTCAGAACAAATCATCACCTTGTTCTCTTGAGAAAACAGGAACCGGACTAAAGATAAAGTGCCATTGCTTTATATATTTGATTCTGAGACCAATATTGATTTTAACCTCCTAGAGAAGATGAAGCCAAAAAAAGGAGCATATATTATATTATATATATGGTTGTAATAATAATAATAATTCTTTACATTTATATAGCACTTTTCTCGCTACTTGTGTGTCAGGTAAATCATCAGTTTTTATACGTTTCTCTCCCCAAATGTAAAAAAAAGCTAAATTTGAGAGAGTATAAGCACCTTCTAATAAGCTCCCAGCTGCCAATGTCCAGCAACAAGGCAGCTTTAGGGACACTCACAGAAGAGCTGTACACGACTAGCTACTTGTTTGAAGTAAGTCTGCTTTCTCTCACATGATCTTGCAGGTCTCCAGAAATGTCCTGGAACTGAAGGCTGCTTGAATCTTCCAGGTCATTTGTGTAGTTGATGTTGGAGATCACCATCTGGCCACTGTAGGCCCGTACTGCATCTGAAGGGGGAGGAGCTACCATGGTACTTGTGGGTGAAGTGGATGCCTTTAATTGTGTAGGTTTAGCTGTAAGAAGAAAAAAGTATTTCTCAGCATAAAGCAAAAGGACTAAATCTCAAATGAAACCTCCCAAATAGCCAGTCACCCCTCCACTCCTCTTAAATGAGGGGTGTCATAGTCTACAGGTCACACTCACTTGCACACACTTATTGTGCCTAATGAGTTGCATGAACATCTATAGAACATGTGAGTAACTTGAGACCAGCCAGTTTTGACAAAGAAAGCAGTGATGGGCGTTTCAATTCATTTTTCCGATTCGATTCTTTCAAACTACCCACTTACATAATTATATAATAAATATGCTGGCAATACATATCACATGACATTATTTTCTTTGAAAGTGCAAAGCGTGACAACACAGATAAAATGTATGATTAAAATAAAACAATATATGACAGAATCATAACTTATTCTAGCGATTCAGTTCATAAATCTAACGAATGAGAATCATGCACCTCGTTCTCGGGTAATGATTCTGTTCAGACTTAAAAGAATTAGTGAATGGCACATGCTCAGTGCAGTCAATGAGCCATACAAAAAGTGTGCAAATAATTATTTGAAATTAAAATTTTTATTATCAGTTTCAATTTTGTGTCATTAATGTGTTAAATGTACAAGCACATTATTTTTAATATTATGTTTATGAATTCACTTTAAAATTGGTCCAATAACATATTGTACAATGTAAACAATATGATGTAATGTACATGTATTGTTACAGTATTACATTTATATAATTTACAAGAGAATCATCAGTGACAGAGTTCTTGTTCATTAATGATTCAGTTCAAACTCAAAATCAGTGAACAGAAATCATGAAATAGACAGGCAGAACTTGTACACGCACTCTAAACATCCACAAGGGAAACAAAAGATGCTGACGGCAACATTAACATCCCACATGTGCTAATGCTGAGGGCTGGTGAAATATTTCATTCGTACCTACAAATCAAATCAATTTATATACAGGTAGTCTTCAACTTACGACCACGTTTGGTTCTGACGGACCGGTTGTAAGTCGATCTTGATATAAGATGGATCGGTATATGTATTCAGACCATGTGTATAGTACTGTATAATAAGTCTGTAAGAGCCAATTTTGGAGAGTAAAGATTAATGTTAAATTCACATAAGTGTACCTACTTAATGTCAATAGAATATCAGTTTCTCATACTTAAATTATGATATTTTACCCCCCTGTAAGTTAACATGAAATAGAGCTTTCTTAGCTATATCTGCAGAACTGAGTGGTAATTAAGCCAGTTAGGAAATAGTCACACTGTTAGTATGGACTGTTAAATAAGTTTGCAAATAGGATATTGGCATACAGTTTTCTGATCGTTTTGATATGAATGTTATGTATGGCCAAACTTAGAGAGAAATTAAACAAAATAAGCAAACCTTAAAGAGAAATTTATTTATACATGAACCTTTCTTTTCCTTGTAATATCAATTTCTTCTCTACTTTTGTGTGAACTGTTTTACTTTGAGAGCGGCGCAGTGGGTAGCGCTGCTGCCTCGCAGTTGGGACATCTGGGGACCTGGGTTTGCTTCCCGGGTCCTCCCTGCGTGGAGTTTGCATGTTCTCCCTGCATCTGCGTGGGTTTCCTCCGGGCGCTCCGGTATCCTCCCACAGTCCAAAGACATGCAGGTTAGGTGGATTGGCGATTCTAAATTGGCCCTAGTGTGTGCTTGGTGTGTGGGTGTGTTTGTGTGTGTCCTGCGGTGGGTTGGCACCCTGCCCGGGATTGGTTCCTGCCTTGTTCCCTGTGTTGGCTGGGATTGGCTCCAGCAGACCCCCGTGACCCTGTGTTCGGATTCAGCGGGTTGGAAAATGGATGGATGGATGTTTTACTTTGAAGTTTACTAAAACTTTTGACACAAATATATTTAGTCTGTGGAATTATTTGAACACACATCATACTATTGCCAGAACTGTCCTATGAAGTAGAACCTTGGTAATTTGGAACCAACACAGATCCAAAAAATCCCTTAAGTCATATTGTTTGTTTTATGTCCTTTTCTATCATCTTTTTTGGACCATTGTGTAAATTTTCTATCATTTTTATTTAGTAAATTATTTATTTTATTATTTTGCTTCTGTCATTACTGTTGTTTGCATGGGTGCTGAATGGTTAACAGCTTTACGAATTCTTTCTTTGTTTGTATTACGTTACGTCATCAGTGTGAGCCACTCCCAGTGTTCACTGTGTTAACTGTGGGAGAAGGAATTGTACTGGCAGAGTTTGAGCACTCATATGTTTTCTGTTTTAACATTTCAGCCTGTTAATAATAAACATTAACAGATAAATTAGTTCAGTGTGGTTTAATTACCCCTTTGTGTCAGTTCGCACGAAGCGGCACATCATAAGTCACAAAGAAAAAGCTTTGGAGGTTAACCGGTTTCAAAGCCAGAGCATAGCAATACAACATGTGCAGCAAACACCAGTTACAAGGGGATAACTTAAAGTCACATGTGATCGTATTTGCTTTCGTTCCTCCATCATACTGCTTAATCACATTCATTTTTTGTGTCGAGATCAATTGCCTTTTTTCCTGTAATTGTAAGATAAATGTAACTGACTGTTGTCAAAACCAAGGCAGGTAATAAACTGAGATCAAGATGAATGAGTCATGGCATACAGAGCTGGCATGGCGAAAATTGTCATTTGCCCATGAGATGTGGTAGTGAATGCGAGTTGACTGGTTCTAAGACGCATAGGTCATAAGTCGATGACTACCTGTAACTCACTAAAAAGAGTCATTCAGAAAGAAAACAATCATTCACAAATTGCCTATTAAATTGTGGACTGTCAAGGCTCTGGAATGCAAATTAACAAATACATACAAAAAGTTCTTTAGGAATGAAAGAGCCTCTCAATAGTGAATTCCACAATAGTGAATTGCAAAATACTTGACAACGGAAACATGAAAGCTCCATTCCTAGTAACACGTCTGGTAACCCTAGCTCTAATATTCATCCTTGATTTGCCCTTCCCCAATTTCCCTCTTCATACCTGTGAAAAACCAAATCAGGAAGCCAGCAACTGCAGCAGCGATGATGAAGAAGAGAATGACAGCAATGATCAACACCATTTTACAATTTTTGGGAGCCATCTTTTCTTTCTCCGTTAAAAAGGTGACCCTTTCGTTCCTTCCGTTCCTTTCCTAAAAATAAACAGAATAAAGATACACACAAATTAGAAGAGATATATACAAATTACAAGAAAACATCCATTTGCCCATTTTTATGGCCAATCTGCCCATTTTTAGGGCTGCCATGGGGAAGAAAAAGAAAAATCCTACCAGCACTGGGTGAAAAATAAGAACCAGATCTAGATGGGGTGTCAACCATTCACAGCACATGCTCATGTTTTAGTAACAGTTAAAACTAAAAGTTATATCAGGATATGAAAGCACGTCCCATGTTGATTTAGTCAGAAAATGCAAACCCCACACAGACAGTGACCAAGCTGGGACTCAAACAGAAGAGCTATAAGGTAGAAAAACTAACCACTGGGTCAGCTCATCTCCCACTGAGAAAGCATAAATAATTGATCATAATTCAGAGCAAATGTCCCACCAGTTCTTCACCTGATAGGCAGGTAAGATACGGCACAGCTACAAAGATGCAAAATTAAGAACAGGATTAGTTTTTCCCATCTTACTCCCTTGTTGCATTTGTGTCACGAGGGCTTTATTCCATAACGGAAGAGTGCCCATCATTAGTGCTTTTTTCTCCAACCAATTCCTCCTTTAAACTGGGGACTGCCAACTCAATTACATATGCTAGTTTTTTAGTTTTAATCCTTTATGTCACCCTAGAAATGCCAAAATGGGTTTATCCACTTTTTATAGGCATGATTAAGTTGTCCCAGTATTGCCTGTTAAGAATGTATTCTCTTTATTCTCCTACTCTTTAGTTTAACTAATGCCTGGGAAATATTCTTCATATAAAGAGTAATTAAGATCATAACAACAAATGTCTCAAAGATCTATGTCCTTTATTACAGCAAGCTTTGGAGAACCTTGAAGTTAGTTTGCAATGACAGGACTGGAGAATAAAGCAAAGCAACGATATTAAATAAGTTTGGTTCAATTGCATAACAGAGTTAATTGATTACATCTTGCCTGAAGAAGGGGCCTGAGTTGCCTCAAAAGCCAATAAAAGGTGTAATTTTGCTTGGCTTTTCTCTACATAACAGAGTTAAAAAACATGGCGGATTTTACCAATCAACATACAGATAATGGTGAGTTAAACATTTTTATCATTTATTTGTGTATATCTAAAGGTCCCAAAACATTTTTAAAACAGATTAGATGTCTTTAGCACACTATATCTAAAAATAAATGATCTTATACATAAATTCTTACATGGGACAAAATAAAAAGTATTAATTGCCATCATTGATTTCTTAGTAATTGTGCAGAAACAATAGGTAGATAGTATATTAGGGGCATAGGACAGACACACCCAAAAACACTCTCAGATTTACAAAGATAATAAAACAGACAAGAATACATCTTGGTATTCTGCCACAAGTGAAGTTCAAAAATGGTACTACATGAGAGAGTGGATGCTTTGCGACTGGCTGCCACCTCAAAACATGGCTGGTTGTCGCCTTTAGATCCAGTGCCGCTGAGAAAAGCTTGGTAATCATTCACCATGAATTTGGATTAATCTGGGAAGAAAGTTATGGATCAAAGTGGAAATAAGTTACTTCTATTGTATCAGTTTCCATTGTTATTAATTGTCATTGTTTAGAAGCAGTTAAATGATGGTTGCTCCTTGTTTCAGACTTGAAAAATAAACTGGTAGGTTACAATTCAATTTGGAGTGCTGCAGACCATCAGCTCACTGCAGTCTCCATGTCCAATCACCACAGCTATAATGGGTTCATCATCATAGTCTCCTGTGCTTACTCACATTCCACGAAACTAGCATCATTCAGGTCACACCCACAGACAGGCCACACTTGGAACAATGCAGTGTGAACTCCATGTAAGATCAATGGAAACAAGAAAACTCTTAATTTGTTAACACCTTGCCCTTTGACCCAAATAATTTTGATCAAGTCCAGCATTAACTTCGGAACTGAAGTCTCAGCTCCATTCTAGCACCCAGTTTTCAGCAATAGTTTGTGATGCCAAGCGTGAGGACTATTTGCTTTCTAATGAGTAGATGCAGCTCCATAGGCATAATTTTACAAGGGTCCCCATCTTGTAATCATCTACATCTGCTAGCTATTAACTTAAACATCTTGGAAGGCCTTAATATAAAAAGGTGGTATGGCGGTAACACTACCCCCTCATTGTTTGGACATTGTTCAATTTCTAGTCAAGGTGCATTTTCAGGTTTCCTCCAGAATCTACATACAAAAGAAATTTTGATTGGCCTAGTAGTCAATTTCCTGAGTGGACAACAGAGGGAATAAAACTTTAGCGATACTGTGAACTTGAGGTATTACAGACGTTTGGCCTGCTCCCACATATGGATACACCAGGTTCCTAAAAATAAGTCTCCAATAAAGTGCATCTTTTTTCTCAATTTTATAGATAGATAGAGATAGAGATAGATACTCCAGCAGCAGCATACTGATAAAAAACAACATTAAAGAGTGATAAAAATGCAGGTATAACAGACAGTAACTTTGTATAATGTTAACGTTTACTCCCCCGTTTAAGGCCACAGTTAATGTAAATATTGTGAATAAAGGTGCTATATAAGCATCCGACCCAGCACAGACTCACACTGAGGCACGTATAAATTGAACACAAGTCTTTATTTTCTCTTCAGCCGTGGGGCACGTCTTCCCCGTGTCCCACAGGCCCAACACAGTCCAACAAGCACTTAACACAACACAAATAAATCTTTATCTTCACCAGTGGGGCACGTCCTCCCAGTGAACCCCACAGGTATAACACGGTCCCAAAGTACCTCTTTCTCAAGACAGCAATCCTTCCGTTGGCACCACCACTCCTCTCAGGCACCTCGTCCTCTTCCTCCCGATTCTGGCCCTGAGTGGTGGTTGCTGGCTTCTTTTATGGTCCTCCTGGGAGTGCTCACCTGTTCCCAATTGCATTCCCATGTGGGGCCCATGATTAGACCAGCTGGGCTTAACAATCTCTGTCTTGCCCCCTGGCGGCCATCCCAGGTCCCCACAGGGTTGGGAAGAACTCCATCTCCCATGAAACCCTGTGGGAAACTGAGTCATTATCAACCAGGGAGGCTGCCACCAAGCATCCAGGGGGAGGTATTGAGGAGTCCATGGCTGCTCCCCCGGAATACAAGTAGAAGGGACATCCTGGCCGGGCATGAACCCTGGCCATCCTCCACATTATGTTAATCAAAGAAACAGAGTCATGATGATACAGCAGTAGCACTGCTGCCAGGATGTAAGGACTATGGGGGTCACATCATGGATGCTTCCCAAGTGGAGTATGCATGTGGATTTGCTCCAGTTTCCTTCCACAGTGCAAAAATGTGCAGGTTAGATGAAGTGACAATGCTCAATTGTCCCCTAAAGTGTGTGTGTGTTCACCCAGTAATCGACTGGAGCCCTGTCCTGGGGTTTTTTCTGCCTGTGCCCGTTGCTTGCTAGGACAGGCTCCAGCTGACCCCATGTCCTGCAAAAGCGGGTTTAGAGGATAGATGGATGGATGGATCAATGGATGCCATAATCTGTCCTGCCTAAGGTAAATCTCACTTGCACATCGTCAAACTTTAAAACAGATAGTGAAATACTGTGGACAATTTCAGTCTCCGATTAGCTCACTGTTTCACAATCAGTTATTTCAATGTGAATATGTTGTACACTATACTGTATTTTCTCATTGTACAAGGCCCATAGATGCTCCTGCTGGTAGACAGATCAACAGTAGTCGACACTACAGTGATTGAGATGGTAGTGTGTGGGTACCTGGTGCTTATGTTTATCTGTACAAACAGCGGCATGTTGATTTAAGCAAATCTCCATCATACGTCCCACATAACCCTGTTGTAAAACATTTAAAAAAACAGCAATACAATATCTGTCTTTTTGATGAAGCAAGGAAATAACAGAAAAGACTCCAGTTCACTATCATTTCACTAAGTCACACCCGAATGTTACACCATGCATACATTCTGTAACTTGTTAAAATAAAGTGCTTATTTGTCACAATTTAAATACGTAGACAAACAAACATAAAAACATAGTGCTTTGGGTCTTAAAGGTATTTGTGTCCTTATTCATGACTGACTTATAAGCCAGTTTAGATGTCCTAGAGCCATCCCCTTGAGCTGTGTGCTGATTTGGAGGAGACATTCCAGAGACCATCACACATCAATTATACCAACCCTGCTCTGTTACAGTCGTAGGGCAACCAGATTTAGAAAATAGAGGGATGGACACATCAGAATGTGACTGATGCATCACTGAAATGTGCAAAGCAATGAGCTTTTCAGTTCACTTCATTAAACATTAAAAAAATCTATGTAGGATTTACAGATGGTTGAAATTTTCTGTAACTTTAAGCCAATTTCCACAGCAAATTTGTGTTAATAATAACAATAATATATTTTATTTATATAGCGCCTTTCCCATGCTCAAGGTGCTTCAAAGAGTCTCAGAAAGAACAGCAGGGTATATGCAACATCTGTATAGAGCAGGGGTAGGCAACGTCGGTCCTGGTGAGTCGCAGTATGTGCAGGTTTTTGTTCCAACCCAGTTCCTTAACGAGAACTCAATTATTGCTGATGAAGCACATATTGCTTAAGTGACATTTTGATGCTTCATTTTAGTGGTCTCGCTTGTTAAGGTTCTCCAACCTTAATTGCTTATTTCAATCTTAAACTGCTGCATTCAGTGTTTTAATTGCTCCTTATTAGCAATAAGATGTAAAAGACAAAGCAGCCAGCAGTTCTCCAGCTAGCTTTTTTCCAATTACATCTGTGTGTGTTCATCATGCACTGTTTGATTTAATAAAACACTTAATAGAAAAATGTGACAGACTGAAAATGATCTGTTTTAGGCTTCATATCATTTGGATGATATCCTTGGAAAGGAAAAAAATCTACGATATAAGAGCCTTACATTGCACAGACTAACAAGCCATAAAATTAAATAAGGTCTGAGATTGGCAATGATTGGTTTCTAATTAAGCAATTGGGTTGGAATGAAAACCTGTAGCCACTGCGGCTCACCAGGACCGACATTGCCTACCCCTGGTATAGAACACTAAAACAGATACAGAGAATATAGAAAGAATTAAATAGAATAAAGGACAATAAACCAGAGCAAAATACTAAATTCAATAATAGAGGAAAAGCCTGAACAAATTTGTGATATAACACACACAAATTATTCTGAGCAACAGGACAGAAAGGTAAACTGAAATAATGGGCAGAATGTTACATTAAATAAAAAGCCTTTTTGGACAAATGAGTTTTTAGTTGTTTTAAAAAAGAATGAATTGAGTCAGCAGATCATATTAATTTAGGGAGGTAATTTCAAAGTCTGGGCACTATACAGCTGAAGGCTCTGTCACTCACAGAGTGCACACCAGTGTGGGACACAACGTGATTTCCAGAATCTGAAGACCTTAGTGGATGAACAGGGGTATAGTGATGAAGAAGGGAGCTGATGTGGGCCATTAAAAGCTTTGTAGGTTATTGATAGAAGTTTATATTCGATCCTGAAAGACACAGCGAGTGAGTGAAGGCGCAGCAGGATGGGTGTTATGTGCTCACTGTTGCTGGTTCATGTTAGGACACTTGCAGCAGAGTTTTGAATCAATTGGAGCTGTGATATAAATTTACAAGCGCCACCTGCCAGGAGGGAGTTACAATAATCGATGAGGGAGGTGATAAAAGCATGGACAAGTTTCTCAGCATTACAAAAGGAGAGGAATGAATGAATATGGGATATGTTATGGAGGTGAAAGTAAGAAAGTTTCTTAATGTGGTTTATGTGGGTGGAATAAGAAAGGGAGGGATCAGAAATGACACCATGATTCCTTGAATTCGAATGTTTATAATGTGTTTTAGCTCTGCGGTGGGCTGGCTCCCTGTCCGGGATTTGTTTCCTGCCTTGCACCCTGTGTTGGCTGGGATTGGCTCCAGCAGACCCCCGTGACCCTGTAGTTAGGATATAGTGGGTTGGATAATGGATGCATTGATGGATAATGTGTTTTACAAATTCTCACATTTCTAAGAGTAAGCAAATTTTAAAAACATGAGGCACCTCCCTTGTAAAATGAGCTAGTAAAAAAAGAAACTGCAATAGCACATGACAATTAACCAAACATTTAATAAATGGTCAACAAGGAACTTAAAAGGTTAAGTTTGGACTGGAATAGGAACCACTGCCCATACTGTACAAGCCCTGTAGCACTCAGGTTACAGATGGCCACTCAGTTCATTCAGTTTAAGGAAGTACTTAAGCCGACAGCTATCAGAAGCAGTACCAGGGCTTTGTGTACTTCACATCCTCTCGGGTTTCTTCCTTGTATGGGTTATAAGATAATACTTTTATAAAGAGATTAAAGAGGAGGCTTTCCCTTGTAATGAGCAGCATACAGAACGACCAATTAGCTGCACTACAGTATGTGCTTTGCAGGCCACGGCTGTTTCCAGTCTCAGACGTGTAATAACTTGAAGGATGTCTCTGCTTAACGTGTTAACTAGCCTCAGTTCCACGATGAATTCATGGTACTCCACTTTTCACCCTTTAATAATAATAATAATACATTTTATTTATACAAGGCACCTTTCAGAGAACTCAAGGACACCAAACAAAACAATAAATAAATAAAAAGACACAATTATAAACAACTTAAAACATCAGAAAATCTAAAAATTAAAACCAAACAAAACCACTCTAATCAGAAGGAAAAAGAAAAAACCATTTTAAACAGATGCGTTTTAAGTTTGCATTTGAAAAATGAATATGATTTGATGTTTCGGAGCTCCGCAGGTAATGAATTCCAGAGCTTGGGAGCAGAACAGCTGAAAGCTCTGCTCCCCATGGTGGTTAGACGGGCGGGAGGGACAGTCAGATGGGTGGAGGAAGAGGATCTAAGGTTACAGAATGGAACGGCAACATGAAAAAGGTCAGACAGATATGGAGAGTCGAGGTTATGGATGGCCTTAAATGTTAATAGCAGAATCTTAAAATCAGTACGAAACTTGATCGGGAGCCAATGAAGCTGCTGCAAGACCGGAGTAATATGGTGAATAGATGGGTTTCTAGTGATGATACATGCTGCAGAATTCTGGACTTACTGAAGCTTATGAAGAGATTTATTAGGGAGACCAAAGAAGAGTTGAATTGCAGTAGTCCAGCCGAAAAGTGACAAGACTATGAACAAGAATGGCAGTGGTATGGGGAGTGAGGGAGGGGCGAATGCGATTAATATTATGTAGGTGGAAGTAAGCAGACCGGGTGATGTTATTAATGTGACATTGGAAAGATAGAGTACTGTCGAGGATGACACCCACAATCTGGACCTGAGATGAGGGGGAAACAACAGAGTTATCAATAATAAGAGAAAGATTATTGGTTTTGGATAATGATGATTTTGAACCAATGAGGAGAACCTCAGTTTTTTCACGGTTTAATTTAAGAAAATTTGAAGAAAACCAGGATTTAATTTCAGAAATGCAGTCAATAAGCGAGGGTGGTGGAAAAGAGGAGGTGGATTTACTAGTAAGGTAGAGCTGGGTGTCATCAGCATAACAGTGAAAATTAATGTTATATTTGCGAAAAATATTGCCAAGGGGAAGAAGGTAAATAATAAAAAGAAAAGGTCTCAGGACAGAGCCCTGGGGCACACCTGAAGTAACAGCAGTGGCTTGGGATGTGAAGGTTTTAAGCTGTATGAATGTAGGAAATGACACATCAGGGCTTCCCACGTTTAAAATTCACACTGGAGTCCTTTTATAACATACTGTAAGTGAATCATTAACAGAGGTGAGTTAGAAGCTCTCATCCATTAAAAACACCAAATCAAATAGCTTCACAGATGGCAATCCTAATCCAAATCCGTCAGAATGTTACTTCCTTTCCCTGTAGTCTTTCTTTGAATGAATGCAAACATAAGTGAGCCATATAACACTTAACTATACATTCAACAACATAAAAAGTCAGTTTTTAAAGATGGTGCTTGAGGGTTACTGCTGCTGCCTCACAGTTCCAAAGTCCTGAAGTTTGGAGTGGAGTTTGCATTTTCTCTCCATGTCTTGGTGCATGCAAGTAACATGAATGTATAACCCTAAACTGGGCTCTTAAGAGTGATCGCGGGTATGCGTTCACACTGCGATGGATTAGCACTACATACAGAATTGCTTCACATCACCCATCCAAAGTTTCTGGAGATGGGCAATGATGTCATGCAACCCTTAATTGAAAAAGCAGACCAAGAAATGGATGGATGATTTTCCAATACGTAAATCCACACCACTAGCTTCTTTGAATCCTGCATTGGTTCCCATATGACTATCATTCTGGTTGTGAAGCAGTTTTAGTAATCAAATACAAAACTTAGAATGTAAAATACATCCTATGGATGTGCTGGGATGCATCATCAGGGATGTAGCATGGCGTTCTTGAGGGTTTCTGGTCTATCAAAGGGGCAACCCACTCTGGGTTGATCCAGCTCCAACTTGCATCAAACTAATGATTGTCCAGGAGTCATCCATCTTAATTCAAAGCCACCAAGTGGCTCTCTCATTTTTGGTACTCATTCTAATTACCTTCCCTTTTTTCTTCCCCGATTATGCCCAAAAGAGTTAGTGCTCACAACAGGCCTGGCAGCCCTCCTTATGCCGCTACCTCACATGTTCTTGGTGTTTGGCGGGGATTTTTTTTGTTGGCTCCTTTCACATGCTCTTCCTAGGTCATATCTGATTTCTGGATATCTTAACAGATAATACTCATGTCTGGATGAAGCACTGTTGATATTATATGTGCTTGAGAACAGAGTTGTTTGCCAAGGTCAGCTCTCAACTTCCAGTTTGAGGTGATCTTTATGGAGACATGACTTTTCTTTTGGCTGCAGAGGGATGCTCTCCCAAGCTTTGACAAATCTGATGGTCTATCCCAACTTCAGCTTGTACATGTTAGTGATGAGAGCTGTGGCTACAATGTAAGCAACTGCTTTAAGCACCTGGTCATGGCTCCAACAGTAGCACCCTTCCCCAAGGGTTATTTAAGCAGCTACAAAGAAAAAAGAATTGACAACATGGTGTTTCACTTTTGCCCTTATGTGCATTTTAGCAGGACTTGACAGGCCATCATAGACTGCTTAGATTAAAAATTTTGCCAGATGTCAGCCCAATTGATTTTTCTCTGCAGTGCACCCCGCCCCCCCATCTCTTCATGTTCCTTGCTAGCCTAACCTTGTTATTCTGCTAGCCCAAACTTCCTCCAAGCCTGCACGAACTTCCTCCAAGCCTGCACGAACTTCCACCCTAACCTGCTTGTGTTGGTCCTTCCCCTGATTACTGTCAACAGTGGATCCGGGGGAGTAATCTAGGCCCACTCATCCAGTTGTCACTGTTCCCACCAATACTTTCTGCCTGCAACCTTGACTCAGCCACTTCTAGCACATTCTGTCCTCCATTTACAGCCTTCTCACACATCAGTGCCAGTTAATAACACATAAGGGTCCCTGGACTCCCCCTTCTTCACGACAACATCCATTTACTTAACAGAAAACATCAACCTACCCAATTATACTCCTCACTCCTGTTTCTATGTTCCCATTACATTAAACCTTGCAGAGAAAATGGACTGTATTTTCATACGTACATTGTCATACATACAAGCCTTAAGGAATTCTCGTCAGGCTCGGATCAGGTGAGAATAACAGGAAAGGAGAACATGTGACACAGTTGGCAAAAGCCTTTGACTTTTGGCCCCAAGAATGAAAGGAGACAATCTGGGCGAACCACGATGTCACTTCCACTCTTTGATTAGAAGCCCTGCTTCTTCAGGTCCTATGGAATCCTTATTTAATATATAATCTTTGACAATTTATTACTATGCTTAAATGATGTTGTAACAATAAATTATTAAAATAAAAGGAAAAGGGCTGAAGTTAACTAAACAGCTAACTAAATGTTATTTTAAGCTTAGGCATGTGAGGCTTTTGCCTCATCGTAGAGGAGCTACCAGCAGAATTACTAAGGTTCAAATGAAGTGAATGAATAATGAACACCCTCTTAAAATGCGAGGACAAACAAGTGTGAAAGCCCAAACACACCTGTTATGAAGCAGCGATAAGATCAATTGGAAAAATGTAAGACACTCCTATTAACAAAGCGATGTTTAGAATAATGGAAGAATCGACATGTATACAAAATTATTGGTGGCTGCAGTTGATTGGTTAACATGATAGAATTCTGCATATTAAGAGTTAGATGATGTGATGTATTAGATAAGATAATGGTAATGGAATAGTACAAAAGAGAATGAAGCCATGCACTGAGACATTTGTGCATATCTATGTGCAAATAAAGTATTGTTCTGCATTCTCATCGGGTCTCCGTGAATGACTTCTTTGAAAATGGAGTTTTTCCATGACAGTCCTTCTACTATGTAAGAGTGGAGACAGTCAGAAATCGGTGGTCATTCTGAACCATGCTCTCTTACCGGATGGATCTCTCCTCAAGAAAAAGCTCTAAAAAATACTGGGCCATTGGTTCTTCCATTACTTAATTGATTTTTTTCCTCCATTTGTTTTGCTGAAGACTGGCCTCAAATTAAGTGGGGTTTCCAGGCTGTTGCCTGCCTTTATAATACTCATTACAAAAGAATATTTCACATAAGTGTATTCTCTCTGTATTGCTCCACAAGTCCTGTGCTGTTCAAATCCTCTAATGTTGCAATATTCATTTGGAATGATTTGTCAGGAGCTTTGCAATTCGAATCTGTATAAAAGGCACTATACACTGTAAAAATAAGTACAACATATATAATTTTCCAAAACTTGCTCAATCCAGTTCAGAGTCATTGGGGATGAAGAATATCCTGGCAGCACTACTTACGCCAGGAAACCACCTTGGGAAGATCAAGATGAATATGACTAATCTGGCAAGTAACAGCAGCAACTGAGGAGTCTGACCTCAGTGTCCTCAAAACCCAAGTTATCAAATACATTGATGGGATCTAATGATCATCAGCTTATTTATACACCATTCCTAAATCATTAGCCATATTTATTTTGGTTTTTAAAAAAAAAACATTACATTCTCACACCTACTAAACAAATTCAAAGTCACTTTGGTGGTGGTTTTCAAGGATTGTTGTCAATTCTGGTCATCAGGTTCAATGCAGAAGCCAGCCCAGAATGGGTCTCCAGTCACACACACGCACAGAGACCCCCAGTGAGCCCATTCAGAATTTCACAGCAGTCAAGACACAGAAGGGCTTCAGTGGATCCAGCTCACAGCAGCTCTATGGCTACTAATCAGTGGTAAATGTAGTCGCATGTCAACACACGACTTAGGGTGGGACTGAAACCTGCTGTAAATTCTGTAACTTTTTTGTTTAATAAACAAGGTCCTGAACTGCAGATCTTTCACGGTGTGTTGCAGCACCCATTTTCCATATTTTCTCACCTATAGTACAGTTTTGCACATCAGCAGATGGAGAACCCAACTCAGAATAGAGGACAATTCAATTTGTCCAGGTAGGCCTGAATTTTCACAGCCTGCCCAAAGACATCTATGTGCCAGTCTCTACTTAAATCATTTCTTTACTCAATATGGCTCCAGATGTTTTACAGCACTGCACAAGGAACTCTTTTCAATATTTTCTAAAGTATTTGTACATAAACTGTCCCATTTTAAAAGCACTTCCTTAAAAATAAGATAAGTCACATTAAAGAATAGATACTGACACAGAAGAGCTCAAGCAAAGTTTGTTCAAATTTTACAATTTCAAACTGTATACAAGGCCAAGGGAAATGAGTACATTATAAAATGCATGACCAAAAAGGAAGGCACCTTACCTTTTCGTGGCAGCTCCAGTCAATGAATAAGTTAAACATTACACGTGTTTTTAAATGAAAGACGCAGTGAGAGGGACACGCTACAACAAGCCCAAAAAGGAGGAGGACGAGAAGGAAAAACAAAATACGTGTGTCATGCAAAAGCACTGGGCCAGGACCTCTGCTGTGCACTTGCGAAACTCAAGTTTTTTTATTACACAGCCCACTGATGACACAGAGGGCTGCTTCCATAATGAGGGGAATTTTCCTGTTCTTGAAAAAGCAGAAAGATGAGGGGGCGAGACCATCAGGTGAAACTCAGGACTAGCCTGTGGCCTTTCCACCTTTCTCAAGTGTTGCAACATCATCTACACCAGCATGCATTGACACATACAGTTTGTGATGTGTAAAACAAGTAACACCTAAACTACATCCTGAGCAAGTCTTAGACACGATCAGTCATATTTCATGTTATAAAAACACCTTTAAAACGTGTATATTTGTACAATAAAAACTTTGGGATAACAAAATAAGATGGGTCATTGTGGTCTGAAGTTCATTTCTTACCAGTTACACTGCACTAATAACACAGCAGCAGGTGACCCATTCATTATCTTGGGCCTGCACTCTCAGCTTAAAAACTGCAGCCAATCTGCACCTCGGTGGACCAAAAGACTGACCAAAAGAGTTTGGAGACCAACCCCAGCAGGGGATATTGAGCAAAATTTATTAAAATCCTTTATGATATTTGGGCTTTGACCAAAGTGAAGTGTGTCTGGGATTTCAACACCACATTAACTTTTACACTGAACACAAAGAAGGATCTACAAAAGCAGGACATAGAGACCCATTACGGCTTCAAACCAGGCTACACCATGTTGTAGAAAAAACCTTTCCTCTGTTTTCAAAGAAGTCATTCTCAGAGACCAGAAGAAAATACAGAACAATGGATATGCACAAATGTCTCAGTCCATGGAGTGAGCAATCATTAATACAATTCATTACCTTTTATACTTTTCTATTATCGTTACCTTATCTAATACATCACATCATTTGACTCTTCTACTTCTTTCATCTGCTCCCGTTAGGGTTGGCCACAGCGGATCATCTTCTTCCATATCTTTCTGTCCTCTATATCTCGCTCTGTCAACACCCACCACCATCATGTCTTCCTCACCACATCCATAAACTTCCTCTTAGGCCTTCCTCTTTTTCTCTTGCCCGGCAGCTCTATCCTTAGCATCCTTCTCCCAATATACCCAGCAGCTCTCCTCTGCACATGTCCAAACCAACACAATCTCGCCTCTCTGACTTTGTCTCTAAACCGTCCAACTTGAGCTGACCCTCTAATGTACTCATTTCTAATCCTGTCCATCCTCGTCACACTCAATGCAAAGCTTAGCATCTTTAACTCTGCTACCTCCAGCTCTGTCTCCTTCTTTCTGGTCTGTGCCACCATCTCCAAACCATATAACATAGCTGGTCTCACTATCGTCCTCTAGACCTTTCCTTTCACTCTTGCTGATATCCGTCTGTTATAAGTCACTCCTGACACTCTTCTTCACCCATTCCACCCTGCCTGTACTCTCTTCTTCACCTCTCCTCCACAATCCCCATTACTCTGTACTGTTGATCCCAAGTGTTTAAACTCATCCACCTTCGCCAACTCTACTCCTTGCATCCTCACCATTCCGCAGACCTCCCTCACATCATTGGATTCTTAATAAGCAGAATTCTATCATATTAACCAATTGACTATGGCCACCAGTGACTTTACAATAATGGAAGAGCTGACATGTATACAAACATTGCTTAGTTAATAGGGGCGTCCTACAGGATTTCCTATTGTTGTTATAATCGCTTAACAACTGGGGTGTTTAGGCTTTCTCACTATTTGTCATCGTGTTTTATGGGGGTGTTTATTAGTCATTTACTTCATTTTAACCTTAGTAATTTTTTCGGTTGTTCCTGTAAGATGAGGCAACCCTCAACATGCTCAACCCTTTAGTTACCTCCAGTTCTTTTCTTTATACTTTTAATAATTCATTGATATGACTTCATTTAAATATATACTTGTATTAAATCGTAAAAATTACCGTGTATTGATTAAAAATATTTGATTACAATTCTATAACTCCCCAGGTAGAAAAAAAAAAACATAAAACCACATTAATATTAGATCCATTATTTGAAGAAAAAGCTCATAATTTCTTAAAAGGGCAGGCAGGGTGAACAAAACATCAGGACAAGGGTGCTCAAGTTCAGTCCTGGAGACCAAAATGGCTTCTAGTTTTTATTCTAGCTCAAAATCTTAAATAGAAACTAAACCGAGCAGATACTGGAACTTCTTATTTAAATTCTGTGTCAAGCCACTGCATTTCTTCTTCTTCTTCTTCAATGCCAAGTCTTTTGAAAATTGAAGAGCTTTCTTTTTTGAGGACATCATACAATTGTTTTATGAAGTAAAAAAGAAACAAGTTTCCTGAAATGGATGACTCTTACAATTTAATGAGCATCTTTACAAGAAATGTCGACAATGTACGAAGAAACTGTTTCATGGGTTTCCCAAAACCCCTCTTAAATCAGCAACTTAACAAGCGAGGAGAAAGTCCTACCTTACTACCCCACAAAATCACCTACAGAATAAGCATCAGAGGTCGACTAAACACAACTGATTGAAAATACTTTCATTACATGGTGTTATTTTTGGTCCTTTCAGCTGTGAAAATTAATATGAAGTAAACATGACTTTTTACGTTAACATATATAAACAGCACAAAATTAAACACCCGTCATTTCTAAGATGAATTCAGAAGAAATGACAAACACACACACCGTGAAAGAAAATGACACTTTTCTAAGAAGCTTGTCCTTTTTTTAGATGACAACACAATGTCATTGTTTATTAAGTCATGGAGTAACTTTGTCAAAAGTGACCAAAAACAAAAAACAAAAGCAAAAATGGAATGGGACGATCTAACTTTACTCTCTTTCAGACACAACCACCACCTGGACAGCCTGGCAGCATTTAGTAAATTGTGTATATTTAACTCATATAATCTGTAATTTTTACACCGACCTTAAATGAAGTAATTAAATTCCTTTAGCCATTAATATTTCCTCATACCTTTGGATAGTGCGCAGAATTTATTTCTTGAATGTAAATGGAGTAACTCAAGTACAAAGGATGGAATGAAGAGAGTCTTTTAATTAGAATTTGGTGAGCAAATTAACTATGAAGAAAAAGGAATGATAATGGCCTGCCTATGTCCACACCATCCTGCCCTAAGATAAGGGAATTTGACATTTCCAACCTCCTCCCTCCTTATAATGCATGTACAACTACCACAGTGCAGCCAGTTTAAGGTAAACGTTTAATGGCATTCAATCTAGGAAGTGGTTTCCATATAGCTTGCATTCCACCACGCTGGAGGTTTGGGGGATAGATAGATCTTTATAGGGAATATCAGCTATCACTCAGTAGTCATTCACTAATAAATTAACTCTTTCTTGCCATCTGACACAATGTCACAATGCCAGATTAGCAGAGGGATGAAGACCCTGTGGGTACACCCAGGCCAGAAAACCTTGTCATGCATGCATATCTGAGGATCACCTTGATGGCTCTGTAAGGTATGCGATACCAACACAGGATGAAGGGGGGCACTGTCGCTAACTGTCCTGTCTCTCCTCCACAGCTCAGAGAAGACACTCCAGGAAACCATCTGACCACGCCAAATTGTCTTGGCAAGTCCTGCCCCTTCCGGTCAGAAGCATATAAAATCGATGCCCCTATGCGCATGTCTGTTTCCTGGACACTCAGTATTTTCTCTTATTCTGCAATTAAAATGGGGTGGCCCAGCTGGTGTCCCAGCTCATTTTGGAACTCTGCCAGTAACAACCCGTACAAAGGGATTACCAATTACAAGTCACCTGTGTGTACCATTATGGTGGTGGTGATTAGAGACAGACACATCATTCAATAGATATTCTTCTTGTAAGGTTTTCTTTACTGCAGCTGCACTAGCTCTTCCCTTAACCAACTGCAGTACAGAAAAGGCCTCCATCAAAGTACAGCAGAGCTCAACCCTAAAACTCAGGTTCTTCAAAACTTGCAAAGAACATAAAAATAATTATCAGTAAATAAATGTTATTAACAATATGAAAACTGAAATTATAGATAGATAGATAGATAGATAGATAGATAGATAGATAGATAGATAGATAGATAGATAGATAGATAGATAGATAGATAGATAGATAGATAGATAGATAGATAGATAGATAGATAGATAGATAGATAGATAGATAGATAGATAGATAGATAGATAGATAGATAGATAGATACTGACGTTTTAATCTGGATTCCTGGGGCCTCATGTATAACGCCGTGCATAAAATTCACACTATAACATGGCGTACGGACAAAAGCGGAAATGTGCTTACGTACAAAAAAATCCAGATGCATAAATCTGTGCATACACCAACTTCCACATTCTTCTGCTATATATATCCCGGTCAGCGTGAAAAGTAACGCACGTGCACACGCACCTGCTGCCCCACCCCAACTCCTCCCAGAACTATGCCTCTTTGAATATGCAAATCAATATAAATAGCCCTTAAGCTCAGCTTTCTGTGAAAAGACAATGGCAAAAGCACGGGGGAAAATAGAAGAATTTCAGTGAATACCAAGAGGAGGCAAGGAAAAATGTACTATTTGTTGGTTTAAACAGTGGTATAAACAACAAAAGGAAGCTGATCGAGTGACAGAGTGGAGGAGAAACTCGAAAGCTCAAGTTCACAAAGATGCACAGTGCCAGAAATAAAAAAGAAGCTGTCAGATATCAAATTCGCCGTGAAAAGGCGAGTCGTAGCCCACACACTCTACTGCTCCCCTTGCGGGGATCGAACCTCGGACGTCAGTGTCAGAGACAAAGTCCCTTTACACTGCGCCATGGCGTGTAGTTCGTTTATTTGACAGCCTGTAGATTGGAGTAATTACATTCATTGCATTCTTAGTCCGAGTCCCGACCTGATTGTATGGGTGGTTACCTACCAGGTAACGCATGTGGTTGGTCTGCCATTCGGCAAACATCCACCATGGGGCCCTCTTCAGTTGCGAGAAGCAGATCATGGAATGTTGCATAGTTTACTGTCAAATAACGCAAAGAGTATGCGACACGTGTTTCACCCTCATTGCAATTACTCCAATCTACAGGCTGTCAAATAAACGAACTACACACCGTGGTGCAGTGTGAAGGGACTTTGTCTCTGACACTGACGTCCGAGGTTTGATCTCCGCAAGGGGAGCAGTACAGTGTGTACGCCTGATGAGCCCAAATAAGGGCGAAACACGTGTTGCGTACTCTTTGCATTATTAAATTAATTAATTAATTTTTAATTATTAAATTAATGCCATGAGACGTCTTAAAAAAATTTTTTGTTGTTGGTGACACACGTGACTCTTTCACAAATGTATCAAGATTCGCATGCACTCTGTTTTGAAGGACAAATGCATTCACATCGCAGTCAGATTTTTTTGATTTGATATACTTTATTATTCCCAGAGGGGAAATTGCCTTTTCACATGACCTTTGGAGGTCAGAGTGCATGGTCAGCCATTGTACAGCACCCCAGAGCAATTTTCAGGATAATGGCTTTGCTCCAGGGCCCAATGGAGTAGACTCCCTTCTGGCAGACACGGGATTTGAACTGGCAGCTTTCCAGGTATCAGCCCAGATCCATAGCTACCACTCGGCTCTTTTTTAGTCACTAGTACTTATGAATGTGAACTGTCAAAATAGGCAAGCCCAATCTGAGCAAAAAAAAGAAATAAATAAAATCAAAATTGAGCAATGAGGCATATAATGTGAATGAAGTGTTTAATTTTTAACTCAGCCATGGCTGCATTTCTTTAATGCATGACTTTCATATGCTTACAGTAGTTATGTAGACTGTAGTGACCTTGTATTACCAGCTCTTTTCACTCATTGTATTATTTTAATTTTCCTTTCACATATTTAAAGATCTTGTGTTGCACTTTTATTTCTAAAACATTCTTGATGTTGACCGTACTCGTGCCCACTTTAGCCTGAGTTGGCCACATTCCATCTGCAATGGGAATAAAGTCACACACCATAGTGAATGAGTGATATTTACTACATGTCTCTTTTTATATTAAATAGAAAGCAGGAGATGTGGCGAAAACATCTACCACCATGAATTTAGAAGGAACGGGAGCCAAATTTGTGCTTCAACTGATTTATAGTCATGGCAATTTAATTTCTAAGAACAGGTTCCTTTTCAGTGAAACACATTAAACATTTTTGTTAGTTTAGCTTCAAAAAAACGATATCCATGAATGTCTCTTAGGCCATGTGGGGTGAGTTTGGTGGGTTCTGGATATGTTGCAAATGTAAGCAGTTTTCAGACATTTGTAGTAACAAAAGGCATCTACAGAGCAAACATTAATTCCTCAACCCTCCATCCTGATGGGCACAAATATATCCAATAATAACAAATGGGAGGCTCTGTTTCACTTTCTTTTCCACACACTTTCTTCATAGTCGGCACCTGTACAATAATTCAAACTACACACCAGGGACTTGAGGCAAGCAGCGTGGAGGTTTTTCATTTGAACTGGAGATGATTGTTTAAAGTCTGGCAATATGTCTGACCATTATAATTATTGAAAGTGATATGCTGGTTTGTAATGCATACATTAACCTGTCAATTAAGAAACACTATAAATCTTTAATACTGTGACATTCACAAATATACAGTCCGCAGAATTTCACATACACATCATGGTGATTTAAACACAAGTTAAATTAATAGCTTCGCACAGTTAACCAAAGGTGGAATTTCATATTGCACCCTTGTTATATTACCCTTGTAGTCTGAAACTCAGCCCACCAAAAACTAAACCACAAATCCTCATACGTCTTCTCTCTGATGGGACTCTTTTTCAGACAAACATGTTATTAATTTCAGGTTGCTATAAAGAACAACTGCACGACACCCCTAATGGATAAATACATTTATTATCACTTATCATACACAGCACTATGATGAACTGACACTCCACTCAACAGTGCTGCCAGGATAGGCCCCATCTCCTTTACACTTTGAAACTGAATTGATAGATTTGAAAAAATGGACAAGCAGAATTTGGTTAATAAGGCTCTTGGAATAAATGATGAATGGAAATTCATAAAATCTTTTAGGGTAAAGGAAAGACTTAATACAGAAACTGGAATACCCTGTATTTATATAGAGATTAGGACAGATACACCATTAAAGGAAAACCTTTAAGTGAGACATCTCAGATGTAAAAAATGAATACAACTCTCCAGGCTAAGATTCATTTATCAAGAGAGGAGAACAATGTATAGTCAAGATCTTTTGATAAGATAACTGTGCAACAAAGTCTTGTGAAGTTTTTGACGAGTTTAGAAAAATGAGTGCATGGAAAAACTCATCAAAAACTTGATTCCATCTTGCCTGAAGAAGGGGCCGGAGTTGGTTCGAAAGCTTGTATATTGTAATCTTTTTAGTTAGCCAATAAAAGATGTCATTTTCATCAAAAACTTCAGAAGACTTTGTTGGACAGTTATCAAAAGATCTTGACCATACATTGTTCTTGTTTTTGATGAGAAGTTAAGCAAAATGACACCTTTTATTGGCTAACTAAAAAGATTACAATATGCAAGCTTTCGAAGCAACTCCGGCCCCTTCTTCAGGCAAGATGGAATCAAGTTTTTGATGAGTTTTTCCATGCACTCATTTTTCTAAACTCGTCAAAAACTTCACAAGACTTTGTTGGACAGTTATCTTATCAAAAGAACTTGACTATACATTGTTCTCCTCTCTTGATAAATGAATCTTAGCCTGGAGAGGTTTATTAATTTTTTTTACATCTACAATGTCTCACTTAATGATTTTCCAATCCTGTATCTGTCCTAGTGTCTACATAAACACAGGGAACTCCAGTTTCTGTATTACAAAACTGCCCGTAGAAGGAGCCGGAGTTGTCTTGAAATCTTGCATATTGATACCTTTTATTGGTTAAGTAAAAAGATTACATATATACAATATAGTACTACTAGTCATTTAGCCCGTTACAATAACGGGCGCTAGAACAGTAGTGCATAAACATTAGTAGGAACAGTCTATATTAAATGGCAAGGGACTTTGACCTCATTCTTTTTGTTGGTCGTATTTTTCTTTCTTTCAGCCTTTCTTTTGTTGATGTTTACTTGCTGAGCTGACCGTTCTTCGTGGGCTGCCGCCGTGTATTGTGTGTCTTCAATTTTCTGTGACAGTAATACTGTCTTGTACGGCTCTATTCAATAAGGGCGCGTAGATAATTTAGTTCAAATGGCTCTGGAATATGTGAAGAGCAACAGGTGCAGATCTTTATTCACGCGCGCCTTTATTCGCTGCGCCCAATTGAGGTCGTCCTTTTGAGGCTCGCCCTTTTGAGCGCGTCCTTATTGAAGGATACTGTCTTGTACGTCCGCTGGCTTGTACGTCCGTAATATACGTCCGTACGTCCGTAATATACCTTTAATTTTCTCTGGCAGTAATACAGGCGTGCGCGTCGGTAATATGCCTTTAATCTCCTCTGACAGTAATACTGGCTTGTATGTGGCTGTAATATGAGTCACTGTATTGTGTACCTTTAATTTCCTCTCACAGTAATACTGGTTTGTATTTCCGTAAAACGCCTCTAACTTTCTCTGACAGTAATATCACGCATAGCACCGTGCCCCGCGCATGCGCACTTCACCAGAAGACACCCACACACGGACACCTGGACGCACATAGGGATTTTATATATATATAGATAGGATAAAGGAAAAAATTTGTAATGCACTCAACATGTTATTACAATTTACAGGGAAGCACATTCCAATGGCAGGAGAACAGACAAGTTTGCCAACTGGTGCAGTGTCTCTCTCACACACACACACAAACACACACACTCCTAGGCTGGCTTTGATCCTGCAGCCTCTACATAATACAGCTCTGTCAACTCCTAATGTGACAAAATGGGATTTTGGGTATTGCAGCTTACAAATCAGGAGAAGTCCAGGTATTCTACAGTGAAATAAAGATGGGGGGGGGCAGGTTATGTGTTTCTTATTAACGCCGTTGACATTCCCAGTGCCACACTCTGATATTAGATAGGTTATACGACTTTGTCCATGCCCGTGACTGTTTTGACCTTACTGCCTTACAACTTAATAATCTACTCTTTCCACTACATGTTTCAGAAATTGTGAATACTGAAAGAGAAGTCCAGTATTCCAGGGTGCGTCTTTTCGTTTTCATTATGATACGTTTGTTCCAACTTTATATAAAAGTGTGCAGATACGCAATCCCACATCTGATGTCTTGTTCCCCATCAGGCTCAGAGTCCAGGACTGTTTTGACTCCGCCAGCTTACCATATATATGTCACAATTCTAGTCTGCCCAGTAAACTGTATTCTTGCATGAAAAGTGTCTCCAGCACTTAATTGGGATGGTGTGGGTTATTTTACCCGCAGAGAGTTCTCAGCTGGATATATTGTTATTTGGATGGGGTAGCTTATTATTCTTTAACTAGCTGCTGAAAAAATGATCTGCAGATGCACATTGAACAGAGCAAATTGTTGACAATAAAATAATAGCAAGTGTGAAAACTGCCGAGGAACAGATCCCTGTGTAGTAAGCACTGTCATATCAGCGTACTTCTAAGGTGGGTTTTTTTTGCTTGTAAGAAATTGAGGCACCTTCAGACACAATGAAAGTTTTGATGTATGACAGAAATAGATAAACATAAACCACCTCATTAAACAAGAGTGTCAAATAAAGGCAGCAATTAGCCACATATTAAGGAAACAATATGAACAACAAATACTTCTACTGCGCTCTCCAGGGTCAGCGTCTGGAAGTCCTGCTGCGTTAAGCAGTAGTTTAAATGTAAAATTGTTACCGTCATGATGTGGCACCCACACATGCATTGTCTATTCAGACATAGCAGTCCAGTGGGGACACAACAGAAGACATAATTAAAAGCCTTCGAGTGTATGAGTGTATCTCTGCAAATCGATTTTCATTCACTCCAGTCAGCTCTTAGGGTGCCCTGCTTAATTATATGAGGTTTAGTTCCACCTATCGGCAAATCCAACAGTATTCTTCAGCTTTACATTTTAATTGTGTGTGGCCTGCTTTCATGAATACACAAAATGCTTCTTGTGGTGAACACATCCTAGCAGTAATAAAGTTAGGAAGGGATGTGAGTTCATGACTAAGAGAAATACCCATCCACCATTAAACCCCCTGAATACTGTTCAGGTTTTTGCAAGAAGGCACAGATAAAGAGCAGCGATCCTAACCAGAATCCACCTACCCTTCCCAAAAGTCAATCACTATAAAGGTTCCTCCATTTTACCTCCATGTTGTCTTTCCAGAGTGCAGCATCTTCTCAAAAACGTCTAAAGTGCAATGGCCAGAAAGCTCAAACTCTGAAGTATAATGGGAATAGTTCCATTTGAAGACCCTAGCTCTTTACAGTCATCTTGTGCTTGTCTTTCACATCATTTTTTTTTGAGTGAATTTCACATCATTGGCAATTATAGCATGATCCTTACAAATTGAAGATAACCCACAAAAATTCTGAGAATCCCAGAATTATACAAGTAGGCCATGACAAGGACAGCATAATGAAGTGCAACACATACACACAGTCTACAATAAGACATCCCACAGATATAAAATGGCAACCATATTTAATTGTATATAATTCTATATATAATATCATGGACTACAATAAACCAAACAATAAGGCTCATTTTGAAAATTCTAGCAGAAAAGTTACAATAGAAATGCATCATAACACCACAACAAGAACATAAGATTTACAAATCACAGGACACCAATTGGTCCTTCAAGCTCAGTTGGTAGAAATGAAACATATTTTACTAGCCAACCCACGGCGTAGCATATGCCGCATAATTATGTATTGATGGGTGAACACTTCCTGAAAGACACAGTTGTCCAAATGGGGTGGGTTTGAGGATATGACTGTGAGTGAATGAAAAGATGGAACTCTGGAGAGAACGACATACAATTGTCCGTGACTGAAAACTGGTTTTGGCAGATACAGGTATATCGTTTTGAAAGTGTGTCCCTGTGCCTTATTAATTGTCATTGCAAAGGCCAATCTAACAGGAAATTGTCTGCGTGTAAAAGTAAAAGGCAAATTTGAATCTGATGGGGTCAGGGATATCCGGAGAATAAGGACAGTTTGTGAGGTAGGAGCTGCGATAGTTTTACACTCCAGTACATTGCGGTGAATGCTGGTAACAGTCAGTCTAGTGCCTTTACAGAGACTTCTTGCTGGCATGAGGTTTCTGAGAAGCATGACGACTGAACCAATTTTAAGTTAGAGTTTATGCGGAGGCATGTGAGTGGGAGTAAGACTACTAAGAAATTCTTCAGGGAATGAAAGTTGATGACTCCATCGTCACAGATGATCCCGCACAACGCTGGCGAAAGTTACTTCGTCAGTAGGGATAAGTTTCAGTTCCTATTCATTAAGGTGTAGCGAGTCTTCGTTGGTGACGCTTAATATAGCTCGCGTACTGAGTTGTTCCGGAGTCACAGTTGAGAAGTCGATGTCACCACATAGTTGTTGAATGGAATCAGAAATAAAAGGAAAACAATGTGAAGGTAATGTTGCAGGTGTTCCGTTTTTCCCATCTTGCAAAATCTTGTTCGTGAGGAAGAGCTGTCATATTTGTCATCAGTGTAAGTACATGCATGTGACGCCACAAAGGTTGCTTGTTAATGCAACCAGCGACAGTAAGTGCTAGAGTTGGCGGGCGGGGCTCTGTTGTGCGTACCCCATGACGGGGAAGGAGGGTTAGAGTTGGCTGGCGAGGCTCTGTCTTGCGTGCGTGCGTATCCCATGGTCGGGTGACTTGGTGGATTATATATAGAAAAGCAGCCGGAACCGAAAAGAACAATAAAAAGTCAACGTGGCTCAGAGGTGCATGTGGACTGTAGCAGAGACAAAAGCGACTGAGGCAGTGTTTAGTGAGGTGTTGCGTTCCTCGAGAGCGAGGGTGGACTCGGGAGGAGGGTTAGAGTTGGCGGGCGGGGCTCTGTTGTGCGTATCCCATGGTCTTAGAGTTGGTGGGCGGGGGCGGCTCTGTCTTGCGTGCGTCTTGCTTGCCATGGACTTGCGTGCGTCTTGCTTTGCATGGTCGGCTGCTTAGTGAATTGTTGGTGGGCGGGGCTCTGTGAGTTGGCGGCCGTGGTTCTGTCTTGCTTGCCATGTCTTGCATGCGTCTTGCTTGCCATGGACTTAGTGAATTATATATATATATATATATATATATATATATATATATATATAGATGAAACAACCATCTATCAATATAAACAAACAGAAAAAACTATGTAATAGACAGGCCTCATTCCACTTTTGCTGTTATCCATTCAGGAGCTCAGTAGCAAAAGGTAACTGCAGCTTAATAATCAATTTGCACATTTTAATGAGCGCTGCAACAGTCGAGACAGACAGACACAAGTAGACCACTGGCAGCTACTGCGCTCCATACAGTCGAGGAAGGCCTCTGCCTGCTAAGATATCTTTCTGCAATTTTAATTATTGCATCACAATACAACATAAGAGTTTAGAGAGTATTATGGTCCATGGATATACAATGTGTGTAGCTATTTTGTCATGGCATGTTTGAATTTCCAGTTAGACAGTAATGATAAATTTCTTCAGTTGCTTGTTTAGATGTGCAGTCAGAAGGTGAATGTTGTGCAGCCTTCTCCCAGATTACGGTGGTATTGAAGGTTGCTGTTTGTCGGACCAGGTTAACGAGAGCACATCTGATTTTTACAGATCACAATCACCGCCCCTACTTTGAGTGCCAAAGTGATGTGCATTGGATTAGTTTAGACACGTGACACTCAATGAGCAGTCTTATTGTTCCCACCCAATTTTAAGCACTATTCACTCATGGTTGTCTCTAAACATATATATTATACATCTGGCTTCAGCAAGACTAATTACTGGGTAGAGGGCAGTGATATTTTCATAACAAAAATGAGAACTAGAACTAAAGATATTGTTTTTCGTTGTATAAGCACGAGAATTAAAATTAAGGCAAACAGAGAAAATAAAACTAAATAAAAATAAAAATTAGCGATATGTGAATGTACTTAAACGAGAACGAAAACTGAGTAAAAACGAAAAAAAAAAAACAGCAATAACATTTTCGTTCAATCCAGTTCAGTCGTGCAGGGGTTGTTTGTAGTTCACCCTAAGCATTCAGTTATGTTGCGCCATTTACTATGCGGTGACCTTGTACCTTGGGCCTACTATAGTCACGTTGTGCAACTTCCGTAAACGACCCTGTGGTTTGTTTGTTGATCACATTTGGTTTGTCGGGGTGAAGCAGTAAGCACGTGTGGTTGACAATGGCGAGTTTTGCACAAATGTTTGTGGGTAAAAAGTGAGAAAGTAACATGTGGAAATACTTTAATTACAGTGCAGATGATAATAAAAGCAAATGTAGCGTGCAAGAAGAAGAAAAAGAGTGCAGGTTTTTAGTTAGTGGGAAGAATACTATAAATCTGAGAGCTTAGTTAGCTCAACATCGTCCAACAATTTTAAGTGCATTAGATGAGGAAAACAAGACTAAAGTAAAGAAGAGGAAGAGAAAGGGAGAAGGTAAGCATACAGGTGCTGGTCATAAAATTAGAATATCATGACAAAGTTGAGTATGATAATATTGAGTGCTGTACATGCTCATACTTTTCATATTCATACCTTTCAGTTGGCCAACATTTCTAAAAATCCTTTTTTTGCATTGGTCTTAATTGATATTCTAATTTTCCGAGATACTGAATTTGGGACTTTCATTAGTTGTCAGTTATAATCATCAACATTAAAAGAAATAAACATCTGATTAAACATCAGTCTGTGTGTAATGAATGAATCTAATATACAAGTTTGACGTTTTGAATGGAATTACTGAAATAAATCAACTTTGTCATGATATTCTAATTTTATGACTAGCACCTGTAGGTCTTAGAGTTTCAGTGCAGGACCAGCTGGATCAGTACTTCGTGGCAGTCCAGCACTTCTCTGGCACCATGACTGCACTTCAGTACTGGCAGCAGAAATCGTCAACATATAGTCTGCTGGTGCCAGTGGTTGAGGACCTCGTCTGTGCACCTGCATCACAGGCGTTCGTCGAGCAAAAATTTTCACTGTGACTATCTGTGCAATGAACGTTGTTGCAACATTAACAAATCTCTCAAAATGCATACTGGTTTAAAGCTTAACAGCAACATGCATGAACAGACTGGTTTCTTGAGTTGAAACATTTGATCTTGCCGACTATACTCATTAGGCCACTTAATCTGTTCGATCACTGATAGTCAAGCTGTGTTTAACGGCATTATGAACTGTGAGTGTATTTTGTTGACTGTAACATTACTTGCATTGAAATATGTGTACGCCAGCCTTTGTGGTCTTGCAACAAAAAAAACCTAAATTGTACAAATATTATGTAAAAAGGCCAGAACTAAATAAAATGAAAACTAAAAATTTAAACAAAGAACTAAATAAAAACTGTTGACTCCACTGAAAACTAGAAGTAAAGAAAAATAAAAATTAATTTTATAAAATAAAGTAAAAACTAAACCTACAATTAATATCAGAACTGAAATATCACTGGTAGAGGGTTCATAAGAAATTCCCCATTGCACGTGAACAGTGTGCAACCTTCTTGTCCCGGGTAAGTAATGACGCGTCTCTCTGTCAAGTTTTGCTTCCCTTTGTGGACTGTTAGGGTTTCCCAGCCCACCAAATTGGTGCCTCTGAGACATAAATATTTTCTGTCACATCTGTTTAATATACAATGGGAAGTCTGAACCTTGAAAATACTGCTTATTATTGAAGGATTTAGCCACTGTAGTGAACTCGTCACTATCAACTTCCCGACAGTGTTCAGTAGTCATTATAAAGGCTAACATAATGTTGGGTTATATAGCACAATGTGAAGAAATGCAAGTCAAAGGAGATTATGTTTAAAGTTTTAAACACATGGAATACTACTTGCGGTTTTGACTTCTTGGCTACAAAAAAGACATAGCAGCAGAGCACTAGAGAGCTGAATTCAGGACTAAAGTACGAGCTATGAGGAAAGACTAAAGAGGTTGAACATTTTCAGTACAAGCA
The DNA here is from genome assembly GCF_900747795.2 of Erpetoichthys calabaricus. Classification (NCBI taxonomy): domain Eukaryota; kingdom Metazoa; phylum Chordata; class Cladistia; order Polypteriformes; family Polypteridae; genus Erpetoichthys; species Erpetoichthys calabaricus. The sequence goes on along the minus strand of NC_041410.2, from coordinate 24,810,375 downwards.
AATGAGATTAAGAGGCAACATGATTGAAATGTTTAAAATTATAAAAAGAATTATTACAGTGGTTTGAAACTGTTACTTTAAAATTAGTGCAACAAGAACATGGGGACACTGCTGGAAACTTATTCACACAGAGATCTCAAGTCCAGAAAGTTACCAGGTAGTGGAGTGGACAGTAGGCCTCTAGGGACATTCAGAATATGATTTAATGCTACTCTGGAGGAATTGAGTAGATGGGATTGGTAGGATTCTCAAAATTTTTCTAATGTCCTAATCTCAAGAGTGCTGAAGGTTTAGCAACGAAATATTAACAGAACTGCGAGTCAGCAAGAGTGGCCTCTATTATCAAAGTTAAGACAGAAGAACGATGTTAAACAAAAAGTAATTACTAAATGGGGCACCTTCAATGCCATCATCACCCATTTTGTATCTTTTGGTTCATCATGATATTAAATATCCGAGATGCTGTAGATACTCTGCGTCTTACCATGGCCTCTTAGGCACATCCTATCCTTCTAGTGAAAAAATAAATAAATAAATACACTTAGGGGCGTGCAATCACTTTTAAATTTGACATAACCTTTATTAAGGGCAATAATGAGCGTAAATATGTTGACTAGAATGACATTTGCGACTGAAGGCAACACATGCAGTGCTCACAGTACTTCGTTTTAAGTAGGCTAGTAGGCTACTCTTTAACCGGACAACTTGATAATATTTTAGACAGCAATCAGAACATTCGGATTAAGTGTTAGTGCAGCGCTTAAGCAATATTCCACCTTTCCTTTCTCTCTATACGATTAATTGTTATGGTGCACTAGTGTGAAGCAAATTCTTTTAAACAGTCAACTCCCTTCAGAGCTCACTGCCCACATCGCCTCAGGGGAAGGCGACAAACAGATTCGAGACTCACCTGCGGCTCGTAGTGCGCCACGCTCCCCATGTTTCAATTCCGATCCGGAGTACTTCTTGAGTTTTCTGTCTGGTTTCCTCTCTCCGTCACCAACACGATATAATAATTTTTAAAAAGTCAAACTTTTGGTTTTCAAACTTTTCGTCTAGCGCATGACCGACTCCAATGAAGTGCAAATTCGCGGCTCTCTCTCTCTTCAAGCCTCTTGTTATTCAGCTTCCTCAAGCCTAACGTCCTCCTCTTTCGCTTTTCAATTAGCTTCCTACCCCCTTTTTTCACTTCCAAACCGGTTGGAGTCGGAGATCCGCGCTACCACTGTCCCGTTCCTCCCTGTCTCACCTGACACTTGCCGTACCGCCTCCGTACTGTCACTTCGGGGCTGGCTGCTGTACGTGTGTGATGCATACGGGCCACAGGTGAGCGATGGGTGTGGCTATTCGTTTTTGGGAGAAGACAAGATTTTTTTTTTTTGAATATAAAAACTCAATTACCTGCTTAACCGGAATTCTTTTTTTAGCCAACAGCAGAGGGCCATACAACACAAAATATCACTTGGGTTAAAAAAAAAAATCCTTAATTCAAAGGGACTAGAGACTAGAAAAAGTCTGGACACACCCAGAAAATGTAATGTTTTTGATAAAAATTGATACCTTTTATATCAAAATACATCTAAATTAATTTAAAATACAAACAAGTTATTAGCAGTGTTTTTAATGGCTATTACTTTTTTGATATGACTCTTTTGACATTAATTATTCACATATGACACCAAAGCAACACTTCAGTGTTGTCGTTGTCAACTCCCCTACCTTATCCTTAATTAGTCTTGTATAAATACTAATTGGTTATTAGAGAAATTTTTGTAATTGGATTAGCACTACCAAAACCTGTTAGCCTGTTCACTTGGGTTGCAAGCTACTGGCATTCCTAAAGTTCAGTTCTGGGTTCAAAAATGGTTAAAAAATGAAAAAGCAAAATGAAACATGTCAGTCTATTATTATTATTATTATTATTATTATTTTTCAGAATGAAAGTTATTCTATTTCACAAATTGCCAAGAGCTGAAGATATCCTACAAAGGTGTCTATTACTGCCTTGAGACAAGACAGCAAACTGGACCTAACATGGAGAGAAAACGAAGGGGAAGATCCAAATGCACAACTGAATAAGAGGTGTAACAAAGGAGCTATATTGCACCCGACCAGGCACAGACTCACACGGAGGCACGTGTAAAAACACAAAAGACTTTTATTTTTCTTCACCTGTGGGGCACATCTTCCCTGTAATCCCCACAGGCACAACACAGTCCCAAACACAAACACACACACAATACAGCACTATTTCTCTTTCTTCACCACTCCTCCCTGGCAACCTCATCCTCCTCCTCCTGATTCTGGCTCCCGGAGTGGTGGCTGCTGGCCCCTTTTATAGTTCACCTGGAAGTGCTCCAGGTATTTGATTGCCAGGTTCTGGCTGCAGCACCCCCTGGCGGTGCCTATGGGACCCAACAAGGCTGCACCCAACTCCAATTCCCATGGAGCCATGTGGGAAACCGAGGCACCGCTCCAAACCTGGGGGGCGTCCAGGGGGAGGTATTGCACCGTCCAGGGCTGCTCCCCCTGAATATAGAGTGCAGGGGCGTCCTGGCTGGGCATGGACCCTGGCCGCCTGCCACAGAGGATAAGGACATCAGTGCGTGCAGTCTGCGAAACAAACACCTTACAAGTCCTCATTTGGCTTCTTCCTTAAATACACGCCAAACACCAGTGTTGTCTGTGACGGAGAGAAGACAACTCCTGCATGCTGACCTTAATATGCTTTTCAAGTCATCTTCAGTCCAGTGTCTGAGTTCTTTTGCCCATTTTAGTTTTTTTTCTTTTTGTTTGCCAGTTTCATATACAGCCTTTTCTTTGAATCTCTGCCTCTAAGGCCAGAATTCCAGATTATTTTTTAACCAATTTAATGGTATCTTCATAAAAACAATATCAGTTTGTATCAAAAACATGAAAATTTCTGGGTGTGTCCTGACTTTTGACTTGTTATATATATATTATATGTATAATATACTGTATATTACTGGCAGTACTCTTTTTATGGAACTACAGTGACATTTGATCAAAGAGTGTCAGGGGGTAGGCACCTCCTTTCTTTGGTATCTTTGCATGTCTGAGAGTCCGTCATTTTGAGGCGCATTTCTCACCTACTGTCTGCTTTATGATTGCCACCAGTGTTAGATGGGTCCTCATTACCCCTAGTGCAAACATCATTTGAATTCTTGAGAATACTTCCCATCTTTGAATGTGACTCTCTGTCTTTCCTCAGTATCCTTGTGTGTGTTAACCTCTCTTGCCCAGCCCTGACCAATAAGATCAAAGCCAAACTGACCAATCAGATTGCTCGGAGGAACCAGACACACACACAGACATTACCATTTTATTATATAGTAGAGTTTATGTATGTGTGCGTGTGTGTGTAGATAGATAGATAGATAGATAGATAGATAGATAGATAGATAGATAGATAGATAGATAGATAGATAGATAGATAGATAGATAGATAGATAGATAGATAGATAGATAGATAGATAGATACTGACGTGTTAATCTGGATTCCTGGGGCCTCATGTATAACACCGTGCATAAAATTCACACTATAACATGGCGTACGGACAAAAGCGGAAATGTGCTTACGTACAAAAAAATCCAGATGCATAAATCTGTGCATACACCAACTTCCACATTCTTCTGCTATATAAATCCTGGTCAGCATGAAAAGTAACACACGTGCACACACCTGCTGCCCCAACCCAACTCCTCCCAGAATTACGCCTCTTTGAATATGTAAATCAACATAAATAGCCCTTAAGCTCAGCTTTCTGTGAAAAGACAATGGCAAAAGCATGGGGGAAAATAGAAGAATTTCAGTGAATACCAAGTGGAGGCAAGGAAAAACGTACTATTTGTTGGTTTAAACAGTGGTATAAACAACAAAAGGAAGTTGATTGAGTGACAGAGTGTAGGAGAAACTGGAAAGCTCAAGTTCACAAAGATGCACAGTGCCCGAAATAAAAAATAAGCTGTCAGATATCAAATTCGCCGTGAAAAGGCGAGTCATAGCCCACCGTCTGAGTGTCATATGAAAGCTTATTAGGGTACAGAGAAAAAAAAATAGGAGCACAGTGAAAAAAAAGCTTGAAATGCCAACTTTAATCTTGTAATTTCCACTTCAATCACGTAGTTTATTTTGTCATTAAAGTAGAACATCATAAACTTTATCTTTAAATAGTTTAATTTACTAATTTCTCAAATACCATCGTAACTAAAGTAGCACGTTAAATGCATTGTTTTGTATGTGTTCTATGTGCTCTATGTGTGTGAATCACTACATGCTTCTTAAACGGGCTTTCTCTTCCGCCAACAGGACACAGAATTCATTACATTCGTGATATTACAGCTCTCTGAATAATTTAAATACTGAGATGTATGCTTGATATCATTTTCATGTTGATAGGAATTAAAGCAGGTTACTAAACATAGGAACACGGTGGCGCAGTGATAGTGACGAGCAGGCACTTCGTCCACAGATTGTTCCTGCCTCCCGCAAGATGCTTGCTGCGCCGTTCATGACCTTCGATGAATTGCAACAGTATGTCTCTTTCAAACGTACTAACTCCCAATTCCTGTCCTTCCTTCTCTTTCTTCAGGTACCCAATCGCCACACAATCAGCTCTGTAATAGAAGTTAAGCAACTCTGATTCTTCAAAATATCTTCATAGTACATGTTTAATTATACTATCCATCTATCCTTCCAGTGTCGCGCCAGCCCCAGCAAGAATACAGTGCAAGGCAGGAACAATCCCTGAACTAGCTAGTGTGGCGCCATCGTGTCCTCACATGTTTAATTATTAACAATATAGATTATTTATATGATGTTAACATTTTATCTGTATAATGTAATAAACATATTTTGCTGCATTTCATCTTAAAAATGATATCGTCATCATATGTAAATATGCACTTTATAAAGTGGTGCAGGTTGTGCAATATTATAACTGTATTGCAAGTTTACAGTGAGGAAATTGTACTTGTAAGTACAAACAGTTCTATAAGGAGCACTTGATGGACTGACTGAGTGTGTTTATAGTTCTTGGGATGAAACTGGTTCTGAACCGCGAGGTCCATACAGGAAAGGCTCTGAAGCATTTGTCGGATGAGAGCAGTTCAAATAGCATACGGCTGAGGCAGCGTGTGCTTGATTCTGTATACCAATAACTCTCCTTCCGATCAGCTGTTCCAAGTGGTGCATTGAGAGTAATATGGAAAAAGATGATCCACTGTGGCAACCCCTAACGGGAACAGCTGAAAGTCGAAGAAGAGTAACAACGCTAAAGCAGTTATGGTATTTAGAATAGTTTGGCCATTCCGTAGACCATTATATTGTTACAGGTTAATTACAATCAGATGCCTTAAACTAATGAACAATATGCGGTTAATTTCAGTATATTTGATATAGCTGGCATTGTGGATGTAAAAAAGAAAGGGAAACCCCCCAGAAACAGCAGCACTGCTTTGACGCTGGGTGCCACTAGTTTGCAAAACCGAGCGGAGAACTTGTGTACACCAAGGTTTGAGCTACCGTGAAAATGTGCGTGGCTTTACGCCAAGTTTAGGTTTTATACATTGCAGTTTGAACGTGTAAACAGGCTTACGCAACATTTTTGTACGTACGCACCATTTATACATGAGGCCCCTAGAAACATGAAAAGACCATGGAAGCAGCCAAATTCAAGGTAGGTGGGTGAAATAAGAAATTTTGAAGAATGAAAGTCTAAATTCTTACTAGTATCTAAAGTAATGAAGGCTTTCATTCTACAAGCAATTTAAATTTTTTGTTTTTGTTTTTTGGTTGAAGGGATAACACAGTTGTCTTGATAGTACATACAGGAAAAAAATAAATGTATACAGCACTAATGAAATACCTATAAACTAGAATGGTAATTTTTAAAGTCCAAGTTAAATAAGTGTGCATGAACAATCAGACATGAGAATGAATACAGAAAAAATTCAGCACAGAGCTGGTGACAGTTCTGATTTCATAAGGGAAATTAGAAATGTACATAGTTTAAATTAGAGAATATATTGGATAGCAATGGAAAATTGACAGGAAATCAAAATATTTTATTGTGCTTCCACACAATAAAACAATGTAAAATAAATTCATATAAGAAACGGCAAGAAGTAAAGACTGAATGGTTTAATATTATAATTTTTTCTGAGCAATGTGGGACAATATTTGTTTCTGTAATAAGAGATCTATTTATAGTGTAAACAAATTTTTTCATATCATAATGTAGATGATAAATATTTTTCTGCATGTATATGTAACATAAATTAGATCAAAATAATAATAATAATAATAAGATACAGGCAGGACTCAAACCACAATCCCACTGATGTGCAGTCAGACGTTCTGCCACTTATGCTATTCTGCAAGCACCACTGACCTGCACTTCTTTGACTCTTAAATTGTGTTACTTTTCTCAGTTGTTTTTCACAGTTAAATGAATTTTTCATTGAGGTTTGATTTTGGCCAGCCTCAGGGCAATGACGTAAAGCCATTAGTAAAATATGTTTTCTCCTGTCACTTAGTCAATGAGGCAATCAGGGACATGTAACTTTAAGATATACAGTTCACACATGCAATCTACATAAAAATACTTGCAGTGTTTAATTGGCTTGACTTTAGTGCTCATCTTTACTGATTTCCACAGAACCTGGCAGCCTTAATTGTCGAGTAGCATGTTGGTGTAGCGGTTACTGCTGCAGCCTCACAGCTCCAAGATCCCCCCTCTCCTTCAGATCGGTTTCCCCTTACAGGGTACAACTGTGAGGATCTTCGTCTTTTTGTTTTTAATTCTTCCTCCACTCTCAGTAATTATTCCTGCAGGCCCGCTTGCACAGCTTCCCTTCATCTCTTAGTTTGCATGCTACAATGTCTTATGCCCATCAAATCTACTTTTACAAAAATGTTTTGAAAGTAATCATTTTCTCTTTCTAGACACATGTACAAACTACCTAAGTTGCACGTCCCTCATTTTCTTAGTAAACTTCACAACCCCGTATCCTACTGAATATCTTCATTCTTAAGCCTGACTCATACTTTTAATACACCTCAGCATCCTCATTTCCCTTCCCTCTAGCAAGCGCTCTTCTTTCTTGCACAATGTCCACACTTCAGCTCCATAAACCAGTGTTGCCGTAAGACGGTTTTGTAATTTTTTCCTTTTATATGCAAGGGGATTTTTTTTATCGCACAAAATTCCTGTCATCTTCTACCATCTACCCCAGGTTGGTTTTATCCAGGCTTTCACAGTTTCCTCACATCTTGTATTGACAATGATCATTAAACCAATATTTAAAATATCCAACCTACATTTTTTGTCTTTAACTTCCTTTTGACCGTTTTTTTATTACTTCCTAATTTTTTGAACATACTATTAATTCTGTTTTGTCTATGTTGATTTGTACTCCACTGCTTTTCGCAGCTTGTTTCCAGTCTAAGAACCTATTCTAAAGAACATCAGAAGAGTTATGACTAGAGCAGGCCATTCAGCCCAACAAGCTCATCTATCCTATTCACCTGGATTGTCTTAAATAATATTACTTTGAGATTTGAAGGTCTCTAATGTCCTACCTAAGTCTCCACAGCACTACTTTATAAATTATTTCTATGGTTCTTTGCCTGAAAAACTTTCTAACAAAATCTGCCCTTAACAACTTTCCAGTCATATCCCTGTGTTCTTGTTGAAAAACTTATTTTAAAGCAACAACCGAGATCCACTGTACTATTTTCCTCCATAATTTTAAATACTTCAATCATGTCCCCTCCTATTCTCCATTTGCTAAAATTGAAAAGGTTCAGTTCCTTCAGTCTTTCCTCATAGCTCGTATGTCTTAGTCCTAGAGCAGCCTAGTTGTTCTTCTCAGGACTTTCTCTAGCACTGCTGTCTTTTCTTGTAATATGAAGACCTAAAATATACAAGCACACTACTCCAGGTGAGGCATCCGTAGTGACATTTTAAAACTTAAATATAACCTCCTATGACTTGCACTCAACACATCATGCTATATAACCTAACATCCTATGAACTTTCTTGATGGCTTCTATGCACTGTCTGGATTTTAAAAAAGTGATGACTTCACTATGGCATCATGTCCTTCTGTTAAGAAATATTTTCACATTCCAGACCTCCCACTGTGTATTCAGGCCTAGCAGTTTTACTTCCTTTGTGCCACCAGTGTGTCCAAATCTGAATTCTACCCCAGTTCCTCTATAAGAATTTAGTTGATTCTGCATTTTCTGTCCTGCCACATCGTTTGGTATCATCTTTATACTTAACCATCTTCTTGAATATATTCTTGATCAGACCGTTTATGTATATTAAAAAGAGCAGCAGCCACAGCACTGATCTCTAAGGGACACCACTTGTAAGATCACCTAATTCTGGAATACTGAGAAGTCAGTCAGCAAAACGATCCCCAATGAAAGTAACAGAAATATTGTAATCATAGTTGAAGAAAACAATGTTGTTGTACACTGGAGTCACAAATATGGCAGAAGGGTGTTGGTCTCCTAAAACACCCATGAAAGCAGGCCAGGACCTTTTCTGGTATAGCCAGACTCACCACCACTCCAAGATTTAGCAAATTCCCAAATTTTATCTTCAGGCTTCATGCCTGGCATTTCCAAAAATAGGAAGCTGGCGTATTTTAAAAATATAGAAAGAAAGCAGAATATCCTACCAAAACGTTCAATATTCACAGAACTTCAAAGAACTTCAACACACCACTGCCTGAGCTCTTTATCTGTTAGCCCTACATAACCAGACCCCCGGAGTGGTTCTGAATTCCCAGTTCTTTTTGTTTGATGCCCAACCTTATCAAAGGCTTTCTGAAAGTCAAGAGAAGTAACATCATATGCACCTCTCTGATCTTACCCTATTGTGGCTTCGTCATTGAATCCTATCACAATAGTTAAACATGCCCTCATCTCACTGAACCTGTGATGATTGTTCACTATAACAAGCCTGTTCTTGTCACGTGCTGTTCAATGTTCTCCTTTATAATTCCATCCATTAATTTACCCATACCTCTGTAAGCAGATTAATCTTACTTCCTTATGGTTACTTGGATGTGCCTGATCACCCATTTTGTATAGCAGTATAAAACTCATAGTTTTCCAGTCTTTAGGAATTTTTCCAGTACACAGTGACTTTAGAAAAATATGTGCTAAAGTTCATCTATGCACTCACTAACCTTGTAATGCACTCAAGGATAAATGTTATCTGGTCTTGGTGATTTCTTAGATTTCAGCCCTTTAGATCTAAACAGCACTTCTCCCCCTGTTACTGCTGGGAGGTTATCCACTTCCTCGCATGTGAAAATCTCAGAAAGATTCAAGTTCCAGAGCATTCACTCTTTCACTGTCAATCAGACTGACATTCCACATTGGCCCATATGAGTGTGAGTACAAGGTGTGTGAGTAAGGGGGCTCTAAGATGAACTGGGCTTTTTCCTACTTTTCACCTGTTACATTTCAGCCTGTGTTTCCTACCTAGCTGGAGTTTAAATGTCTATTTTGTGTATGTTTTGTTCAATTTTATGTAAATATTGTTGATCTTTATTTGTAGGTATCTTCTGCTATGTTCCACGTGTCTTGCTGGTTCCACAAGTTCCTGCACAGGACTGTCTTTAACCCTACAAAGGCAGAGGAACACCCACCATTCCTTGCAGTTTATTGAAAGCAATAGGGTGTTGGTGAGTTCCCTTGTGTTTTTATTTTTTTTTGATATTTCTGTATAACTAATTTTTATGATCTTTTATTCTGTCTTTTGACCAATCTTTGGATTTCATATTGCAAATTTGAATAGCTTTGGGATTGTCTTTTGTAGGCACTGTGATGGACTGGCACTCTGCCCAGAGTTTGTTCCTGCTTAGCACCCTACGCTGCCAGGGATAGGCTCCAGCACACCCACACTTCAGGACTAAGTGGATTAGAAAATGGCGGACTGATTGACTTTTGTAGGCATTGCCTTTTGTGCCTTTCTGCTCTTTGTTAACAGATCTTTTGGTTAAACAATTCTTTTAATATTAAAGATTCTTCATTGCCCTCTTTGTGTCTGACTTTCCCCTTCTAGTGGGCATTTCCGGGATTTTTTCAGAACGTTGTGCTTAGGACTTCTCTAGTTCATAAAAGCACCAAATACCGCTGAAATAGACGTCAGGTACCCCCTCACAACCCTGAATATTGATCAGTTGTGTTATTTGTTGCTATTATTGCATTTGCATTGGTCTTTTTGCAAGATATCTTACTCTGTGTATTCGGTGGGATGTGCATATTCCTTGGGAAACATAATATATCCTAACATTTTCAAACTTGCATATTAAATTTATAAGTCTGGCAGCATTGGACCAGAACAAAAACTCAAAAAGGGTGCGAGTCCATCGTAGGCCCCATTCATGCCCGCTCTCGCTGGGCTAATTTAGAATTGTCAGATAACCTAAAATGCAAGACTTTGGGATGTGGGAGCAAAAGCAGAGCATTTAGAGGAAAATCCATGCAGGCAGAGAGAAATAAAACTCTCCCTAGAGGTCTATGGGCATGGGATTTGGTCCCAGGATGCTTCATTTGTGAGGCAGCAATGCTAATGGCATTTATATATAGTGATAAAGGCATCAGTGTCCTAGTAGCACTATATGTAAATATATGCAAATTAGGCATATATATATGTATGTAAGCAGTCAAGCTCTTAGCGCATAGCATCGTATTAATTATTGACTATTAATTATTCATCACTCCTAGCTGGCTCTCCTTTCTGAATAATCTTGCTACTGCTGCAATATATGACAAAGTTTGATTTGAAATCCAAAACAGCTTTACACGCTTTTATTTTTGCACTTCTATATAAAATATAAGAGCATTTAGTAAATAGAAACTCAGCACTGAGCCCAAATATTAGAGAGCCTCCAATTTTCATAGCTATGCTGCTCCAGATGAGATTTGATTTTCAATGAAACCTTACTTTAAGACCCCCCAAATACTTGTGCTTTATCTTTGACTGGCATTTTAGCTTCATAACATTTAAAAACACTAAAATGTTACCCCAATGTAATTACCAGCCTTCTCACCTTTGTGCCTCCTGTGAAAATGTGATCTTCCTTTTACATTTTCTGCTGCGCCCTTTCTCATACTGCGCTCCTGTCACATCCTAAATCATGTAGAGAAGCTTTTAAAATGGCCAAAGACTGGAACTGCTCTCACAATGAGATCAATTTTCACAGCTGTGTGAAACCTATAAAATATGATTTTTCCTTTCAAATCATATCTCTAAGTATTAAAACGCTTTATCTTTCTCACTTGAATATTTTTAATTCTCTTCTCACTCTGCATCTTCCATTATAGTGAGCTTTGCAGTAATGATAATAAATGTGCCCTATTTTCCAAGCTGCATGTCCCCTACAGAGCTGCTAGAAACTTCTAATTTTTTATTTTCGTCAAAGGGGGATAGGGGTTCAAATTTATATGATTGATTAGAAAGTGGCAGTCCTCTTCACATACACTGCAGAGATTGGTTTTTGCCCTAACTCATGTACTGTATATTATTTTCTTGGTATTGTTTAGTTAGAGGGTGGCGCAGTGGCCAGGGCTGCTGCCTAACGGTTAGAGCATCCTGGGTTTAAATCGCACAACTGGTTATCCATGAGAAGTTCATTCAGTACAACTTTTTTGCTATAGTATTCTTCCTAAGCACATGCTCAACAAAAAGTAGTTTGGGCTAAAAAGAGCTGTCAAGGGTCAACATGCCAGGGTGTGCCCTTTGATCACTAAACGAGACTGCACTTGCACACAATCATGTTAACCTCTAATTGTACCGACACCAGTTAAAATACAAGGTAAGCACTAAAACCATTAAAACCCATTAAAAGCTCTAATCAGTAACACAGCAAGTCATACAGCTCTCACCTTAAGCTTCCAGATTGTATGACGGGGATGATTTCTTTGCCTGACCCGCAGCAAAATTAGAAGCAAAAGTACTGGCATGGACCTTACACAGTCTCTTTCACACACACACACACACACACACACACACACACACACACACACACACACACACACGTACAAACATACTAAAAACTAAATTTCTAAACTTAAAACTCATCTATTTAAGACTGCTTCTTCTCTGTCTGATTTTCATTTTTGTATTTTTAGATTTCTTTATAATGTGTGTTTTATCTATTCTCCTTGAGTGTTTAGAAAGGTGCCTACGAATAAATAAAATGTATTATTATTATTATTTTACTAAAACCCAAATACTTCAAACCACTCCTAAAAGAGAACAAGAACTTTTAAAGCACCAATTAAAACAATTAATAAATAGTCATCTCTCTATTATAAAAAAAAAATCTCGGAAGGGAGATGAGACGGGATCTTCTCGGAAGACAATTTGACGTCCTGTAAGAGACACTTTAACGTCACGTGAGACAAGGCAGTGAGACAACATTTCAAATAAGTTCACGGACTTATACCTAGCAGTTGTTGGAATGCTTTTGGCAGCCATACTTCAAGTGCTCCCAGCTCTTAAAACAACGACAAGCAACAAGCAGAAGACGCAGCAGCAGCAAGCTAGCAGATGATCCGACTGCTACCCCTTAGCATGCGTTCAGCCAAACCCCTTCACAACGCGAGCGGCAGAGACGCGAAGTGGCAAAAGGACAGCTGTCTGTACAGGCTTTTAAATGATCGACGCGCAGCGCAACAAGCAGATTACGCAGCTCGCCAGAAGCAGCAGCAGCAGCAACAAGCCAACAAATGATCCAACCACTTCTCCTTATCGTGCGTTCAGCTGCCCCCCCTTCACAAAGCGAGCAGCATTTTATGTCCTGCGAGAAAGAGATTTAACCATGCCTGGGGCCGGAAATAAAGGACAAGTACAGTATTGTTTTTACAAAAGTTTTAAAGTAAAAGTGAAAATAATGCATATGTAACAATTCCCATGAAAATAACAACTTCTTTAAATTGTATATCCAGTAAAGCAAACCCAGGGGTGGGCGAGTGAAGCGAGTAATATTTAAAGTCAAGTGCTCTTTCTTCTTTTTTGGGTTGGGTACATTGAGTACCAATTTGACAAACTTGTCATTCCATTATGGTTCCTCCAATTACATCTCTCACTGCCACTAGTCCATCCCACCGCTCCCACCATATGGCTAAAGTCTCCATGCCAGGGTGTGCCTTTCGATTGCTAAATGAGGCTGTAATTGTACTAACCTCAAATCATTCAGATCCCAGTTAAAATGCAAGATAAGCACTAAAGTCAATCAAACTTGTAAAAATCTCAAATCAGTGACACAACATGTTGCAAGAGCCAACAAGACAACCCAGACAATAAAAACGAATAACATAAAATATAAAAGATAGAACTATAAATGTCTAAACATGGAAAAGTAGACAGTTAACGAAGGAATAAAAAAGATGTGAAGGTAGTCAATTGTCAGTTGAGAGTTCAGGAGCACAAGACTGTTGTTCAGAATGTAGTAAAGCCACAGCCCTGGGAAAGAAACAATTTCTAAGTCTAGAGTGGGGTCTTCACTTAAAGTCCTAGAGAGTGGTGACGTGTTGATTAGCACATGCAAATAAGAATTTACAGCACTCTGTATATGTGACAATAATGACCCCTTAACCCTATAAACATTGCACTGTTACCTTAAATCACCTACAGTGACACAATGTGGTTGCCTGACCTCTGAGGAGATTGTTTCAGAAAGACATTCTAGAGCGATTACTGTTAGTTATTCAGGCTGTGAGGGATTGCTGACTGCTACACTATTTATAACATGTTTCTCAATTACTAAATCATTTTTAAATACTGCATATTTCTTTGACACTAAGTAAAGCAGGTCTGGTACTTCTTCATCTAGAAGACAGCATGGTCAACACTTGCCCACCTTTGGACCTGCTTCAGCTCCCTCTTTCTGTTACTGGAATTTGTTTGTTCTCTCCAAGTTTCCCTGAGGGTGTATCAGAAGCTGTTTTCCGATCAATGGATGACTCTGACTTTGAAATGTTCTTTGAGATGGATTGACATGCTGCCCAGAGTGAGTTCCTCACTAAGCACCATACTGAAAACAGCAAATTCAAGAAATGGATACATGAATGAGTACTGTTCACAAACGAGAAACAAAAATATCTTGATCCCTTCAGCGTTTTAGGCTGGTTTCATTCTTGTCCAATCTAACTACCTTTGATGACTGGTACATCGAGGAGGATTGTTAACATCAGAAGATGCCATGTTACATTTCTTTGGACGCGTATGTGTCAGCATTCAGAAAATCTTTATGATGAGGCATTAGATCCTAAATACGGCTTTCTTGTTTCAAAGTTTGGGTAATGTTAGTCCTCTAGGTTTGTCATTCTGCGTTCACGTCCCACCAGAGAACAGCTTTGTTGTCTGAGCTTATTATTCCATTAGAAGCCTCGGGCTTAAAAATGTTAGGTTGAAATATGTTAGATTTCAGAAGCCTTCAGAGTTTTTTTTCTTAAGAGACTTAGGCTGACAGATATCCTTAGCTTGCAATATCATCGCTCCAGAGTCTGACTGTTTACCTGATCCCCAGACCCGGGGAGCATTGAGCTTTTATACATGGGAGTCTGGTCATTTCATATTCTGTTAGTTTTTAAGAGCTTGTAGTTTTACAATTTCACATTCTGATCTTGTCAGATCCCAAATGCCTTCTGCATTACAAAGTCTGAATGCTTGTCTATGAGAGGCTCACAGATTTACTACCAAAGAGACCTGTCTTGTCAAACCTGAAACACTCTCAGCATTAGAAGCTTGCAAAATCAGACACGTTAGTTGTCAGAAGCCAATCTTTTACTTACTGCACAGTAAAATAGATGAGAGATTTTGAACAGTCACATTGTAAAATCTGACTGTATCTACTGTCACTGCCCTACAATCTTTTCACTGGATTGTGAGCTTGCCTTATTGTTTGTTATGTTGCAAATCTGTCTCATTAGAACTGTTTATAGCAGGCTGTCGTCAGTTTCTACTGTAACCTCTTTGTTTTATAAAGTCTAGCTGTTTTGGATCTCTACAGCCAGCCACTGCAAAGTTGCGGAATTTTTGTAAGTCAGCCTTCACAGGCCTGCAGCCTTAAAACTTTCAGGTCTGTACTTGCAACACCTGAGCTGCAATCAGCATAAATAAGATGGAGCTCCATCCTGTTACTCCTTGTGAACAGTCAGATTTGTACTTTCTAAGCGCCTGAGCCTAAAGCTCTGCTGTTTAGAAGGCTGACCTTGTAGAATGAAAATCAAATTCGTAACACCTGTTCACAGAACTCCTGACAACTACTTGCTTTTCAAAAGCCAATCATTAACTTTTATAACTGAATTGGAGCTTTGGTTCTAAATTTTAAAGTGAATGTCAGTTCGATTTGCTGTTAACATGGCTCGAGTTATGCAGTGTATCCTCATACACATACTGTAGATGAATTGGGTCACCATTTCAGCTGGCCATGGCTAAAATTGTTTCTTGTGCTGATGAACTGTTTTACTTCTTCTCTGGTTTTGTGTCCAAAGCAGCAGTTTTTTCATTTGAAGCTCTTCCTGTTCTCACACATGCATTCCCCAGGATCACCTTCAGGGCTCAAAGCAAGGTAAGCGATACCACCCTGAACAGAGTGGAGGCGCTGTCACTAACTGTCCTTTTTCTTCTATCTGTGGCTCCGAGAGGAACACTAACAGTGATTGATCCCACCCATGAATCCCAGAGAAGGCCCCGCCCCTTCCAGTCAGGACGAAATAAAAAGAGACGTGTCTGCACTGTGGAGTCTCACTCTGGACCCAGGTCTGAAATGATACAGAGCTCCAGAGCTATATAGAAGCATTGATATATTTGAAGGTTGGATTGGCTAAATTTTTGTTTCTCGAGCCTACAGGCTATCATTTTTTGTTTTGTTAAACTGAACGGTGTTGCCCGGCTGGATCCCCAACTCTGTCTCTGGACTCCATATGTCTTTCGGGCATTGGCACTCTGTAACCATTTCCTTTTAGTCAGGCAGTCAGTTAGTCATTGTCCAACCCACTATATCCGAACACAGGGTCTTGGGGGTCCGCTGGAGCCAATCCCAGCAAGCACAGGGCGCAAGGAAGGAACAAACCTCGGGCAGGGTGCCAGCCCACCGCAGGGCACACACACACACCAAGCACACACTAAGGATCGCCAATGCACCTAACCTGCATGTCTGTGGACTGTGGGAGGAAACCAAAGCACCCGGAGGAAGCTCACGCAGACATGGGGAGAACATGCAAACTCCACGCAGGGAGGACCCGGGAAGCGAACCCAGGTCTCCTTACTGCGAGGCAGCAGCGCTATCACTGTGCCACCCATTTCCTTTTAGTTAACCCAAATTAGTACCAATCAGCTCCAACATTAAAGCCACAGACAGGTGAAGAGAAAAACATTGATTATCTTGTTACAATGGCACCTTTCAAGGGGTGGGATACATTAGGCAGCAAGTGAACTGTCACTTTTTGAAGGTGAAAGTGGGCAAGCGTAAGCATCTGAGCGACTTTGACTAGACTGAAATTATAATGGCTAGATGGCTGGGTCAGAGGATCTCCAAAATGGCAGGTTTTGTGCAGTGTTCCTAGTATGCAGTCATTAATACCTACCAAAAGTGGTGAAAGGAAGGACAACCAGTGAATCAGAACCGGGACCATGGGAGCTGAAGGCTCATTGATGCATGTGGGGAATGAAAGCTAGCAGAAGTCTGATTTAAGTTTGCAAAAAGGCACCTAAATGACTCTCAGAATATGAGAAACTCTGGAATTAAAATGGTGGCTGGCACCATCTCCAGGGTTGATTCCTGCTTTATGCCTAATGCAGCCAACTCTCCACTAGATTAAGCAAGTTCGGTAAATTATTGGATGAATATTGTAAATAAATGTAACATTTTATGTATAATATGTAATATAAATATGTTCAGGCTCTGTGATTGGTATCCCGCTGCCAACACAGACTCCTGTTCCGTACAACCCAAAACTGTATTAAGTGAGAACATTAGAACATTAGAACAACACTCTAAGTGTTGAGAACAGGCCATTCAGCCCAGCAAAGCTCGCCAGTCCTATCCACTTATTTCTTCCAAAAAAACATCAAGTCGAGTCTTGAAAGTTCCTAAAGTCTTACTGTCTACCACACTACTTGGTAGCTTATTCCAAGTGTCTATCGTGAGTTCAATAAATGAGTAGAATTATAATATACAATATACAGTATAATACAGCGTTTCTCAACCTTTAAGTATTTGCGACCCGAGTTTTCATAACAGTTTTAATCGCATCCCCTGAGGTTTTTTGAAAGGAGCCCACTAATACCAATTTGTTCTTATTTAATTAATGATATATTATAGATGCATATTTTATTATACCTACTTAACTTTTATCGACATTTATCTAACTCTATATTTATTTTTCTAGTATCAGAATGTAGTTTAATTTAATTTGTTGTGGTTTCAATAGATGTATTTTTCATATTTTCGATTCTTGTTTTCTTTTTTTCACATCTTTTTGTTACTTCGCACCCGCCTGTTTGAGAACCACTGGTATAATACACATATACACAACAAAGAGTGTCCTTCCAGATTTCCTCTGTTATTGCAAATGTTTGGCACTGATCAGCAGTGGGGTCCTCCTTGGTGCTCTCCAATGAAGCCCATTCTTGCCGAGTGTCTTTCTGATATTCAAATCGTGAACACTGATGTTTGCTTGCTGAGGTAACAGATGTCGGAAGTTCTTTGGATGTTTCTAGGATTTTTCGTGAATTCTTGCATAATTTTATGCTGTACCCTTGGAGTCATTTTGGCAGTCTGTCCATTTCAAGTTGTGAAGATTTACTGCCATTCCCTGTGGTTTCTATTTGGTGTTCACCATTTTCTTCACTTTACTTTTATTTATTTATTTATTTATTTATTTATTTATTTATTTATGCTATTTCACATACAGGAAATGTTTTAAGTGCCAACAATGGGTTACTTCCCCCATATAAAAAAGTATTGTTCATCATTTATTCTAGCATAAATTACTAATCCATCCCCCCATTATCTAATGTTTTTCCAGTGTGTACTAAGCACATTGTAAATAAAAATGAAATGTCATTAATAGACATGAGCAGACAAACTCTTAGTCACATATCAGACTAGGGCCTAATTATCAGGTATTCAGTAACAGAAACAATTGTTAAATTCAAAACACAAAAAATAAGCAACAAGGTTAAAAGAGAAAAACAAAACATCCTAAGCTAGTCTCCATGAAAGCGCCTCTAGGTGGATTAGCACATGCATGTTACAATTTCACTGTGCTCTGTGCAGATGACATGAATTACCTTATAAATCTATAACGGTGTCATGTAAGATAAAGAGAAGTGGTCCTTCGTAATGACATCGTTGTGATATCAGATGCAGTATGTGGCAAAAAACACAAAATGGCAGTGCCTCAGCCATACAAAATGGAATCACGACTGTGACAGGAAAATAATCCATCCATCCATTTTCCAACCCGCTGAATCCGAACACAGGGTCACGGGGGTCTCCTGGAGCCAATCCCAGCCAACACAGGGCACAAGGCAGGAACCAATCCCAGGCAGGGTGCCAACCCACCGCAGGACACACACAAACACACCAAGCACACACTACGGCCAATTTAGAATCGCCAATCCACCTAACCAGCATGTCTTTGGACTGTGGGAGGAAACCGAAGCGCCCGGAGGAAACCCACGCAGACACGGGGAGAACATGCAAACTCCACGCAGGGAGGACCTGGGAAGCGAACCCGGGTCCCCAGGTCTTCCAACTGCGAGGCAGCAGCGCTACCCACTTCGCCACTGTGCCGCCCCAGGAAAATAATGATTTGTGAAAATAAAAGTCACTACAACATTTGCAAAACCAAAGCATACAGTGAAATACATATGTGGTTATGACACAGAGTTAAAATTAATAACCAAGAAAATTGTTTCTTGAACAAAACAAATCCTCCCATTTCAGAAATCCGTGTAGAATTAAAGCACAGAACTGCCTGGCACTGTTGCTTCATTACAGTTCAAATTCCCAGCCATGGTACTCAGTATGGAGAGCATATGTTTTCAAGTCAAGTGGCTTTATTGTCATACCATGTATGTCATATCATACGTCATATTGCAGCATACGGTAGCACGAAATAACATTCACCAGGACAGATATAGAGAAACACAGGACAAGTGCAAGACAATTGGAGAATTATACTAGATTCTAAATAAATAAATAATAAGTAAGAGAATAGACAGTAATAATTGGAAATAGATAGTAATAAATGATAACAACAACTATGAATTAAAATCAATATTAGTAATAAGTGTAACAAATGTACTGCATATATATTTGCTATTAGGAACAGATCTGAGGACCGGAGGACAGCACAGAGTTCAGAATCTGGACATCCAAGGAGTAGAAGCTGCTGGAGAACTGGTTCAGATGCTACAGTACCTTCTGCCAGATGGAAGTAGGACAAGGAGGCCATGGAAGGGGTGGTAGTGGTCCTTCACAATGCTATTGGGTGCATTTGTCTTTAATGGAGGGCAGAGAAGTCCCAATGATCTTTTCTGGTGTGTGTACTATGCATTGTAGGACCTTATGGTCAGAGTCGCTACAGTTCCCAAACCAGACAGTGATGCAGCTGGTCAGAACGCTGTTGATAATGCCCATGTAGAATGTGGTGAGAATGGTGGGAAGTACTGTAGGCTTTCCTTCTTTAACTGCTGAAGGAAGTGGAAATGCAGCTGCACCTTCTGGGCTATGGAGTTGGTCCTCAATTACCAAGTAGGATCAGTTGCCAAGTGCACATGAAGGAATTTGGTGTATTTGACCAGTTTCACTGCAGAGCTCTCGATGTGCAGCCGGGTGTGGATTGCATAGATCTTCCTGAAGTCAACAATCATCTCTTACATCTTGTCCACATCAAGAAACAGATGGCTGCACATGCAGACAGATTGTTGCAATTTTCTCCGGGTCTTCCTCCCAAACTCAAAAGATATTTGGGCTTTGAATATCAACTTTAAATTTTGCAAGTGTGTCACAGTGTCCTGCAAAGGCCTGGCATCCATTCTGTGGCTAATTCCAGGTTTGTACCAAATGCTGCAAAGATTGACTCCAGCACTCTATGACTCCAGATTTGAAAGCAGTAGGTACAGATTAGGTTTGGATTGGTGGAGGATAACAACATATGACAACACATCTGAGCATTCCCTGGATCTGCAGTTCTAGTATGTTCAACATCCTTCTTAATTTTATTCAGGTTGAATATGTTGCTTACAGTGTTATCCCAATAAGACATTTCTTAAATATCTTCCTGTTAGTACATCAGTTGTTTGGTTTAAATTCCCTTTTACTAAAGCTTAACAAAAAGACATTCTTTTTTAAAATGTTTACCTTCTAGATATGGAAAATATTCAATGCTATAGACCAGGGCTTCCCAAGTTTAGTCCTGGGGTACCACTGTGGCTGCAGGTTTTCATTCCAAAGACGTTTCACAAATAAATAGTTCAGATGTGGATCGCCTGATGAGCACAGTTCAAAATCAGGGTCAATGTCACTGTCAGTACCCTGCATTGCAGTTTCTTCATCTGCTTCGTCTAAGGTCCAGTCCTCTGGTGGTTTCAGAATTGGAAGACTGTCATCATGTGGCATGGGTCTCATTGCTGAAGGCAGATTAGGATATTCAATTGACTTCTTGTTTTTGGCAGAGAAACCAGACACATTAGTCAAACAGAAGTAACAGTCCGTCCCATGGTCTTTCTGTTCTCGCCATATCATCGGAACAGCAAACGGCATCATCTTTCAAGTTCCTCTGAGAAAGACTCTCAGACTGATAGCACATGTTGCACAGAAATAAGGTGAATTGAAACAAAAATGGTAAAAGAAATTTAAGTGTTTAAAACTATGACAAGGAAAACACATTTCTGAATTTCTTCCAAATGCAAATGTCATACTAAAGCACTTTTCTGAATGCGGAATAAGAAAAGAAAAAGGCCAGCTAATTAATTTGAATGATGAGACATCAGCACGACCCGCTGCTTTGTGAAACTGGGCGGGATGAAAGCCTGTAGCCACAGTGGTACACCAGGACTGAACTTGGGAACCCCTGCTATAGACAAATATTTATTATATGACCATGTCAAAGAGCTACACTGCTTTCTTTTGAATTACTCCTTTATTCAGTATATAAACCCTCGGCTTTAAAAAAAAAAAAAAAAACAAACAAAAAGCTATCAACCTTGAATCTAAATGTTATAAAGAATACAGGAGCCACGTGAATGACAGATGAATAAAAAGGCATCATTTCATTCCACAGATCTCCTTTTCTTTAATGTTTATGTTCCATTGCAGGGCACCAAGACAGCCAGCAGAGGTCTCTTCGATACTCTCTTTCTTAGCTTACCAATCCAATTCTCCAACTGCTCACAATCTGTTTCATAAAATAATCATGAAAATAGAAATTGTAATTTATTCATCCCTTTTCTGTGTTCACTTTCTTTTAAGGGGGGTTGTCAGCTTCTAGCCAAGGACAGCCAGCGCCATCCCCACAATAAGAGGAGCGGGCAGAGCCAGTCCAGGTTAGGATGGTAGTCAATTCCAGGGTTCACCAAGTTGCATGCACACTCACAATGGACAAGTTAAGAGCAACCAGAGAGCTCTACACATTTATTATCCCCTGACAAACTATATACAAATAAAAAAAGCTGTCTTTCTTATTATTATATAATTAATACTAGGGTGGCAAGCCCCCCTGGCGCCTCCAGCGCCCAACCCTCAGTTGCAGCCAGTCTGCTGCTTGTGTTGTGAAGTGGGGGGCTGAACGCAGGTCGCTCCTCCGAAACCCCTTCTTAAATAGTGATACAATTTTAAACAAATACAGGAGATTTGTTTTACCTCCTCCTTACTCGATCAGCTGCTGGCTTGCTGCTGCTGCTGCCATGCCGTGTGATCTACATCTCGTGTGGCCCTTTGAACATTTAAAAGCCTGTACAGCAGCTGTCCTATTCTTTGCTTTTTATTTCCGGCCCTGGGCGTGGTTAAATCTTTTGGCAGTCTTGGTTAAGTCTTGTTTCACGGGATGTGAGTTCTTGATATTTTTTAGTTTAGAATTTAAAAACAGAATAAGAATCTGAAAATCTAACAACATCACATTAAAGTTCGATAAATTCTGAAAAGAATGATACCAAACATATATATGTAAGTTTTAAAATAAGCCAATTTACAGCATGACAAAAAAGTGACATAAAAACGTCACACAAAACCGTTGCACTTTTAGGTTTAGGATTTTATATATAGAGAGTAGTTTTACTCATCTGAGTTCAAACATGATGTACTTAGTTCAGGGTAGTGGCTTGAGCTTATCCCAGAACCATCAGGAGCAAGGCAGGAATCGACATAACTTTGTATCGTCTAATTAGTACCAGAGTACCAGGAGAAAACACACACACAATGACAGGTAAAACAAGTGAAAATCACACAGTCAGTGTGCAGATTGGATTTGTACCCAGTCTACAACATTAGTATCAGCTCTAATTACAACATCATTTCATAGGAAACTTTACATGCCAAAAATCAGTATCATGAGCATGTACATATAGCATAATCTATACTATATATTTCAAATCCAATTTCCAAGAACACTTACATTCTAATTATTCTATAAAAACACTATTAAAGTAAAGCAAATGTCAAAGTGACAAAAGCATTATCCGTCATCGGTCAGTCAGCCAGTCTTTATTTTATATGGCACTTTTAACAGAGCTTAGCAACTTAATTCAAATACATGAAGCATCATAAGAGAAATAACCACAATAAGAGCAAGCAAAAGTAAAATACAACCTAACTGGTTTGCGGTGTGGAGATACTAAAGCCAATCCTAATGGCCACACCCACCACATACAGGTTAGCTTCTGGCCACGCCTCCTACTTTCAATGACCCAGCTATCTCCCGGAGCCATTTTGTCTTTCTGCTGGTGTATTTAAACATACCTCTGAGATTCTGTTATTGTATCTTTGATGCATTTGTAATCCTTGCATTTTATTTAGCATCCATTCTTTGAGTATACTTTACTTGTTTGTTTTCTTTATGCTTGTTTGCAAGCATTTCAACCTTGATGTCTTTAACTCTGATGATGCCTTGGTTTGCTCATTGGGTTTGTTTATTTTTTATTAATCAGCTTTTGACGTTTTTCTCATTTTGATCATGTCTTCTTATGCTCCAAATTCAAATTTTCTGTTTTTAATTAATGTCACTAGGCAAGTTTTCAGTACAGATAAGGACCTTGCTTTTAAAGGGGGTTAAGTACCAAACAGAAGGTAAATATCCCTTCTGGGCCGGGCAGGTCAGGAGTGACTTTAATTGGAACAAGCTCCAGAAATTAAGAACTACAGAGACAGAGATCCTGTAAGGAATGACTAGAAGGACATATTAGTAACGCTGCTGTAGTTGTCACGAACTGGGAGTCCCCAAGACACATATGTTGCATAAATACTTCCAAAATTTCCCACTGGGGGTGGGGATTATTATCAAAATCCCAGCTAGAAACAAAAGGGTCTTGGAGAATCCTTACACAATAAAAGATTTATTTTTCACAAAAATGCTCTGTAGCACAAGACAATCAAAGGCAAACCCAGTCCCAGTACAAACAAAAAAGAAGATTCAAAAGACAGAGCAAAGGTTCAAAAGTCTTGGTAATTACAGTAAACACAACAGAAACACAAGTAAACGCTCTGCTCCCCAGCATATGTGAAATAAACCATCAGGAACTATGGGAGACTCTCCATATTTATAGGGTAGTGGGCAGTTCCTGGTGGTGCTTGGCAAGTTGTACCACCTCTTGGGGGACCACCCACAAAACATTAGCAAGACAACAAAGGAAGCTTATAGCGAGAGTAAAAAGCAAAGCATAATGCACATAATAAGCAAAAGAATATCCATCCATCCATCCATTTTCCAACCCGCTGAATCCGAACACAGGGTCACGGGGGTCTGCTGGAGCCAATCTCAGCCAACACAGGGCACAAGGCAGGGAACCAATCCCGGGCAGGGTGCCAACCCACCGCAGGACACACACAAACACACACCAAGCACACACTAGGGCCAATTTAGAATTGCCAATCCACCTAACCTGCATGTCTTTGGACTGTGGGAGGAAACCGGAGTGCCCGGAGGAAACCCACGCAGACACGGGGAGAACATGCAAACTCCACGCAGGGAGGACCCGGGAAGTGAACCCAGGTCTCCTTACTGTGAGGCAGCAGCGCTACCACTGTGCCACTGTGCCGCCCTGCAAAAGAATATGTATTTATTTATTTAAAGAGCTTCTGTAAACAGCCAAATTTCTATCTATCTATCTATCTATCTATCTATCTATCTATCTATCTATCTATCTATCTATCTATCTATCTATCTATCTATCTATCTATCTATCTATCTATCTATCTATCTATCTATCTATCTATCTATCTATCTATTGTGGTGGGCAGCCGGGTCCACATTCTACATATGTTCCGGGGGAGCAACCATGGGCGTCTCAGTACCTCCCCTTGGACACTTGGTGGCAGCCTCCCTGGCTGACGATGGTGCCTCAGTTTCCTGCAAGGCTCCATGGGAGATGGACTTCTCCACAGCCCTGTTGGGATGTGGGGTGGCCACCAGGGGGTGCTGCATGGGTCCCTGAGCCGGCCTGGACAACTCTACAGCTCCGCCCGGAAGAGTGGGCTATAAAAAGTGCTAGCAACCACCACTCAGCAGCCAGCATCGGGAGGAAGAGTACGAGTTTGCCAGGGAGGAGTGGTGGTTCGAGAAGGAAGTGTTTGTGTTTATTTGGACTGTGTTGTGCCTGTGGGGTTCATGGGGAAGACATGCCCCAAAGGTGAAGAAAATAAATGTATTTGTGTTTTATACACGTGCCTCCGAGTGAGTCTGTTCCGGGTCGGGCGCTATACAGTGTCTATTTCACACTATCTATCTATCTATCTATCTATCTATCTATCTATCTATCTATCTATCTATCTATCTATCTATCTATCTATCTATCTATCTATCTATCTATCTATCTATCTATCTATCTATCTGTCTGTCTGTCTGTCTGTCTGTCTGTCTGTCTATCTATCTATCTATGTATCTATCTATCTAAAAGAAACTTTAACATAAGTAAATGGCACAAAAAATAGACAAAACAGACAAGAAACACGACTTGGAACCGCAGTCAGGTGAAAAACCCCTCTGAAACCTGACAGTAGCCCCCCAGAACTGCTAGCTGGCATCATCTGAATTTTACATCTGTAGTCAGGGGCATCACTGGATATCAGGCTAAAGTTAGTGGCTCCTCAACTGTAATCCAGGCTTGTATAAGAATAGATGGGAGATGCAGTGAGTGTAAGGGTCCAGTATTGTATTGAATAAGACACTCCTGAGCTCAGACACATAAATGTCTCCCTATACCCCAGTCAGAGGAGTTTAGAGGGCTCACCTGGCAGGCTTGAAGAGGAGCACAGAAGTTTCTAGTAAAAGAGTTTTGAAGGTAGAAAAGGGTGCTTATTATCAAGCTGGTATGAATGGGTGATTAAACCGCCTCTACAGCAGAGTTGTCAGTTAGAGAATCATCATTGCAATACTAAGGCACATTGGTCATAGATTTGTCCTTTTGTATGATTTCTGTGATCGATTCATCCCATCTGTTTAGTCCTCCTGCATATTTATATCTCTGTTATAAATAGCCTTTCGTGTTCATCCTTTGGAATTATGTGTCATCTCTTTGTGTATGGAGATTGATCAAAAGCAGCCCCAGTTGATCACCATCTCTCTCTCAGTACATTTATAGATATGTATATAATAGTCAAAGATGTATTTGTATAATGGGTTAAGGTAAGAATCAAATATGTATGTGCATTTTTAATGCTGACCCTTTTTGTCAACGCTGGCTGAAATGTTAGTTCCCCATCCGTCACCTACACTACCTCTCCATCAATGTATTCTCTTTGTCTGGATTTCATACCTGTGGAAACTCCTTGCTGGAATGAAACCATAATTTGTACTTTTTTATATTTCCTGGTTTACGGTGGTTTCATGAATGGAAGGTTAATCTCACATTTAAAAACTGCATGGCTTGTTTTGTTTTTGTACCCTCTACTCCATGAAGCTTAAATTCAAAATTGTATGAACAATAACTTAATATAAATTAGGTTAAAGTAGACAAAGCTGCATATAGTAATGATTTTTGTGTTGGTCCCCCATCACACCATTGCTGTCATTTCCATTGATCGAACTGATGTGGAATGAAGCCTTCAGTGAGAGTATGGTCAAAGCAACACAACAAGCCAATTCATTGCCATCAGCTGAACTGTTTTGCCGTGATAAAAGTTTTGGTTTTGTACTCCCTCCCATTACAATTCCATTTCATTACAACTTTAAAGGCCTTAAAGTCTAAATTTTAAGTTGTATCCACAGTAACATGTACACACATTTCAATGAACTTCAACTTGGCCATTTTGGAGTGATACATTTTTTGTCTTCCCCCAAAACAACCACCTTATTTTATACTACATGGATTTTAAATTGGCTCAGCTTTATGACCCATCCAACATTTCATTAATATCAATGAGGTTATTTTGGAATGATGTGCAGATTTTTGGGTTGCCCCCCAGCCCACCGATTATAACCTCCCTTATAGCCTATATTTTAAGTTGAACCAATTGAATCCTATATGCAACATTTCTTCAGCCATTTTTGCATGGCTGGTGAACAAACAAACAGGCCAAATGCGATCTATGGATTGAATAGCTGTCCTTGGTGTGCAAAATGAATAAATAACATCAAATAAAGGTGAAAAATTCAAAAACCGGAGGGTATTATTACTTTATTTATATACAGTATTCCTATTCATTTCATTGTTTACTGAAACAGAATAATAATTAAAAAAACAATGGAAGTTGGTACTCATTGGTTCTTTCCATCAGTTTATTTTCTTGTAGGTAATTGATTCATTGTGTTATACCCACTGTGAAAATTAACCTGCTCTCTTGACAGCATGAAGTTCACGGTTATTCAATGCAGTTCATTTTGATTTATGTGAATATTTTGTACAATACAGATAGTAAACTTATGAGTCTGTAATTCTTGATATTTTCTCTGTCTCCGGTTTTGTGCAGCAGTATAATAATAGCATTGTTCTGTTTATCAAGGATTTCTTTTCTGAGGAGACAATCTGTAAACAATCTGTGAATAAACAAAGAGTGGAAAAGGCGCATATCAGTAGGATACAAACTGTTTTTTTGAATGCAATTCGATGGTAAGGTTGCCCAGAGATAGTGACAGATTCAGAATCGCAAAAGGACTTTAACAAGAAGACTCCATATCTCCGGAACTATTTTCCATTATGATTCTGTTTGTTTTGAAAAATTCCTAAGGGCTTGTTTAGCTTCTTTTTGTTAATAACTGTCCCATTTTGGGTTTTCTGTAATGCTGTGTCACACACATTTTGTACAATATTCGTTTTTTAAATATTAATATTATTTTCAATTATTAAATAAAATAATTGTGCTCGGCACGATGGCGCAGTGGGTAGCGCTGCTGCCTCGCAGTTAGGAGATCCGGGTTCGCTTCCCGAGTCCTCTCTGTGTGGAGTTTGCATGTTCTCCCCATTTCCTCCGGGTACTCCGGTTTCCTCCCACAGTCCAAAGACATGCCGGTTAGGTGGATTGGCGATTCTAAATTGTCGCTAGTGTGTGTGTGTGTGTGTGTGTGTCCACACCCTGCAGTGGGCTGGCACCCTGCCCGGGGTTTGTTTCCAGCCTTGCGCCCCGTGTTGGCTGGGATTGGCTCCAGCAGACCCCCGTTAACCTGTAGTTAAGATATAGCGGGTTGAATAAAGGATGGATGGTTTTTGCTTTCAATTTTACTAAAACTTTTAATACAAGAAATACTGCCATAGACGCAACAACAACATAGCCCAACATAGCACAAAATCACATAAAGAATACCTCAGTGGGCTTTAGCAAGCCGTTTTTTGACAGCTACTCCCAACACCAGTCCTGGAGAGCTCCTGTGGCTACAGGGTTTCATTTTAACCCTTTTTCTTAATTAGTGACCAGATTTTGCTGCTAATGAACTCTTTGCGTGACCTTTGCTGAAATAATTTATTGCAGCAGTACTGTCTCTTTCAAACATATTAACCCCTAATTCCTGTCCTTCCTTTTCTTTCTCCAAGTACCCAATCACCACACAATCAGCTCTGTAATAGATGTTAAGCCATCTGTAAGCTCAGAATGCCGATTCTTCAAAACTTTTAAGGAACATTGAAATATCTTCGTAGTACATGTTTAATTATTCTATCGATCTATCTTTCCAGTGTCGTGCCAGTCCCAGCAAGAATACAGCGCGAGGCAGGAACAATCCGTAAACGAAGCACCAGATCATCGCTAGCGCTGCGACATCCGTGTTTAATTATTAACAATACAGATTATTTAAATGATGTTAACATTTTATCTGTATAATGTAATAAACATATTTTCCTGTATTTCATCTTAAAAATGATATTGTCATCATATGTAAATACAATCTTTATAAAATGATGCAGGTTGTGCAATATTATAACTAGTGCAAGTTTACAGTGACGTGATTGTACTAATAAGTACAAACAGTTCTACAAGGAGCACTTGATAGACTGATTGAGTGTGTTTATAGTTCTTGGGATGAAACAGTTTCTGAACTGTGAGGTTCGTACAGGAAAGGCTCTGAAGCATTTGCCGTGTGAGAGCAGTTCAAATAGGCAGCATGGCTGAGGCAGCGTGTGCTTGATGCTGTATACTGATAATTCTCTTTCCGATCAGCTGCTGTAGAGCTGTGATTCCACACTCAGATATGGTGATATAAATACTCTGTGTGGTGCAGTGAGAGTAATATGGAAAAAGATGGTCCGCTGTGGCAACCCCTATCGGGAGTAGCTGAGAGAAGAAAAAGAAGGTGCAGTGAGAGTAACAATACTAAAGCAGCTATGGTATTTGGAATAGTTTGGCCATTCAGTGGACCATTATATTGTTACAGGTTAATTACAATCAGATGCCTTAAACTAATAAACAATATGTGGTTAACTTCAGTCTATTTATAAAGCCACGTCAGGGATGTGGATCTAAAAAAGAAAGGGAAACCACACTGGAACAAAAGCACTGCTTTGACGCTGGGTGCCGCCAGTTTGCAAAACCGAGCGGAGAACTTGCATACGCCAAACATTTAGCTGGCGTGAACATGCATGTGGCTTTACGCCAAGTTTAGGTTTTATACATCGCAATGTGAGTGTGGAAGCGGGACTACGCAACATTTTTGTGCATACGCACCATTTATACATGAGGCCCCAGGACTGGAGTTGGAGACCCCTGCTCTAAGAAGACAAGAAAAAACTACCAAAAATAAAACTTGTAGTGGAAAAAAATGGAATAAATATTGGAAAAGGACATTCAGAGAGAGTAAACTCTTCCAGGTAGGTGGGATGTACAATGGATGCCAAAAAATGGGATAAATACAACACACAGCAGAGAGCACAAGGAATCCTTTTCTCAGAGCTAGATGGACAATTTTTTGCTGCCTCAGAAATACAATACAATAAAACAAACTACTTTGTTCTTGCACAGTGCTCCTAATTAAGGGAAGGTACAGAGCACTGCAACCACTCTCATGACAAAATGCACAAAGAGATTATACCACTCACTAAATATAGAACTACCACATATGAGGATATAGATTTGTTCGAATACATGAAAAATAAAATAAGAACCAATTAACATAAATGAAAATGGTATATAAAAAGTGGCACATCAAACATGTCATTAATCGAGTTTGTAAATACCTCAAAAACTATTTTTTGTGCATGGATGGGTATAGATCAAGTGCTTTAGGATTCCTGGTCCATGACTCTTTGCTTTTGACTTCTTACTACCGTTCTTTGATTAGTGATTGGACACGTCTTTCATTTGGACTTTGGCTTCTGTTGATGTTTCCTCTCCTGGCCATCCCCATTTCTCAATCAGCCTTGCCTTATGCAAGGCATACCTTTTTCAGCGTCGCTAGAAGATACTTTAAAGCTTTAAACAGGACTGAAGTTAGGATAAAGTATTTAAACCATCTCTGTTTTGCAGATGACATAATTAGTATGCAGGATCAAGATGTTCAACCAACAAATTGAAATAAAGCAAATAGAGAAACAATTGATTGTGGAATACATCTAGCTCTGATGGTTGAGAACTTCAAACGGAACCCAGCTATCAGAAGAAATAAAGAGAAGAGCAAAACTAGAGTGGAGTGCTTTGGGAAAGCCATGTTGAATTTTCAAGTAATATGCCCATATGTCCTAAGCACAAAGTTTTTAATCAATATGTTTTACCGTCGAATCTGAATACAAAGAACACAAAAACAGAGAGTCACATGATGAGCCATCAAAAGATGCATACTTGGCATTACTCACAGAGAACAGAAAGAGAAATGAATAGCCAAGGTAGAACCACCATGAGAGATTAGGCAGAACGAGTAACCAGAAGAACAGACAGTAAAGTAAACTACAGAAGATTCCTAGAAATAGAAAGAGACCAGGAAAACAGCCAAACTCAAGGTGTGTGGATGAGATAAGGAATTGTGCAGAATGAAGCCTTAATTCCAGCTAGTATATACAATATTAGGGCTTTCCTTCTGCAAGCAATTTAGTTTTTCATGGAAAGGACAACACAGTTGTGTACATACAGGAATAAAGAAATGTACAGAATCCTAATGATATACTTGTGAAACTGCAGTCATCATTTAAAACTCCCAGCTACACAGTTGTGCATAAAAGCAAGTCAGATATGCAAACTAATAAAGAACAATGCGGTACAGAGATGGCAATGGCTCTGAAATCTTAACTGACGTTGGTAATGTAATCAGTTGGAAGATGCCATGGAAAATGCAAAGGAAATCATAAAATGTTATCATGCTTACAGAACTATGTATATATACTATATATATATATATAATATTGTCACACATATGCGAATGAGAGGCAGCTAAAGGGATCAAATGAAGGTAATTATATGCCAGACCAGGGGATGGCAGAGTGCACTGATCCTTTCTCTTTTTCATTGGCAGGCTGACCACAGGAAATTTGACTGGATTTGATGATGTCACTTCCGGTTCCGACCCCAAAGACGTCACTTCTGATTCCTGCCTCGATGACATCACTTCCCCTGTCTGACTTTAAAACCACCGTGTTTGCCTGTCTGTTTGTTCGTTATTTGGACTGAGATCTGTTAAGGCCAGTTTAATATGAACCGAACCTTCATCTTTGGCAGCCATAACCTTTTCCTGTGTTGTCTGAATCGTTTCACTCCATAATATTTATGTATATGTATAATATATAATGTAATATATATATATATATATATATATATATATATATATATATATATATATATATATATATATAAAATAAATGTTAATCTTAATGGGCAGCACAGTGGCGCAGTGGTAGCGCTGCTGCCTCGCGGTAAGGAGACCTGGGTTTGCTTCCTGGGTCCTTTGTGGAGTTTGCATGTTCTCCCCGTGTCTGCGTGGGTTTCCACCGGGTTCTCCAGTTTCCTCCCACAGTCCAAAGACATGCAGGTTAGGTGTATTGGCGATCCTCAATTGTCCCTAGTGTGTGCTTGGTGTGTGGGTGTGTGTGTGCCCTGTGGTGGGCTGGCACCCTGCCCAGGGTTTGTTCCTGCCTTGCGCCCTGTGTTGGCTGGGATTGGCCCCAGCAGACCCCCGTGACCATGTGTTAGGATATAGCGGGTTGGAAAATGACTGACTGACTATTAATCTTAAGGCATAAGAAACAGGTTTGGGACATGATATTAAATGTTAAGTTCCAGTATTATGTGTGTTTTTTTTTAGAAAATGATAACAGATTTTTAAAAAATATAATTTTCAAATGAGTTTCAGAAAGGTCAATGCCATCTATCAAAGATACAAAGAAGGGATAGTTTTACCTAATACAGTACATAGTGGTAGGGTGTTATATCCTGTTAGCCATTGTGGATGCAATGAGAAGTCAAGCAAAATGACACCTTTTATTAGCTAACTTAAAAGATTACAAGCTTTCGAGGCAACTCAGGCCCTTTCTTCAGGTGAAATGTAATTACTAATACAGCATATAATTTTAATAGAATGATGTAAAAATACATATAATTCCCAAAACATATAAATTCTTTGTAAACAATGTTAGATGTAATGGGGTGGAGGAATAAGCTATTCATTTTTGAAATCCTTTACATAAAGTTGATAATTCTTTTTAATATATATTGTATGTGAAATATAAATATGATGAACTAAATAAAAGGATGCAGGTGGGACCTGGATCTGGATGCCATTGACTTGCAGTCAGACATGTTACCATCTGTGCCATTTTGCAGATGCTCTATGAAAAGCAAAACATCATTGTGGTTTTCTTTGATTTATTTTTTCTCAGGATTAAATTAGCTTTTCTTTAAAAGAGAATTTTATTGGACATCATGAGATTGACCCATTAGCAATAACCAGGTTGTCCTCAAATAGCGAAGAATTTCTTGTCAGTCAGTCGGTGAATCATTCAGTGTTGTGTAGCTTACTGTATATGTACATGTAGGTACAAACAGAAAGATATGAGGGCTGATAGAAACATAATGAGGCTGTCCCTGTTTCTCTGTCAGAGAGGTAGACACGGGCATGCTGTGCAGATGTTAGTGAACAAAAACATTTGTTGTTGGACCACCGTGAGAGGAAGCACCCTGTATGAATCGTCATGGCAGATGAAGAAGATGTTCCTGTAAGAGTATGGCAGAGTTGTGTGATTGAATTTTGCATTTTGCTTGGGAAGAGCAGTAATGAAACTCTTCAAATGTTACAGCAAGCATACGGTGGTGAAACGATTAGCCGTGCTGCTGTATTACAGTAGAGGAAGCACTTTAAGTTCGGCAATACATGAGTGAATGACAAAGCGCATTCAAGGAGGCCATCCACCACGGTCACGGATGTCAACATTGCCAAGGCTAATGGACTGTTGCAAGAACACAAAAGGCTCACTTTATGTGAACTTTCAATGCGAAGGACGCTACTTTTGAAAAAGAAAAATGTCCTAGTCTAGGCAATCATCCGAATCTGAATAAAAAATAAATCAGTCTCATTACTTTTCAGTCAGCCCTCGTACATGGTCATAAACCATAAAAATATATAGCATTATTATTTGTATAATCCACATTCAGAAGGCAAACTATGAATTTAATGTTGGCAGGAAATATGTAATCCGTTAAACATTAATAATTAAACTTAAATAAATGCAATGATCTAAAATTCAACTGAAAAGAAGAAAAAAAGACCTTCTAAATAAACTTATAGGGCGTCTTTCCATTTTGAGGTGCTGACCAGCTCCCCACTGTTTCTCAGTCTTTGCAGGCACACATATTACATATAGGACTGCCCCTTCTGTATTCTGACCATCTTCCTTTAATGATTTTCAGTTTGTCTGCATTATTTAGATAAGAGCATTCTTTCAAAATGTGTACACTTTTGGGAAAGTGCTTGTTCCCATTTTCTGATTTTTGAAGCAAGATGGGAGGAATTGTATCGAAGCCAATCCTCCTTGGCCTGCGAGCAGCACGGCCTCCTCATAGCACAGTTAGTCAAAGAGGCACATTTGTCAGGGTGACTCAAACAGTGGGTTGGTACATTCACATTTATTTGTTTAGCAGACACTTTTATCCAAACTTACTTAGAATCAAATCAACATCAGCCTAGGGGCTGTTTTGGAGCAGCTACTCCAGGACAAGGATACAAAATTGAACATGAGAAGTGAAGAGTTCCAGAACAAAATTCAAGTTAGCTACACGTCCTTGGTTACAAGGCCATTTTCAAAGCCATTATCAAGTAGAAAGGGGTCCCAATGATATAAGTATTTTACGCAAGTCAATGTCAATGTCAATTTATTTATATAGCACATTTAAAACAACATAGGAATGCTGTGGCCAAAGTGCTTTACAATAATAGAAGAAAAAAACATACAATTAACATAAATAGAAATAAAATAACTGAACATAAATAAAATAAATAATAAAAAGAAGTAATGTTACATAATCACAATGAGGAAACCATCAGTATTACAGAAGGTCACAGAAAGCAAATGAATAGAAAGGAGTCTTTAATCTTGTTTTGAACAGTTCAGTTGTAGACGACTCCTTTATGTAATGAGGTAAAGAGTTCTACAGGCGAGGAGCAGCAGCTGCAAAAGCCCTGTCCCCCTTAGTTTTACACTTGGTACGAGGGACAACAAGAGACAACTGACCAGAAGATCTAAGCTGGTGTAAAACATACAATTCAGATAAATAGTCAGGAGCAAGCCCATGTAAAGATTGAAAAACTAGCAACAAGATTTTAAAATCAATTCGAAAACTGACAGGCAGCCATTGTAAAGAAGCTAATATTGGAGAAACAGAATCAGACTTTCTTGCCCCAACCAGAAAGCGAGCAGCAGTATTCTGGACCAACTGTAACCTGCGTATCAGGGATTTGCTAATCCCAGAATACAGCGAGTTGCAGTAATCAAGGCGAGAAAAATATAAACACATGAGTAGCTATCTCAAGATCCCTAGAAGATAAAAAAGGCTTGGTCTTACCTAATAGACGAAGCTGTAAAAATCAACTCTTGACTACAGAATTAATCTGTTTCTTAAAAGAGAGGTTACTGTCAAAGATAACACCAAGACTGCAGACTTGAGGTTTGCAAAAGACAGAGAAAGAGCCGAGAAGTCCAAGATCAATTTGGGCTTTAGCTGATGGACCCACTATAAGCACCTTCGTTATATTTTGATTCAGATCATGAAAACTATTAGCAATCCAGGATCTTAGTTCAAAAAAACTGTTGTGTAGTTAATTCATTGCAGAGTTGCAGACTGCAATATAAACCTGTGTATCATCAGCATAGCAGTGAAAAGAAATGTTAAATTTCCTAAAAATAGCTCCAATAGGGTGAAGGTATATAGAGAATAAAATAGGACCCAAAATGGATCCCTGAGGAACACCACATTTAAGAGGAGCAGTAGATGAAAAAGAGAAATTTAAAGTCACTGAAAAGTGTCTACCAATTAGATATGACCTGAACCAGTTAAGAGCAGACCCTTTAAGCCCAACAAGATGTTCAAACCGCAACAGCAATGTCTCATGGTCAATAGTGTCAAAGGCAGTGGACAGGTCAAGGAGGACAAGGACTGCAGCGCCACCTGAGTCAGTAATAATAGAGATGTCACTGAATACTTTAAGGAGGGCTGTTTCAACCCCATGATAACGCCTAAAGCCAGATTGGTAGATCTCAAATAAATCATTGGAGTTAAGGTGATCAACCAATTGATTATAAATAATTATTTCTAATATTTTAGCCAGAAATGGCAATTGGGAAATTGGGCGAAAATTGGCTAAAACTCCAGGATCTAATTCACATATTAATAATTTAAGAAAATTCTTCCACCCAAAAGATCATACATGAACACTATACAAAGCAATAGTTCATGCAGACACAAACTACACACCACTTGCCCTACATAACCCAATCACCATCACAGTGGACATAACCAGACAACTTAAAACACAAGCATGGATCCAGAAGACATTGCATGACAGACATCTTCATGAACTTGATCAGCCTTGTGTGGATAAGATTGTGTCAAGGAGCCAGCTAAGCTGTGGTGATCTGCTTGGAAAGATGGCCATACAAGATCGACCAAAAACTATAGAAAATATATTCTTAAGGACACTAACAATACAGACAGCACATGCAGATACCACCATAAGGAGGAAGAAACAATCCAACACAACACAGCAGGCTACTGACAGAGACACATGAAACACACAAATACAATCAAATGGCAGACATGAAACATCAAGAACTTTTACTACAACACAAGCTAGGAGACACAAACAAATGAAGCCATATTACACAGTAATGGAAGATGCTACACATAAAATAAACTAGGACAGGATTACACTGGCAGACAAAACTACAACAATAGCAACAACAACATTTATTTATATAGCATGTTTTCATGCAAATGTTGTAGCCCAAACTGCTTTACTAGATGAAGAAAGATACATAAAATCCTAAGCCTAAAAGTGCAACGATTTTGTGCAATGATTTTATGTGACATTTCTTGTCATACTTTAAATCTGGCTTATTTTGAAACCTACATATACTGTATATGTTTGGTATCATTCTTTTCAGAATTTATCGAAGCTTAATGTGATGTTATTAGACTTTCAGATTCTTACTCTGTTTTTAAATTCTAAACTAAAAAATATCAAGAACTCACATCCTGTGAGACGAGACTTGGTGCCAAGAGATTTTACCAAGCCCGAGGCCGGAAATAAAAAACAAAGAGTAGGACAGCTGCTGTACAGGCTTTTAAATGTTCGAAGCACCATGCGAAATGCATATCACACAGCACAGCAACAGCAGCAAACCAGCAGATGATCGAGCAAAGAGGAGGTAAAAAAAAACTGGATTTCTTTCCCATTGTATCACTGTTTAAGAGGGGGTTTCAGAGGCGCGACCGCATCTCCTTGGGGTGCGTTCAGCCCCCCTTTTCACAACACAAGTGGCAGAGAAGTGAAGTGGCTGGCATGTAGCGCAGGCCGGTGGGGGTTGTCGAGCAAAGCGAGCAGGGGGTAAGCCCCCTAGTTAAAAAAATAAAAATATAAAAATAAGATTAGGCAATATTAAGTTCCATAGAATAAAGTAAGGTCCAATAGCCAGGAGGACAGAAAAAAACAAAAAAAAAATTCCAGAGGCCTTTAGAAATTTTAAACAAAATCTGCAGGGGTACCAAGGCCATGAGACCACCCAGCCACCACTGAGCAAAACTATCCACCATAACAGACAAAACATAACACTGGTAGGCAAAAATAACATACATTATTGACATTGCTGTGCCAAACACACACAACTTACAAAATACACACACATATAAAATGCAGAGGCACACAGAACTGACCGTCTCTGCTTGTAGAGAATGGATGACACGGTGATCAATGTGCCCATTATTTTTAGAACATTAGTCAAAGAAGTCACTTCCTGCCTCTGCCCGAATGATGTTTCTTCCACTTCCTGCCCAGACGATGTCATTTCCCCTGCCCGACTTTAAAACCACCATGTTTTGTCTGCCTGCCAGTTCTGTTTTGGGCTCAAGTCTGTTAAGACCTTTGTGTTGAACAACCCTTCTCTTTTGGCAGCCAACTTCAAAGATACGGGTGACTTCCCCCAAACCTTTTTTTTCTTTATTGTTTGAATCATTTCACAATATATAAAACAACAGAAAGGCATGCAAACATTAAATAGATGTCGCGCAGTGAGGAATTTCCTTAACACATACACCTATAAACACCAGATAAAACTACCTGGTGTCATCACCAAAGCCAGAATTTCAGCGGTAGCATCAGAACTATCCAAGAAAATGCTTTGAATAAAAATATAAATAAAATAAATAACAAACCACAGGAAGACCAGAAAACTACTAACTAAATACGGCTTTCTGCACCTGAAACCTGATGAAGAGTGAAACTACATACCTAGAGAAAATGGTGGCTGTGGTCTCATTGAGCCGTAGAGAATATCTTACATGATTGTGAACCTTAGTGAATACATCAAGCTTGGAAATGATAAATATACCAGACTAATGAGACATGAAGAAGAGTGCTGATATCTGTCCCCAGGCAACAGCATCTAGTCTCGAGGTCATTAAGACCTGGACAAAAGTGTCACTAATCAAAAAAAACCCAAAATCTACAACCTCCTGTCGAAACCACTTCAGAGTCAGTTCTACAGACAGACATTAAACAGCTGTACATCTGTACGTCCACAAAAAACAGACCTTTGGTTAGTTGTGAGGCTCTGGGCTGAATGGCCAGACAGAATCAGGCACTTAAAACATGATATCATCAGAAGAAAATTCTCAAGATAGATTCTGATAGCAAGTACAGGATATGCCAATGAAAAGAAGAGGACATTAGTCATATTACTAGGGGGCTCCGCCCCCTGCTCGCTTCGCTCGCCAACCCCTGGTGTTGGGAATGACAGAGCGTGATGTATGAATGAGATATAGAATAGTGTGACGGTGTAGATGATGCAAATAGAAAGCACTCAATAAAGTGTGTGGCACAGTGTAAAGGTTTATTTGAAAATTTCTTTGTGCACGCCGTTTAAGTGTAAAAGGTAATTCCAGCTCAGAACTTGTAAGGTCATTTAAGATGGTTATTGTTGTGATCAGAGTCAAGTTTGTCAGAGCTTAGAAAGAGTTGTGTCTCTCCAGGAAGTAATGGAATGACTTGGGTATTTATGTTTTCCACATTAATATTTTTTGGACATAATATAGTGCGTTGTGTTAAAAGGGGCATTTGGTCTAATGAGATTGCTGTTCCAAATGTCTCTGTAACTAAGTCGTCGCAAATAAAGGCTTGAGGAATTGTAATAATATGTGGCTGAAGTCCATCTGTATTGGTGAGTGTACCATCTCTCAGTTGTAATAAGTAATTGTTATGATCTGGTTCTGGACATCATATCTTTTTTACTAACTGTATCTTTTGAAAGCAATGCCAATTGTCTGCGTATTTTAAGGTGTACTGAACAATAGCTGAGTGCATGGCATCTGGAAGAATAGCTAATCACTGTCTAAAATCTCCTCCTCATAAAAGTACCTTTCCTCCAAATCGAATATTATTATTCATAAACGTTTGTAGAAGTTTATGAATGGTGTTGAGTAAGTGACTTCATGCCATTGAACATTCATCAATAAACAACATTTTTTCAAGACGGATGTCACGTGCAGTGCCACCGTTAATGTTCATAGTGGATACCGATTTGTAGGATCTAATGTAGTTGATAAAGATTTCACTTTCAGGTACATCGTCAGTTATAAGCTTCTGTAGATATTCAGTATATGAATGTAAAGAAGGCAGTCTAATTTGACCCTTTTGACAACAATGTGTAAATGTATAACTTGTATTGGCAGTTGTTTCTTCAGGGAAGTGAACTGAATGAGAATGATTGCAAATGACATTCATTAATCCGAATGAATTTTCCTGGTGTATGTTTTTCTTGTGCCGTTTGAGAGGCGCGTTGTTGCATGTGTAGTATTTGGGACATGTTGTTTTGGAGCTGTAATCGATTTGCCTGTGCTGTGTGAGAAGCCCGTTGTAGCCTTCCTTGCCATTAACGTATGTCTGAGACGGGAGGTGTTTCGTTTTGAATCCGTGCCTGTTGCGATGCAGCACTTTGATTGATAGTTTGCGTCATGTGGATCTAGGATATAGATTTGTGCATATTTGCGTTGTTGATTTGTTTCAGGGTGCACTGTTCCAATGCGATGCAGTATTTGTGCACATATGCGAAAGCAGTATGGGCCATTGCCTTTTGGTGGCCTGATATTTACTCCGGTAAATGCAAAAGCAAATGAACTATTGTAGGATCTAATGCAGTTCATAAAGTTTTTACTTTTAGGTACATCGTTAGTTAGAAGCTTTAGTTGAGCTTTGCGTTTTTGGAGTCGAGACATTTTTTCTTTTAGAAATATGGATAAGTAATAAGGAGTATTGCACTCACTGTTAATATGGAGCCTTTTCTGCGGTTGAACGGTTAATAGTGCCTTATTGTAATGAGATCCACCTATGCTGCATAGCCGTCTATTTTGTTGTTTCTTTCGTGTTCGTGTGTTTGTTCCTGTTATCCTTTCCTTTTCGTTTTGTACCCGTGACCGTGTATTCATGACTTGTTTCTTTCTCAGCATGCGAAATATGGATAAGTAATAAGGAGGATCGCAGTCACTGTTAATAAGTTTCCTTTTCTGCAGTTGAACGGTTAATAGTGCTTTATTGTAAGGAGATCCACCAATGCTGACACCTATGCTGTCTAGTGTGAAGGTGTTGATGTTCACTTTAGAATATGTGGCTTTGGGTGTCACTTCTTATGGATGTGTGTGTGTGTTTGGGTTGAGGATTGTTGTCGCACGAGCGTCTTCTTTCTTTTTGTGTTCCTGTGTCTTGTTGAATCCCCCTCTTTGTGTGTGTCCCGTCCCTTGCTTGTAGGGTCTGTAGGGTGGTTTTGTGTTCTTTTTTTGTGTTCCATGGGCTTGTTGAATCCCCCTCTTGGTGTGTGTCCCGTCCGGTGCCTGTAGGGGGGGGGGTGTCTTGCTGTTGTGAGCGAGCCTCTTTTTTTTTTTTTTTTTTTTTTTTGGGTCTAGTCTCGTGTGCAATGTGTTTCGTGCTTTGCCTGTGTTTGACTACTTTTTTATGTGCCTTTCCCTTTTTTCGGTGCTCGTTGCGCCTCATTTCTCCATTTTTCCTGTGCTCACTCCTTTTTTCTGTGGTCTTGTCCGCCTCTCGCGGCCCCTCATCCGCCTCTCTCGCCCTCTTTTGTCCGCCTTTCTCGGCTCCTCAGCCGACTCTCGCGGACTCTTTTTGCGCCTGCGCAGTACGTCTTTTTGCAGCTACGGACCATTGCCAGATGTGCCTGCGTCCATCATCCGGTTTAGCATTCTCGGTTAGTAATATGGATTGTTAGATTCTCAAAGCTAGAGCCTAAAGAATACAAACATCAATACAATCAGATGCTAGCAACCTACACTGGTCAATGCTCTGTGAGTTTGGCCTTCCTGCGCTTGATTATTGGTGTGATCACCAGCCTAAAAAGGCTGTTGAGATAGAGAACACCACTGAATGTACAATATGTGAACACTGATCGTATCAACTGGACGTCATTTTCCATGACAGAAGCAAGAGACAATGTCTACTCATCAATGTAGCCATAGATGACATGAACATCTCAGTCAAAGCATATTGATTGGATGCCATTCGCCATGACAGAAGCAGGATACAATGTCTACTCATTGATGTAGCTGTTCCAGGTTATGTGAACGTCTGATTCAAAGAGGTTGAAAAACTCAACAAATATAAAGGCCTTGAGATTGAGAATCTCGAATGTGAAACACAAAAGCTTGCATGATTACAGTCATAATTGAATCACTTAGAACTGATCAACTAGGTCCCTAAAAATATCTCAAAGAACTGCCAGGTAAAGTAAGTGCTGCCCAGATGCAGAAGATCTTCCCCTTCAGAACTGCGCACATCTCTATATATACAGTATAATATCTGAAGTCTGTCTGTCTGCTTTTCACGAGAGAATTACTTAACCGATTTAAATCAGTTTTTTTTCTATAATTTGCTTGAGCATTCTGGTTGATTTTCATTGCACTAACTATTATAGTTTGGTTGCGGAACCGATTTATTCATGTGAATCTGAGAGAGACGCAGCAGGCTGAGGCGAGGCAGGACTTCAGGGGTAGGGAGCTCACGCTCCAGCCTCCATTCGAGTCGCTCTACCTCTCGGCACGTGTTGGAGCGTACCTTGCCTCAGTTTAGCTAGTGACACCTGTTTGTTCAGCTGACATTATCATCTAAAGATAGTTAAAGAGTAATGTTTGACATTTTTGAGAGAGATCAGAGCTACGTGTGTTTTAGAGGGTACCTACTCACTGGCAGAGATATCACGGCCATGTGCTTTTCTCCCCATGCTGAGGACTCTCTTCCATCAGAGCTGAACACGATCAGATACAGTGGTAACGTTTGACTTTGGAGCGTACCTACCTTCCACTTGGCCAGGGATACCTTGCCAACTTTTTACATTTTTGGCAAAGAGATCACAGCTACATTCTCGCCCCAATAGCAAAACCAAAAATATTGTATATCAAGAGGCCCTCAGATATGAAAGCTATCAATATAAATTCTTCTCAATACAAATTACTACATTTTTTAAAAATTTGTTAATGATTTTTAAAACTTTGTCCTGTTTCACTACTACGCTGGGGACAGCTACTTCATAAAGGCCTAAGCCACTGGATAATAAGACCTAAGGCACCTGGTAGATTCCTGGTAAAAAGCAACAGGCAAAAAGTGAGAAAAAAAGAAGACGATAATAATAAAAATAATAATAATAATAATGACAGACAGACAGACAGACAGACAGACAGACAGACAGACAGACAGACAGACAGACAGATAGATAGATAGATAGATAGATAGATAGATAGATAGATAGATAGATAGATAGATAGATAGATAGATAGATAGATAGATAGATAGATAGATAGATACATTATTAATCCCAAGGGGAACTTCACATACTCCAGCAGCAGCATACTGATACAAAAACAATATTAAATTAAAGAGTAATAAAAATGCAGGTAAAAACAGACAATAACTTTGAATAATGTTAACATTTACCCCCCCCCGGGTTGAACTGAAGACTTGCATAGTTTGGGGGAGGAACGATCTCCTCAATCTGTCTGTGGAGCAGGACAGTGACAGCAGTCTGTCGCTGAAGCTGCTCTTCTGTCTGGAGATGACACTGTTTAGTGGATGCAGTGGATTCTCCATAATTGATAGGAGCCTGCTGCGCGCCCATCGCTCTGCCACGGATGTCAAACTGTCCAGCTCCATGCCAACAATAGAGCCTGTCTTCCTCACCAGTTTGTCCAGGCATGAGGTGTCCTTCTTCTTTATGCTGCCTCCCCAGCACACCACTGCGTAGAAGAGGGTGTTCGCCACAACCGTCTGGTAAAACATCTACAGCATCTTATTGCAGATGTTGAAGGACTCCAGTCTTCTAAGGAAGTATAGCCGGCTCTGTCCTCTATTGCACAGAGCATCAGTATTGGCAGTCCAGTCCAATTTATCATCCAGCTGCACTCCCAGGTATTTATAGGTCTGTACCCTCTGCACACAGTCACCTCTGATGATCACGGGGTCCAGGAGGGGCCTGGGCCTCCTAAAATCCACCACCAGCTCTTTGGTTTTGCTGGTCTTTAGTTGTAGGTAGTTTGAGTCGCACCATTTAACAAAGTCCTTGATGAGGTTCCTATACTCCTCCTCCTGCCCACTCCTGATGCAGCCCACGATAGCATTGTCGTCAGTGAACTTTTGCACGTGGCAGGACTCCGAGTTGTATTGGAAGTCCGATGTATATAGGCTGAACAGGACCGGAGAAAGTACAGTCCCCTGCGGCACTCCTGTGTTGCTGACCACAATGTCAGACCTGCAGTTCCCGAGACGCACATACTGAGGTCTGTCCACGATCCATGCCACTAGGTATGAATCTGCTCCCATCTCTGTCAGCTTGTCCCTAAGGAGCAGAGGTTGGATGGTGCTGAATAATATAAAATCAACCTTTAGACTTGTAGACCTTGGAGCTATTTTATTAGTGGAATAAGTATTGCAAACAGAGAATGAAGAAAATATAAGTACAAACAGGAAAGCTTGACTTGGACAAAGAACATTTACCTACTGAATCAGTGTATTATAAAAGCCCATCTGTTGTTTTAAGGGATTTAGGTAAAATATTTTAAAAACTTACTACAAACCCGCTGTTTAAACGTTCATACAGTAGAAAAAGAAAATATGCAAAGTGCTTGTCTGCAGTGACCACACTGCAATGATTTAAGCGTAGCGTGGAGCGCAGGCTTCTACTGTATGCACTGATTGCATTAATAAAAAAAAAAAAGACAGCGCTAACAAATTCTAACGAGCTCATGCAAGGAAAACCGGGAATCCAGAAGCAGCTCATTTACTGCGTGTCACTGTTACTAGTGCCACTAATACTTCACAAGTGCAGGTGTTTTCGGGTTTTTGTTTAATCATTGCTGCGGGATATTCCAGTGACTTACTGCCAATATCGCGTAGTTTTCGCAGGGCAGTGCCGCTCGTTCAGTCCGTTTGGGGCCCACAGTCCATCCATCAGACCACTAAATTTATTTTGTTAATTTGTATTTATCAGTTAGAAGGAGCCGGGTGT
Source organism: Erpetoichthys calabaricus (assembly GCF_900747795.2). Taxonomy (NCBI): domain Eukaryota; kingdom Metazoa; phylum Chordata; class Cladistia; order Polypteriformes; family Polypteridae; genus Erpetoichthys; species Erpetoichthys calabaricus. Next base: position 24,766,477 of record NC_041410.2, on the reverse strand, counting down.
AACATATGGGCCCAGCCCTAGACGGGACAGCTGTACTAGTGCTTAGGACCTGTCTTAGCTCTAATGCAGTTTTGCTAATAAAGCAATTTGAATGGAAAGGTTGATGGCATTTTTTGGGGGGGCGGGGGACTTGACGCGTGAACAGGGTTTCTTACTGTAGGCTTCTGCAGAGCAACTCGTTAGCATCAGGCTGAAGCAAAGCCACTGGATTGGAGAGCCGACTGTAGATGGTGTGCGAGTGCGAATCTGTGAGTGTGGGTGTGTGTGAGCGAGCGAGCGAGAGAGAGAGAGAGAGGGAGAGAGGGAGAGAGGGAGTGAAGGCTGTGTATGTACAGAATCAGCCAGTCACTATTACACTGCAGACGCTGACATCGAGACGGGACTGGGAGAACTGGGAACCAAACATGGGACGCTCTGCTCTCTGCCTCATTCTCACATTGCTTTGCCATTGCGCCTGGGGATATATTGAGGTAAGTGTGGGCAACGTCTGTTAAATTGAAAACAGAAAAGAAAGAAAGAAAGACGCCGGGGGGTTGACGACGGTGAATTGCAGTCAGGTCAGAGGGAGTCTGAGCGTGAGAAGTGCGCACCTCGGCTGGAGAGAGCTGAAGGTGGGGTTGGTTTTGAAAATGGCAAGGTGTTGTTTTATTGACTTCACTTTCTGCGGCATTAGCGCACGATCGCAGTGCCGTCTGCCCCAGATTTGTACGGACACGAGGTGGGCAGTGAGGAGCTGTCAGCTGTCGCAATTGGTTTTGTGCTTTCCATCTTTGTCCGAGGGGACATTGACATCATGCGTCATAATCGACCGATCTCATGAAGTAACAGTCACCTTTGTGATGCCTGCGTATCTTAGCAATATTTTTGAGACGTGCCTGTGCTATATTTGCACGATTTTACTTTTATTGTTTTGATAGGTCAAAAGGTTTGCGGTCATTTCAGTAGCCAGCGACCCAACACCCCAATCTGCAGTGTGTGAGATTAACCTCTTCTCATATGTAGCTGAAGGGTGGCGATGAATCAAATAGTCACTTATTGTTATTATTATTATGATGATGTCAAATTGATTTAAATATGTTTTGCTAAAGGCCATCTCAGCTGTCCTTGTAGCAGGAATAGTTCCTGTCATTCATCCAGGGTTATTGGTCATCATTCTGTTTCACTTTGGGCGTATTTACTTGCAGACAGATAATACAATTGTATATTGTGGTTGGGGTGAATCCTGAAATCATTTCTGCGTATGGCAGTTTGGATGTCGCAGCCCGTGAAAAAAGCTGAGAGTCACCATTAGGCCATCTTCTTAATCACACCATGAGGCGACCTGGCATTTAATTATATTAATTGTCTGGTGTCAGATAAATCTCCTGTCTTGAAGTAAATATATTGAGTTTCTTAGCTGGTGGCTGCTGTGAGTGGAGGAGGGCTGTGGTCTGCAACATGGAGTGCTGAAGGCTAAAATTCCAGAACAGAACATTTTTCCCAGCAACCCCCCCCCCCCCCCCCCCCCCCCCCACCCTCCAAAAAAGTGACCCTTTTAATATCTGTTGGGTTTTTGTCATTGCCAATAATGCCACCTGTGAGCAGACAATGGATTATTTTCATTTAAAAAAAAGAAATCACAGCACAGGAATCCTAAATCGAAGAATGCGCCCTTGTAAAATATTTACCCCGTTTCCATTTTTAATACGGTTGCCTCATGTATCCCCAAGGTTAATGGATGCCATTTGGTATGCTTACACCTACTTCACTAAATTTCTAACCTTGAAGAACACCCTCAGTTGTGCCTTTTGGTTACGTTACAGACGATAAGGTGGGCAGGTTAATGGCTGAAGCTAAACCTCTTAATTTGCTGCTGGTTTGTTTAATTGACACTGTGAACAAATTAAAATGGGGTCAAATGGTGGAGCCAGAATGACCTAAAAATGGTGAGGGATCATTTCAAACAGAACAATGCCAGCGACTCTAAAGGGTGAAAACACGTGCAGGCTGCCTAGCAAAGCCGTTGTGTTTATTTTCAGCAAGTAATTCACACATTTACAATATTCATTCCCTTAATCTTAACATGTGAATTATTTAAATTACATATGTCGTGTTTATTATCGGGCTTTGCGTTGCACCGTCTAAGACGTTATCAACAGTGACTCTGAAGAAGTGCTTAGACACATTTCAAGGGAAACGTATTAAACGGGAATGCCAAGTTAATTTGCTGAATGGCTTTGGATAATTTGTCAGTAAGTCTGCCTTGACTAGACACCCTCAATACAGAGAATTAGAGCAGAGGGATGGAGTTAAAGCTGAAGCTACCAGGAGGACTAACAAAATGCAAGGTAGTTGAATTTACGCAAAGAAAAGCCCGAGGAAAGGTACTTTGAAACACAGCTTGGCTTTGATGTAAATGTAAGCACGGAGTCCGCCCAAAGCCTGTTTCCTATTTGCGGACACCTTGTTTTGGACGATGTGAGCTGCTTGCTACGGTTCATTTAACCTTTCTGACTGGTGTGTGATGATGGAGCATTGATTCTACTCTGAAAGAAAGAGGCCCCCCCTGCCGCTCCAGCTTTGTCTGAACAGTGTTGCCAGTGTGCTTTAATTCCTGGGACATGAAGCTTTCTTTTTTTGTTTTTGGAAAACATCCCACAGATTATACAGATAGTCCTTTATGCGTGTTCAGCGCTGCTCTTATTTTCGCCTCGACCGCTTGACACCTGCAGTCTCCTCCTCAGCTGTCCTGCACCCTGCTTTAAAGATCTGCCTCCTCTCCGATTGTTATCCAGAAGCGAGCAGGGTCATGTGAACCCGGAGCCTATCCCGGCAGGCTCAAGGGCGTAAGGTGCAATGGCAGGCCGGGCAGGATGCCAGCCCATTGCTAACAAGGCTCACACACACATTCACACACTGGAGCCATTGAGAATAAAAATGGACAGTGTGAGGAAACTGACGCTCCCAGGGAAAGAAAAGACCCCAGAGCTATCAGCACAGTAGCACACTCTTGGTGTTATTTATTTATTTCAGATTGTATCTCCAGAGAGGCCACATTTCCGAATCATAAAGATTTCCCTTTCTGTTTCCTATGTCCATTCTTATCTTCAGGAGCATTTGGCATTTTGTATTATTAAGTGGGAAAGCCAAAGGAAAGTCACTTAATCGATACATTTGTTTAAGTACGTTTCATCATTCAGGTCCCTAGACACCTCCTGCCCCATTACCTGATCAAAGACTTAAGGCAGAGTAGCACTGCAGCCTAATGAGCGAGTGACAACATCATTTCAGAGCTGTGGTCATCTGATCGGTCAACCTGCTGGTTATTTTTAGCATGTGATGCTCATCTTTGTTCAATCCACAGAAATAGGCACTTGGTGTTATCCAGCCATCTTTTCAGTTACACATCATGCGTGTTATCCTTCCAGCCCTCCATCCATTTACTAGTCCTACTTACCCAGTCGAGGCTCACAGGAAGCTGGCACCGGGTGGAAGGTGGCAACCGACTCTGGAGAGAAGTCTAGTCACACGTTCACCCACACTGCCTGAAAGCGGGCCGGTGTTGGTGATATATTATAATGACAGGAAACTTGTCAGTGTTTGATCTGATTGCTCCCTTATTCTGATAAACAGTTTTCTGTGTTGTGCATTGACACTTGGAATCGGCTAAGCTGCCAAACAATTATTAGAGAGCGCTTCGATTAAAGCTCCACAGCTGTTAAAGTGAGCAGCGTTAAAAGCTCCGTACACAACTTCCTGTTTTCTCTCCAAAGTTAACTCCCCAATCTGCTGCACATCCTTTATCCAAGCAGATTGCGCTCTTTGCCACAGGTAATGTAATGTCTTCTGGCAGCTGAAAGGCCTTCATTGCGCATGCTGGCATGCATAATAAAAAAAGCGTTGAGCCGTTATCAAGAGGAGAACAGAAATTCTAATTTTTTTACTGGGATCCCAAGGGCGACAGCTGGAATCTCCTGAAAGATGCAGCCATCCTTTTCCAGTGAAGACAAATTGCTTTCGCACAAATGCTTTTCTAATGTGCCTCCTTTCCTACAAGGCACCAGCCTGTTCCAGAATTTAAACATTTATTTGTATATAAAAATACAGATGGAGGGCACTGTGATGGTGCCATTTTCCTTGTATCTGCAAGAGTTCTTCTGTGGCTACTCCTGTTTTCCTCCCACATCTCCAAGATGTGTATGCTCAATTAATCAGTAATTAATTAGTGATTCTAAATTGGCTCTTCCCACTGTAGGTGTATGTGTGGGTCCTGCCTTGCACTCTGTGCATCCAAGATAGGCTTGTGGTCCCCCGTGACCCTGAATTGGATTATGCCAGTTTGAGAAGGCTGTGTTGTGTACAGTAATATAACTGGAGGACAGCTTGGTGGCATAGTAGTTAGTGCTCCTGTCTCACAGATCCAGTTACTTAGATTTAATTCCCATCCCAATCCATGTCTGCTTATAGATGGTGTGTTCTTTCTTGGCTTACATGAGCTTTTCCTGACTATTTCAATTTCAACCCACGTACTAAAGGTTGCATGTGTGGTTAACTGGCGGCTTGAAACTGGCACAGTATGGGGGTTTGTGTCAAGGCTAATGAGTGTGCCTTATGAGACACCACTGTCCTGTCAGGGGTTGGTCCCAGAATGCTTCAGGTGCTTCTCACTTTCACAGTTCTAAAATTACATTGGAGTGGTTCAGTAAATGAAGGGATAGGCAAATACTGTGGAAATTCAGAACCCCGTAGACTTTATTCATATGTTATCACTATTCAGTTTCACATGGAGTTGGACTCTGTAACAGCATTATAGGATAAAAGGCAGGAAGCAGCCTTAGATTTGAGTCTTAAGACAGCATCCATGTCACCACAGTAATTAGAAATGCTGCCCCATGGCTCTAGGGACCTCAATTCAATTTTCTGGCCTGGCCAGTGTCTGTGAGGAGTTTGCATGCTCTTCCTTTATGTGCATGCAGGACGTGTTTGTTATCTAATCTGCCATTCTAAATGAACCATTATTTCTCTGAATACTCTGGTATTGTCCCCCACACTCCAGACAGCTTCATGGTAGGTTAAACAGTGACTTTAAATTAGGCTGTTACGAGTGAGTGTCAGTGTGTGCCGAGTGGGCTGTACATTACATCCAGGTTTAGTTCCTGCCTTTCATGTGATTCTGAGCAGGGTAGACTACGACTCCCTGTAACCCTGTAAAGGAATATTTGTGCTCTGAAAATGGAACACATTACATAATATTGTCAGGCCTGCTTAATCCAGTTCAGGGTATCTGGAAATGGAGGGGTGGAGCCTATCCCAGTGGCCATTCTTCACAGAGCACACTTCTGTACATGACCACAGAGCCATTTTAGAACTGCCAGTTTATCTGACATACATGTCTTTGAGCCTTGGAAGCAATGCTGGAATTTCAGGAGAACATGGCAAAGAACGTGCAAACTCCACACAGACAATAACCCAGATGAGATTAAAGCTTAGTTTTCTGGAGCTGTGACAAGCAGTGTGAGTCAGTATTAACATCCCATCTCCTGGTATCTCCTGGTATCTTCTCCTTGCTCTTGAGACTGTGCTGGGAAATTCAGCAAACCTTCTTGTGATGGCGCGTATGGATGTGCTTATCATGGTGGAGTTGGACTACTTGTGCAACCTGAATTGGTTGCAGGTACCACCTCTTGCTACCAGTAGTGACAAGGACACCAGCAAAACACAAAAATAGAGAAGAATCAGTCAGGGAGAATAAGAAGAGAGCAACTATCTGTGGATACCACCTGCACAACCTTTCCCTTCTTGGTGGTTGTCTTCCTGTTGCCTCTCTAGTGCACTATCTATCTATCTATCTATCTATCTATCTATCTATCTATCTATCTATCTATCTATCTATCTATCTATCTATCTATCTATCTATCTATCTATCTATCTATCTATCTATCTATCTATACTTTAGAAAAAGATGGTCACAATGTCAAAATGCTTGGGCATAAGTCTAGTAGCCCCATTTAATGCCAGTTTTGAATTAAATGTTCAAACAATACAAAATACAAAAAGGAAGGACCGAAGTTCCTCAGGTACTCTACAGTATTCACAGTAATCAAAACTGGGCTGCTTCCTGTCTCTGTGGTAGCTGGGTCTGAAATGAATGGCCACTTCCAATTGTCCTTTACTTTAAATAAGGGACGCACCGGAAAGGGCATTTTTTATAGTGCCTTTCATATCTATCTATCTATCTATCTATCTATCTATCTATCTATCTATCTATCTATCTATCTATCTATCTATCTATCTATCTATCTATCTATCTATCTATCTATCTATCTATCTATCTATCTATCTATCTGTCTTATATAGTGCCTTTCATATCTATCTATCTATCTATCTATCTATCTATCTATCTATCTATCTATCTATCTATCTATCTATCTATCTATCATATAGTGCCTTTCATATCTATCTATCTATCTATCTATCTATCTATCTATCTATCTATCTATCTATCTATCTATCTATCTATCTATCTATCTATCTATCTATCTATCTATCTATCTATCTATCTATCTATACTTTAGAAAAAGAAGGTCACAATGTCAACAATCAACATGGCAGAAGTGATATGAGTATTTCTTTGAAAAAAAGGCAAAAAGAGTCATCCCACCTTCATAATTACCTGACTGGAGCCAGTAGCACATTCGTAGGGCTTGCGTGTGTGACAACACATATTTATACACACCACACATGCACACACTGTCGCAGGTGGCTAGGGGGGGCGACCTGGCCGGGCGGCTATGGGGACCACGGGTACAGAGCATAGGGGCCCATGGTCCCCATAGCCACCAGGGCGGTTGCCCCCATGTGGTCTGGGGAAGGCGTAAGCCCTCCTCCAGTCCTCTGGGGTGTCCCAGCCGGGTCGCCCCCCACAGCCACCTGCGACAACACACACACACACACACACACACACATATATATATATATATATATATATATATATATATATATATATATATATATATATACACACACACACACACATATATATATATACTGTATATATATATATATATTTAGTGGAAAATAATAGGGGCCGTACTGCTCCCCAACAGGCAGACCAGAGAAGTGAAAGAGCAGCAAACTTTTTATTCCTTTTCTTGCCCTTTTTAGCACACAGTACACAAATCACCAACAAATAAGCTCAGTCCCTTCTCTCTCTTTTCGTCTTCACTTTTTTGCTCTCTCTCTCTCTCTCTCTTTGTTTCTCTTCTCTGCCGCTTCCACTCCTCTCCCAGCAAGCATTGTCCTCAACCTCCTGACTCTGGCTCTCGGAGTAATGTCTGCTGGCTTGTTTTATAAGGCACCCAGATGTGCCCCTGGAGCAGCCCTTCCAGGTGTGAATAGGGGCTCAGCAGCAGCTGCAGCACCCCTTGGTGGCTCCCCTGGATCCCAACAGGGCTGTATGCAACCTGGCCATCCACCACTATATATATATATATATATATATATATATATATATATATATATATATATATATATATATATATATTCACGGCATTCGTAGTCCGTGTCACAATCTGATTGTATGGGTGGTTACCTACCAGGTAACGCTTGTGGTTGGCCAGCAATCTGCTAACATCCGCCACGGTGTCCTCAGTTTGTGAGGAGCAGATCATAGAATGGTTGAAATAGTTTACTGTCAAATAAATGCAAAGAGTACACGACACATGTTTCGCCCTCATTCTGGGCTCCCCGATCTACATGCTGTCAAATAAACGAACCACACGCCGTGGCGCAACGTTAGGGGTATCGCCTCTGGCGCTGACGTCCGAGGTTCGATTCCCGAGAGGGAGTGCAGTGGAGTGTGTACACCTGATGAGCCCAGAATGAGGGCGAAACATGTGTCGTGTACTCTTTGCATTTATTTGACAGTAAAACTATATATATATATATATATATATATATATATATATATATATATATAACAAAATATATGCTGTAAGATAAACCAGACAGGTTGGGCAACAAAGAGTTGGGGTACCACCCCATTTAATAAGTATTTGACAAAGGCATACTTGGGTGCTAAAAGCAGCTTGCTGCTGATTTTTCCTCTGATGCTGGTCCTCAAAGAATGTCCCCTTTTGATTGTTTTGGGATCTTTATAGTGCCAATCCAGTAGGGCCGGGGCAGGGCCTCTTTGGATAAATTAGAAACTAAATGACTTGTGAGCCTCTGAATGGCTTGTGAAAAATGAGATACTGTTAATGAGAGCATCCCCTCACTGCTTGGGGTGGTATTGCCTGCCTTTTCAGAGCCCTGAAGATGTCCCCTGAGCATACGTGCTACAGTATATATATTGTATGAGAGAGAGAAAAACACAATGGTTAGCGCAGCTGTGTGAAATATAGGTGTATACATGTATACAGTATGGATATATAATATGTGTATATGTGTGTGTGTTTGTGTGTGTACATATATACATACATATATACATATATACTGTACATACACATACAGAGACAGGTAGATATAGAGTATACTGTATATAAATAAAGATGTAATACACAGTGCAGTTTCCTGCCAATGCCGGCGCCCTCAGCTCTTCCTGTGACCGTGTGGGTTTGCTCACACATCCTTGAGACATAAATGAACTGGTTTCTCTAGTATGGTGTGGTATGAATGAGGAATGGTGTTTGCATGAAGGTCATTCAGTGTACATTCCTACCTTACACTTAGTAGTTCCAAGATTGATTCCAGCGCCCCCTGACCCTGAACTACATGAAAGAGAAAACGAATGAATGAATGAATGGATTGCAATATATATATTTAGTATATATTTATTTTTTCCACTGTTGGCATACTTGTCTATATAGACATCAGTGATTCACCCAGCTTATGAGCCATCCATACTGACAGTTCCAAACTGAAATATCAAAAATGGTTATAGGAACAACAGAGGACTTTTTGTGTGTCAGTCAGTCTTTATTTTATACAGTCTAGCACCTTTCAAAGTGTACAGTATCTGAAGGGGGGGGGGGGCACCAATAAAAAAAATCCAAGTGAAAAAGTGAAATTCTACATACATTAACTAAAAGAAAAGATAAATCACACAAACCTTAGAATCAGTGACCAAACAACCGTGGCTGCCCTGATCGGCGCCATCATCAGCTACTGTTTGCAAAAAATAAAATACTCTACAACAAATTAATTGTTCATAAGATTTGACAGAAAGCCCAGGAGTACGGTAAGTACATAAAAGTAAATTAGTAAATAGAGTAAATATAGATTTAGCTCTCTCAGAATACAACAAAGAAAAATGAGGTTTTCTGTAACGATTTAAGTGTTAAGACTGATGGCACCTCTTAAAATGATACCCCCTTCAGCGTGGGCTTGCTGACTATTTTGAGCGCCTCAGATGACTTGTATTCAGCCGTCCTTATGCTTTGCTTGCTTCCCCTCTTGACAGTTATGGCTGGGCTGTAGAAGTCTGGGTTCTTTGTAATGATACTTTGACTGAGTAGTGAGTCTCGATTGCAGACCAGGCCTGTTTTTAAAGATCCAACGAGTGTCCTGTGGCCCACATAAGGTGTCATTATTGGCCAGAGCTGTTGTCAGTGTTACCCAACTGCAGAGCTACATAGCCATACGCCACCACAGGTCTATGCCAGTATATCTAGACCAGAAGTTTTAGGACGAGAGTAGATTTTAGGTGTGAGCACTTTGAGTAGTGAGAAAAGCGCTATATAAGTGTAAGGAATTATTATTAATTATTAGCATAGTTAGCATGTAGTAAAAATGGTTAGGATTAGGGGGTTACCCAACATTAGGGGTTAGTGTTGTTAACGTTAAGTTTGGTGTTATTAGCGTGTCAATCAATTTGACTTGTGTTGACCTATAACCTTCTGTCATCAAACTGCTAGTCTAGACATGTGATGATGTCAGTTCTGTCCTGAAACCACTGGTGCAGACCTGTGGTGCTGTATATTGCTGCATCTCTGCCGGTGGATACATCTCTACTAAATGGAACATAACAGAGACCTGTACATTGCAGTTATCATTCCAACAGGTGGTGCATTACAAACATTTCTGATAATGCATTTTACCAGTACAAATGTTTGTGATGTAACATCTGTTAGAAAGACAGTTACAGTGCATTTTATTACCACATGCGTTACAAAATACATTCCAAAAGATCCTGTACTGCTAACATTAACACTGAGGTCTACTTTGTTTGTTAGATTTACGCAGCTAGAGTGATTTGAAGGCGATGTCCACACTCTTACGTTTTCTTTAAATGAAATGATCTACGTCCACACCAGCGTTTTCACATTGTTTACAAAATAATTCAGTCACTAAAAAGACCAAAAACATTTATGACATAGTCATCCACCTACATTGACTGTTTTTCATCAAGAGCAAACATAGACATCTTAAAAAAAACAGCAATCCTTGAAGGGATGGTAACTCCGGGGGCTACAGGATTTATCACAAAATTGTAGTGATCTGTAAATTATTTGCCTTTTCTGCATGTACAGTATGCAGCATTCAAACTGTACAGAACACATTTTAGATACATCCAAGTAAGTAACACTACAAGCACCATGGAAAGCGACTCTTATACAGTATATCTTCTACTAGTCGTCCCCCGCGGCTCCGCCAGTATAGTAGTGAAACAGGACAAACTTTAAAAATCAATAAACAAAAAGGTATTGGTAGCTAAGCAGAGGCAAGGTACACTCCAAAACACAGAGGCACACCGGCCCCCCACTCCTGACGTCACACTTCCCCCCTCCCCTTGACCTGCAGCCTCTGTCTCGGATTAGCGCAAACATATCTCTCCTGCAAGTGAACTATGATTCTTACCGCGACGAGAGAAGTTGCAAAATCTTCCGGAATGTTCAGACGTATTCTAGAAAAAACCCGATCTAAATCCATTAAGTAATTCTCTTGTTCGCTAGCTAAGTGGATGTAAGATAAGCCCCCAGGCTGGCACATAAGGAGGGCCCTGCGTCTCTCTCAGATTCGTGTAAATAAATCGGTACCACAAGCGAACTATGATACTTAGCGTGGCGACAGAAGTTGCAAAATCAACCAGAATGTTCAAGCAAATTCTAGAAAAAAATTTGATCTTAATCCGTATAGTTCTCCTGTGAAAAGCAGACAGACAGATAGACAGACAGAGATTGGATTTTATATATAGAGAGTTGTCGGAATATGTTTTTCTTCTGTGAAGGGTAACCAATCAGGGAATGAGATGTTGTAATGAACAGGATTCAATCAGGGAAAGACCATGAAATAGGTACAAACAAATCAGAGTGCAAGCAGAGTCTATGTTTTCAAAAAACTGCGTTTTTGCACATCCACACCATAATGCTGAGAAATGTACATTCTGGAGAGCGTAATCATTTTTGGGGGTTGAATGCACCAGGGTAGTGTGGACAAAAGGAGATAACAGAGAGTAATGTCTGTGTTTTAAATGAAAACTTAACAGTGTGGATGGGGTCTAAATGTGAGGTATTTTACTAAACAGAAGCTCACTTGCTGTCCACACTCATAGAACGAACTTATTAAAGCAGCTTCACTTTTAATTTCAGTGCTAGTCTGACGCTTAACCTCAAGGAACACTAAAACGTCATTACTGTAATGCTAAAAAAAATAAAAAACAAAGCCAAAAACAAAAACTGGATTTGACATCAGTCAATTGCGTCATTTAGAGTGAAAATGAGCTGATTTCGATCAGTGTCTGATCGATCTGAGTATCACTTCAGAAAACTCAATTCAAGTTTGATACGCTCTTAGTTTTAAGAATGTGTATTATATTCGAGGTGGTGCAGTGGTAGTGCTGCTGCCTTGCAGTAAGGAGACCTGGGTTCACTTCCCGGGTCCACCCTGCATGGAGTTTGCATTTTCTCCCCGTGTCTGTGCGGGTTTTCTCCCACAGTATAAGACTTGTGGGTTAGGTGCATTGGCCTAAATTGTCCTTGGTGTGTGGTGTGTGTGTGTGCCCTGCGGTGGGCTGGCGCCCTGCCTGGGGTTTGTTCCTGCCTTGTGCCCTGTGTTGGCTGGGATTGGCTCCAGCAGATCTCCGTGACCCTGTGTTAGGATATAACGGGTTGGAGAATGACTGACATTATATTTGAGAGGAAGTTGAATTTTTTTGGATATCCAGCCCCTCATACAAAGTGTTTAGGAAGTGGCTTGAAGAACAACCTGACAATTCTTCATCTTGAGTCATCTATTATGAGTGGTCAGATTGCAGTCAACAGTCCTTTTAGTTGTGGTCTACAGCTGGGGCCTTCACTTTCTTCAGCCCACCATATATTACTGCCATTGCCATTGTAGTTCTCACTTGCTTATTCCTGAATCTTGATTATCTTTCTCACTCCCATGCACGTTTCTATGTGATTTGCCGAAGTAAAAGCTAATCTGAGCTGATGGACTGTATGCTCCTGAGCACTATAAAATTCCCCAAACTTGGAACATTAAGGTTTAAATGACCTTCCGTTCTAAAATATTTTTTCTTCATGTTTTTCTGCTGTAGATTTTCATTTGAAGTGTAACAGATTATCACTTCAATGCGCCTGACTGTGACTCAGCAGTGAGAGGTTGGCGGTAGCTGCACGATGTGACTGCCATTGTTGGCAGTTGACTTCAGGATGTGTTGGCAGGCATACACTTGGTTGAGGTGGGCAACGGAATGCAGTTCTTACTAATGCGTCTTCGTCCTTTTATAAATCTCCTCACTTTTAGATGTGAGTACATCTAGTCGCTCTGTGTGATGCTGACTGGTTTCTCTAGTGGACCACGTCACCTTTAGGGTGTTACCATCCATCCCACTGTTATCACCCTGAACCCTGGTTAGGTTCATGGCATGGAGAAGCTCTTGATGAGTATGAAATATTTTGAAAAATTTGGTAATCCTCATATTGCTGAATAAACAAAACCTTTCATGAGTTTTCATTCTGTTTGTCGTTAAAGCCTGCATCCAGCTGTTTAAAACTAACAATAAGAAACTCATGGAAAATTTGTAATGGATTATGAAGCATGATATTTCTTTCCATTTTGGGTGTTAGGATTATTTATCGTCTTATAGAGATGAACATGTCATTAAGATCTATCATTAACCAAACAGTCCACCCTTTGAACAACGGATTATATGGAGGAGGCAGTGGCAATTGCTCTAAAAGTCTGTTGTTCGCAACGTTTTATATTTTCATATACTGTATGCATGTTTTCATTTTTTCCACTTTTTTTAAATAAAAAACAATATTTCTTATCTGCCGTCTTTTGTTTCTGAAGTCAGTTGTTCTGGTGCCTTTTGTCTCGCTAATAAACTGCACTGGATTGTAATCACTGAGCGAATTTATTGATAGAAAAAAGATGAAATGATAAGAAACAGAAGTGTGTAGGTGTGCCATCCTCATTGAAAACATGCGCAGGACCCAATCAGTGCTCTAAAATGTAAAGAAGTCTTCAGGAAGATGATGAAAAGCTGGAGGCGTAAGGTAAGTGTTTCTACATTTGCTGATTTCACTTTACGACGGAGTTGCTTACCTCAATCTGCTATGCTATTTTCTCAGAAACAGACTGACTGTGAATAGTAGGGTGAAGCTGTAACAGACAGCAGATACAAGGTGTAAATGGATGGACACTAGGTGGCACTATTGCCCCTTTTAAACCCAACAGACAAATGTTCTGGACACAGGCTAAAAGCACCAAGAAGTATTTTATTATTTTTTTCTTCCCACACAGTGCCTCCAAAGCACCAAGTTCAGCAATAAAGCACAATATTCGTCTCCTTCACACTGCCCATCAAGCCTTGTCCATCTCCTCCCGACTCAGGCTCGCCTGCTGGGTCCTTTATATAGTGCCTGACCTGGAAGTGCTTCTGTTCTTCCTTCTACGTGACTTGCCAGCACTCTCAGATGGAGAGCTCAGATTCTTTAGTCATCCCGGAAGTACTTTGGGGCTCCTGTCCACGTGATCCATTAGTACTTCTGGACTATAGGGAAAGTACGACTCTCCCGGCCCTTCAACAGCTCCCCCTGGTGGCACCCACGGCACCCAACAGGGCTGTGAAGCCGTTCTCCAAGTCCCAGGATGCCCTACAGGAATCCGGGGCACCACTATACTCCAGGGGAGCTGCCATCTAGCGTCTTGGGGGAGGCAGTGGCCAAACGTTGCTGCCTTCCCTCATCTTTTCCTTCTAGGGGCATCCCGGCCGAGTTGAGCTGCCAGCCGTCCATCACAAAGGATTAACTTGACTTACAGTACTTGTAGGCAGATAGCTGTAAATGCTCTGACAGATTTAACCTGAGACAGTACCACACTAAGTAGTTAGTGACATTCATTTGTTCAAAATGAATACGATGACACAGTCATTACTTGGATTGATGGAGTTCATGCATTCCGATCCAAGGTGATCATGAACACTGTGCACAGTACAGGAGTCGTGTTCACCAGCCCACAGTTAGATTGCGCCCACGCTTCAGCCAAATGTGACTCGATTCTGATTTTTTGACTATTATGTGACACGGATCTGATTTTTTTTTAAAAACAGTATGAACAAAAACTAAATTGGATGACATTTTCTATTAACAGATTTTTTATTAGGCTGTACTAAAATATGTGACTCCCATGCAATCTTCTTCTGTGAGCTTGAATCACAATTGTGTGGTTATTTGCATACCATCTTGTAGAAATACCAAATGCCAATCCTTCTAATTGAAATAATAAGCATAATTACTAGAGGGGGGCAGCACGGTGGTGCAGTGGGTAACGTTGCTGCCTTGCAGTTAGGAGACCCGGGTCCGCTTCCCGGGTCATCCCTGCGTGGAGTTTGCATGTTCTCCCCGTGTCTGCGTGGGTTTCCTCCGTGTGCTCCAGTTTCCTCTCACAGTCCAAAGACATGCAGGTTAGGTGCATTGGTGATACTAAATTGTCCCTAGTGTGTGCTTGATGTGTGTATGTGTCTGTGTCTGTGTGTGCCCTGTGGTGGGCTGGCACCCTGCCCGGGGTTTGTTTCCTGCCTTGCGCCCTGTGTTGGCTGGGATTGGCTCCAACAGACCCCCGTGACCCTGTAGTTAGGATATAGTGGGTTGGCTAATGGATGGATGGATAGATTACTGGAGGGACAATGAATGGGAATATGACTCCTGTGAAAGGTACCCTGCAAACTGTGGAAATACTCAATACTTTTGAAAGCCCAGGAAGAAACCTAAAGGTCATTTCCTTGAGGTAGCCACTCGTAGTCCAGCACTACAGTATAGTATAAGGACTTGCATGGCGAGTAGTCAATCAAACATACTGTTGAGTCAGCAATGCTAAACAATTTGGACAGTGTGTGGCATTCTGCTCCTGTCACCAGCCGGGAGAGTTCAATTGCTGCTTGTTTTCTGATAGAGATGAGAGGCCTAAGTATTTTTACTGGGAGAGGCCTGGAAACAGACTTTGACATAAGTGTCAGGATCAGGCCT
This sequence comes from Erpetoichthys calabaricus, assembly GCF_900747795.2. Classification (NCBI taxonomy): domain Eukaryota; kingdom Metazoa; phylum Chordata; class Cladistia; order Polypteriformes; family Polypteridae; genus Erpetoichthys; species Erpetoichthys calabaricus. Next base: position 24,751,028 of record NC_041410.2, on the reverse strand, counting down.
TTAGTTTTGATTATTTTTAAGTCCTCTGTGGTCTCTAAACATTTTGAGACTTTGATATGAGGGTTTTAGAGGTCAAAGAATCTCGTGAGCAATTTGGTTTTTGTAGTTCATACAATGATATTCTTCAACAATGCCTTTTTTTTCTTTATTATGAAAGTTTTTTTGTCAGTGGATCTATGCTGTATGTGAAGTGTGCTGTACATGACATTTAAAGGTATACACGTGAAGCCGTGCACTTCCTGATTGCCCAAGATTCGATTCTTCCAAAACACCTTTGCATTCATTTTTTGGTGTGACTGAATTTCTAGTTATAAACAATCTCTCCCTACTTTTTGACTACAGTTTAAAATTTGTCTCTGGTTAAGCGCTCCTTGTTTAGGTTATCAAACTTTCCCATACTGTTTCCTGATTACAATTGAAATTGAACCATCAGTGGTGTGCTGGGGAGGCAGCATTAAGAAGAAAGACACCTCACGCCTGGACAAACTGGTGAGGAAGGCAGGCTCTATTGTTGGCATGGAGCTAGACAGTTTGACATCTGTGGCAGAGCGACGGGCGCTCAGCAGGCTCCTATCAATTATGAAAAATCCACTGCATCCACTAAACAGTATCATCTCTAGACAGAGGAGCAGCTTCAGCGACAGACTGCTGTCACTGTCCTGCTCCACTGACAGACTGAGGAGATCGTTCCCCCCCCAAACTATGCGACTCTTCAGTTCCACCCAGGTGGGTAAACGTTAACATTATATAAAGTTATTGTCTGTTTTTTACCTGGATTATTATCAATCTTTAATTTAATATTGTTTTTTGTATCAGTAAGGTGCTGCTGGAGTATGTTAATTTCCCCTTGGGATTAATAAAGTATCTATCTATCTATCTATCTATCTATCTATCTATCTATCTATCTATCTATCTATCTATCTATCTATCTATCTATCTATCTATCTATCTATCTATCTATCTATCTATCTATCTATCTATCTATCTATCTATCTATCTAAGTGCTATTTCCCTAACCTTCCGTCTTTCTGGTTCTAAACCCTCGTTTAAAGCTTTTGTCTTAGTGACATCTCCTGCTTCCAAATTCTCTGAAACGCTGCTGCCACCTTATGCAGTCAGTATAATAAGTATTTGAGCCTTCCCGTGGATATTCTGAAATTTTTACATCATTGCTTCTTATCAAAGTTGTCCCAGCTCCTCTTTCAAGTCCACATATTTCTATGAACAGAGATGGCAGTGATAACCGCATTCAAGGCAACAGCTACAATCTTTCATTTTTGATTTCCCTCTCTTGCCGTCATGAGCTGATGAGTTTGCACACATACTCTACCAAAGCTGGTTTACAAATTAGCAGCGGCCAAGTTGTTTATGTTCATGGTGGTTGTTGTGATGTGAAATTTTGCATACAAGTTGATAAATATTTTGTATGTCTTTATTTGTAACTTTGGCAAAGCAATGTAATATTAGTATTTCATTAGTAAGTAGCATTCATGTTTACCCCCCTAGGACTAAGTCAGGATAGTGAATTTTACGACAGGGTTGGGGGAAGTGCGTCAAACAAGTTTGGTGAATATTTCTCTGCTGGAGTTTCTCAGTCAACCCCACAGGAAAGCCAGACTGCCTAATTGCCAAGTTTTACCTTACCATATGGTTTGGAGGGCAGGTGTGAAGGTGTTCTGTCCCCCATTGGTCTGAAGTATGGCTGTTTGGAACTGGCTTGTATCAGAAGCCTTTTAAGTATCATGACACCCTATTGGCTCTAGAGGTTGGACAGGAAACCTATAAATTTCCTTGCTTTACCCAGCTCTCTCTTTCTTACCAAACTGATGAAAGACCATCTCACACACCATGAATTGAAAAAGGACAACACAACACATTGAAGTGCACAGCACAGCAGCCATATTGAGACAGGCATGTGGCCTGTTCTGAAGAAAGCTGACCACAAATGAGGACTTAACTAGAGACATTTTAAGTAACTAACAAGTCTGTGTGCCGCCTGAAATTACACATCAACATTTATCAGGTTGTCTGGTTGCCAATATTCAAATGTACTTTGCATATTGTTATTATGTATGATTATTATTCGTAATACATTATTTAAATTGTAACTTAACTCCTGCTTGTCTTGTACTACACCTAATTTCCTGAGGTTATAGATGTAGAAGGGAAGGTGGGGAGAAGTTATATGGTACAATACCTTATAAACAGTGGTAAGTCTGTGAGATTTGAGGCATTCTGACAAAGGCTACATATTAATAATACAAATATCACTCTTCCAAGACAAAACAGTGGTGTAATAGGTTGCAGCTGTCTGTTTGTTAATTTTGCACATGAGGCCCACATTCAGAATAGATGTCTGTAAACATTAATATTGGATTTTTGTCACATGAAAAAATTAATTTGCACAGACAGAGAAAAATTTGCATACATTATTACAAACTTAAAAAAATAAGCCAATGTCACATTACGGAACTTCTAGTTCCTACTTGACAACAACAGTTACCAATCTTGTTGCCTGAGTATGTCAATTTGCATGACTACAAGTCACTGGGGATGTCAGATTATGCGACTGTATGACAACTTTCAAGTAGTTTCACATTTCCAAAGTATTGCAAGCTCTCCCCTTTTGCTGACAGTCAATAACGTGCTGCCTGACAGAGCTGGTGCCCATATGAAGGCTTTACAGGTACGATGAGTTCAACTGCAAATTTAAAAAAACTTAATAATTCGTACTGAGAAGAATTTATATTGATAGCTTTTGTATCTGAGGGCCTCTTGATATACAATATTTTTGGTTTTGCTATCAGGGGCGAGAATGTAGCTGTGATCCCCTTGCCATAAATGTAAAAAGTTGGCAAGGTATCTCAAGGTAACGTCCAATGTTGCCACTGTAACTGATCATGTTCAGCTCTGACGGGAGAGTGTCACCCAATCGGGGATAAGAGCATCTCTACCAATGAGCAGATGCCTCTAAAATACATGTAGGTGTGATCTCTCTCTCAAAAATGTCAAACGTTACCCTTCAAGAATCTCTAGATGATAATGTCTGCTGAATAAAGAGGTATCACTAGCTAAGCAGAGGCAAGGTACGCTCCAACACGCGGCGAGAGGTAGAGTGACTCAGATGGAGGCTGGAACGTAAGTGAGGAGGGCCCCGCCTGGCTCCCTACTCCTGACGTCCCGCCTCTCCCTTCCCTCGGCCCGCTGCCTGACTGTTGGATTTGTGTGGATAAATCAGTGCCGCAACCGAACTATAATACTTAGCACGATGAGAGAAGTCGTAAAATCAACCGGAATGTTCAAGCAAATTATAGAAAAAAATCCAATCTACATCCGTTAAGTAGCTCTCTCGTGAAAAGCAGACAGACATAGTGACAGACAGACAGACATTGGATTTTATATAGAGAGAGATATGAAAAAACATGCATCTTTAATAAAAATGTATTTTTTAAAACTACCTTAGGCCAGCATGTTATCTGCTCTGGCCTCATTGGTGGTACCAGATGACTTACGATCTCATGGAGAACCAGTGGCTTCACAGATGGTGTTAAAGTCAATTTTGAAGTTTGCCCTGTGGCGTTCATGAATTCCCAGATGTGAATTTCCTTTGCCAACCCGGTGATGCATGCGTGTAACCTGTTCTTCCACTCTGTGGTGCCAAGCAGCCGATTCATGCCTTTATCACTTGCTGGGCTGTTAACTGATGCGTTATTTGCTGGCACAGCTGCGAGTCACGGTGCGTTCAAAATTTAACGGTGTGAATTCTGACACGGCCGCATTAATCATGTGTCACATTGGCTTACTGTCATTGCAGTCGGCATTTGAATTTTTTCTGTAGGCATATCTGAGCTGAATTCATCAGAGCAGAGGTCTGCTGTCCCACTCGACATTTCCATTTTAAACATTCTCAGTATAATGGAGAGCAAAGATCTTGCAGTACTGGACTTTCCATAGCTAATTGCAGTATTTTTGCACTCTTTTCTTCACAGCAAACATTCTAATTGTTTTTCTATTTTATTTTCATTTTGAAATGCTTTCAGATATCATCTGAAAATGGAGTATGATATACATGTGTGTAGGAGTGACATGATGGCATAAAATTATCATCTTGTTGCTGTATTTGTAGCTAGTTCCATTAGTTGGGGGGGGCATACTGTCATAGTGCTTAGCATAACAGGAACAATTCCTGACTTGGTGACTACGGCGAGTATGAATGGCCTCTCTTTATTTGTTTACTTTTTTCATGCTGTACTGTCGGTTACCTCGCACATCTCAGGACTTGAGTGTTAGGCTAACCGGGGTCTCTAAATTGGCCCACGATGAGACGTTTGAGGCGTGTGCCTTGTGATGGACTGGTGTCCTGTCCGAGGTTGCTTCCTCCGTTGGCGCTGGCATTATGGAGTCAGGTCCTGCCCTGACTTTAGTTTGGATTTGAGAATTATATGCTGTGCTATTTATGTGTGTTGTGATAGTGAGACATAGCCCAACATACAGTAGATCTGAGAAATATATCTATTACTACTATAATTTTTTATCATTATACTGACTGAGTATGTCAAGCCAAACAAAGTATATTTCAAAACCACAAACGTACTTAATATATGAGTCAGAGTGTTAGTCATTTGAGTTGCTCCCATATACCCACTAAGCACATATGGCTTTTCTTTCTCTTTTTATTTATCCTTCCTCCACAACCTTATTTCACATGCCAAACTCTGGTTAGTCTTGAACCATTCTTGTTTAAATATAATAGAACCCTCATGTACAGCCAACTTGTAAAATATAATTCAGGATCTTAAAGAAGTCGTCCCTACGCCAGCGACAGATAGCCCGAGTGTGTTCTTGCCATGCATTCTACCAACACGTCACTGTCACAGGCCTACTTTTAACATACAGTCTATGAGAGAGCTAGCCTTTCTGGTGGAAATCCATGCAATGATTCAGATTATTGAAATTAACTTTAATCTAATTTACATGAAAAAATAATTCCATGAAATTAACAAAAAGGTAAAATGTGAAGTTAACATTAAAAAGTGAGAGCATATAACTAACATCAAAAAGTGATTATATGAATTTAACAAAAAGTAAAAGTGTGAAACTAACATTAAAAATGTGAAAGTATGAAATTAGCATCAAAAAGTGATTATGTGAAATTAACAAAATGCTAAAGCCTGAAATTAACATTATAAAAGTGAAGGCATGAAATCAGCATTAAAAAGTTACAGCGTAATATCAACATTAAATAGTGAAAGAATGAAATTAACATTAAAAAGTGAAATTAACTAAACATCGAACGTGTGGAATTAACATTAAAAAGTGATAGCTTGAAATTAAAAAAAAAAATGCTAAAGCCTGAAATTAACATTAAAAAAGAAGAGCTTGAAATTAATGTTAAAAAGTGAAAGAATGAAATTTATTTTAAAAATCCAGAGTTTGGAATTAGCTTTAAAAAATGAGAGAGTGAAATTATTATTGAAAAGTGAGAGCGTGAAATTGCCTTTAAAAATCAACAGCATTTAATTAACATTGAAAAGTGATTATGTGAAATTAACGAAAAGTTGAATCATGAAGTTAACATTAAAAAGTGACAGCGTAGAAATAACATCCAACAGTGATTCCGTGAAATGAGCAAAACGCTAAAGCCTGAAATTAATATTAAAAAGTGATAGCATGAAATTATCATTAAAAAGTTAAGAACGTACAATTAACATGAAAAAGTGAGAACGTGAAATTAACTAAACATCCAGAGCATGGAATTAACCTTAAAAATCGAGAGAGTGAAATTGAAAAAATGTTGAATTATGAAATTAACATTAAAAAAGTGAAAGCATTAAATTAACAGTAAAAGGAAGAGTGCAAAATTAACATTAAAAAGTGATTATGTGAAATTAACAAAATGCTAAAGCCTGAAATTAACATTAAAAAACAAATTAACGTTAAAAAGAGAGAGTGTGAAATTTACTTTAAAATTCCAATGTGTGGAATTAAATTTAAAAAGTGATAATGTGAAATTAACAAAATGTCAAAGCCTGAAATTAACATTAATAATTGGGAGTGTGCTCCCCTCGACTTTCTCGTATACTGAGATAGAGGAAAAGGTCATCAGAACCATTTAAAATGGCACAATATTTCTCAAATATCAAATGTCTTTGTTTCTTATCATAACTAATTGAGAATTTCGATACACAATCATTTATCTCTATTTATAATCAAACTTTATATTGAAATGATATTTTCGCACTTAGGGAGGTCGAAAACAGTGGTGGAATTTTTTCATGATTACATGTGCATTACGTAGATTATGTGCAAAGTAAAAAGAGTAAAGCAACATCGTGGGAAAGGCAGAGACAACATGGCACATCTTTAGAACGTTCAAGCAAAGCAAAAAAAAAAGGGGGTGCAGGATTTGCACTCAGTCAGCTGGAACTGCCTGATGGTCAAAACATCATTACAGTACTCATGTCTTACTGTATATTCTACACATAAGTAACAATAACTACAGTCGTTACGTGAATGGATTTTGCATGTTCACATTACGAGAAAAATGCATCCGCCTCTTCCCTTCGTTCATTGGTCAAGAATCTTGTCTTTAATTCAAAACCACAATCTCGTGTGGAGGGTATCCGTCAATAAGGGCGCGCACATAAAGGCGACCTTCAAAAGGGCGACCTCAATTGGGCGCCGAATAACTGCGCGCATAAATAAAGGAGTGCTTCAAAAGGGTGACGTCAATTGGGCGCAGCGAATAAAGGCAAACGCAACAAAATTACAGAAAATTTATTAGATAAAGGCAATGATTGAACGTATAAAAAGGTGAAAGCAAGAATATTAAAACATTCAATTAATTAATGCATGAACTTCTAACGAACTACTTCTAACGAACTATTACTAAAGCTCTCTATATTTCGTTGTTTTCAAAGTTACAGAAAATTCGATTAAGGCAATGACTGAATATATTTTGTTGTTTTCAGAATTACAGAAAATTAGATTAAGGCAATGACTGACTGTATAAAAAGGTGAAAGCAAGTTACACTTGAAGCTGTAGATTATGTGCAATGCCACGTAGATATTCGAGATGCGGTCTATTAGCATAATCAAGGAAAATTAATTTAATTCGCTCCGAAGGTCATCCTTTTGAAGCGCTCCTTTATTTGCGCACGCATTTATTCGGCGCTCAATTGAGGTCGTCCTTTTGAAGATCGCTTTTATTTATGTGCGCTTTTATTCTCCGTGCCCAATTGAGGTCGCCCTTTTGAAGGTCGCCTTTTTGTGCGCGCCCTTATTGAATAGAACCCATGTGGAGGGGTTCCTATTTGTGGACTATTTTAATTTTCCAGAGTAATTTATATAGCAAGAAATACATGAGTTTTGCACATTGTGAACTTGCAACTGGATGGCTTGACTTGTGGATTATGTGACACAGGTAACGTGACATTGTTTCCTGGAATAGCGTGACACACAAAAAAAGTAGCCCACAAATCCTGAATTGCACTGTGACATGGCTTTCATGACATGCTCATCTGTTCTGACAATGGCCACCCTGACTTATGAGCTGATAATATGATATGATCTGCAATGATGGCCTCTGGGGTTTTAATGGAAGGGTTTCTTGGTTTTTGTGCATTACTCATAAAACCAGTAGTACTCCATTTTTTCATCATTTTCTGAATTGTGCATTTTACAGGAGTATTCATAATGGAATATCCTTCCAAGAATCCCTAACATATCAACTTCTTCTGAAGTTCGAACATTCAGCTTCACAATCAAAATACGCTGTCCCAACACATAGGCAGGCCTCCTCTCTGGCTTGCACGTATATAAAGATTTACTTCTACCTTCAACTGAATACATTTCTTTTATTCATTTCATTGTCACGCCTGAACAACACAGGTCCATAGTGCAGATTATGTATGGATGTGGTTAATGGGAAAGTTCCAATGCTGAAGTTAGCTGGATGATGTCCCATTACCAATTTGCTGTATCCAAGTCTGATGGAGACGGGGTGACCTGAAAGTCAATTACAACGGCATTGTGAGATGGAATGGAAGAGTCCAGTTGTGCAACGTGTCTGAAAGGTTAGAACCGGCGACGGATGATAATATCTTTAATCGGTTTCAGGAGTTCAGAGTTCCCCTCAAAGTCATACAAGTAAAGCCGGAGGATCTGGCATTGGCATCACAAGTGGAAAGACTCAAGCATTTGTATGTCAGAAGTCAGCGTGGTCCAGGTCTCCGAGCTGTAGAGCAGGATTTGCAGAATGCAGGTTTGACATATTCTGGCCTTGCTGATGATTTGAATGTTCTGCTAGTGCCAGACTTTTTGTAGTGCCCTCATGGCAAAGGCAGCAAAGCCAAATGTGTGTTTGATTTATGAAGCACACTTGCCATCAGAACTCTGTACACTTCTCAGGTATTTGAACTCATGTATTCTCTGGTATTTGAACCTCACTGACCCTTGGCAATGATGTCACCTGTGTTGTTACCAATCCCTAATCTCTGCAGTTTTGTTTTCTGCTTTGACACAAGATGCCTCTGATTCAAATTTTTCATGTGATATCTGGCAGTGCATCCAGGAAAGCAATGCCATCCATAAAATCAAGATGGGTAAAGTACCATTATTCTGGATGGAGAGCTCACAAATCCAGTCTTTGGCCCTGTCAAAGAGTGCAGGAACCAGGATGACTCCAGAGGAGGTCCCAAAATGCTGGTAGAGGCTTACAGTAATCCTGACCTTGGCAGTGGTTCCTTCCTGGAGATCCCTGATGACTACTGTCGGAATATATTTGCAGCTGCTAAACCAAAGCAGGGTTTTTTTTACTGTATGAGGGGTTACCTTTTTTATGTGCCACCTTGTGCCATCCCATTTGTGCAAAGTACTGAACATCAGAGGTGCCAAGAAGCAAATCTTTTCTAAGGAATGGAGTGAGCCCCTGCTCTAAATGGCTGTCCCTGCAGCAAAGCAGTCATCGGGGAGTTTGTATTAAAACCATAACAGCAATAGCAGTATGACATTTTGTCAAATGGAGTCAACAATCTCGGATGAGGCATTAGTCGTTGAAATGCTTCATAGCTCCGACCAAAGACGCTTAGGGCTAAAGGAAGACTCCGGATGCCTGGCTTCTTTCTTTATTTTATTGCTAATTCTTTTGCCCATTTTTCTTTATTGGAGCAACAAAATGTAATAAGAGCGAAAAGCATCCTGTTTGCGCTTGTTTAACTACTCATGGACAGAAAGAACATAGATGCGCTTTTATACTTTGATGTCTCTAATTTTTTTCTAAGGAGATTAAGCAGCCTTGTTCATTGATTTATATTTAAACGCTGTCATTTCTTCCTGATATTGCAATGTCTGACTGTCGCTTAGGGTTTTGATATTTCTGTCAAGCATTGGTGGGTCAGTGCTGGGAGAGCGCACAGCTCTTAAGGTGCCTCACAGGGGGCAGTGCTTATGTTCAGGCTTTGGGGGGCACTAGATGGGATCTAGATGGCCCATAATGTTGGCTTTTGGGGATAAGCTTATCTTTCCCATTTTTTATCTTTAAGGATATAACACCAGGTGTTCCTAGTGGGGTGGCCTGTGCCCTGCCCGGGGTTTGTTTCCTGCCTTGCGCCCTGTGTTGGCTGGGATTGGCTCCAGCAGACCCCCGTGACCCTGTAGTTAGGATATAGCGGGTTGGATAATGGATGGATGGATGGATGGATGGATGGATGTTACTAGTGGTTGGCAGTTAGAGGTTATCATTTACTCTGCGGATACAAGCATTTTCTTTTTCGACATTAGAAATGCCAAAAGATCAGTACTGTACTATCATCAATTAATTGTACAAACTGGAACTTTTGTGAGTGGGACCTCAAAGTCTGAGGGTGTCCAGAGATTGAAAGGATGAGGGGCTATTGAGTAGCTGTGTACAAAAGAAAAGGCCGATGTTAATAATGTCAAATGAGAGCTGACCATTTGGACACTGAAGGAATGGCTGCTAAAAATGGGGCTTTGCAGTCATATGTGAATAATAAATTAAAATACAATTAATTGTACACACACTAATAAAACACAAAAGTTTTATTTTTGTTTTTTCACTTGTGAGCAACGTCTTCCCTATTCCCATAAGTACACAACATAACCCCAGCACAGCACAGCAATACTTTATTTTCTTTCTCCTTTGTCTTTCTCCTCCACTTCTCCTCGGCAACCTTTGTCTCCCTCCTCCCGACTCTGGCTCACCGAGTTGTCTCTGCTGGCCCCTTATATAAGCCATAAGCCATAAGTGCTCCAGGTGCTCATTGCTCCACTTCCAGCTGCACTTCTCGGGTGTAGTGGGAGAACCACCCACACGGCTCAGGAACAGCTGCATCCCGGGAGAGATACTGTTCTGGAAAGGCTGGCTCCCCCGATCCTCCAAGCTTGGAGGTATCCCGGCCGGGCAAGGGTCCCAGCCATCCGCCACACAGTAATATCCATTTTCAATATTAAGAAATATCTTAATCAATTTACTTCTGCCCTCATTTGAAAAAGTAGCAATTTCTGTCCAAAACATGAGCATGGTGGGTGATTCTAATATTTTTGACACTGGTATTCTATTTCTATGTGCCTGCCTCCATTGACGGTTTAGACCTATGCCACATATCTTCACTTTATTTAAAAGGAAAGATGCACAACAACCATCTCTCACCCCTTCACCACCTAACAGCTAATATGTGGTGAATGCACTGGCGTGAAAATGGCTGCCATCGCATCATCCAGCTGCGTGCTGCACATTAGTGGTGCTTGAAGTAGTTCCCCACTCCCTATGAAAAAGTGATCTGAGTAGTGAGAAAAGTGCTATACAAATATAAATAATAATAATTATTATTATTATTATTATTGTTATTATTATTAACTCTGAATAGATGCCTAACTGTTTATTGCCACCACAGGGCTTTGGTGAATACATTAATGGTTGAACTGGAGCATCCAGCAGTCACTAAAATGTAGGCTTCATCCTCAAACAGGTCCCCATTACTCTTTAAATCATTTAGGATGCATATTCTCTGAGATTGTAGCCGAACCCACCTGGTCCTTGTAATCCCCTTCTACTGTCCAGTAGTACTACAGTTAATCCCAGATAATGTTCCTCATGGCTGCATTTAACTCTGTCAGATCCAGCCTTTCAGTCATTGGCTGCTCTTATCTTTCATTGGATATAAGAACATGGGTCTAGGGTCACTGTGCTTGTCATTGTGTACCTCATTTACAGTAGTGTTTGTGCATATTGGGCTTAGTGATGCCATAGGACTGGCCCTTTATGGATGAATGCATTTATATGAATCAGTGTTACTTCAAGCCTTGCACCCAGTGCTGGCAAGATAGTCTTGGGCTCTCGTGTGACCCCTTTGTGACACATATGAATCTTTGCTCAAATCAAATCAAATTTTATTTGTCACATACTCATTATACAAGGGGGAGTCAAGCTAGAGTTAAAAAATGGGATTTATTAGAAAATGAAACAAACCTTAACAAAGCTGATAATGTCATTTCTCAATGTAGTCTTCATTCAGCAGAATAAAAGCTTTTGTCTTGTCCTCGCCACCACTCGTGCACCTGAGTTATTGTCAAACACTATATGCTGAGGGGTACTACAGTCACTAGTCCAAGTTACTGTGAGTTGTTGGACATCAATGTGAGGCCTGCTATTCGATCCAAATCTTTTGCTGTAAGACAATGCCCGCCCGCCCACACACTGCTAAGAACACCAAGGCTTGTCTGGAGAAACTGAAGTTTGAGGTACAGTATTGCCACATCCTCCTTATTCGCCAGATTTGGCACTGTGTGATTGCCATCTTTTTGGACCACTAAAAAACACCTGGGTGTTTGTTGATTCAAGACAGATGATGACATGAAGAAAGCGGTGTACGAGTGGTGGCAAGGACAAGACAAAACCTTTTATTCTGCTGGAATCCCGGGCACTTCCAGGCAGGTGGCGCAAGTGCGTTGAGAAGGGTGGAGACTACATTGAGAAATGACATTATCAGTTTTGTTAAGGTTCATTCCATTTTCTAACTTTAGCTTGACTTCCCCTCATATATACCATACAATATATAGTGAATGCTTAGTTAATCAACTGCAATGACTGTGACTTCAAAATGAATATAAAAGGATAATAGCAGTAATACATGACTTTATAAATATTAAAAATAATTAGTAGAATTCTCAATATGTTATAAATAACAACTAAATAAGTAACTTAATTGATTTCATGTATGAGAATTAACAATAGGGCATCACATATTTCTAGACACTTTCCTTTTTCAAGATGCTCAAAAGCTCCTCAGACTCTCTGAGGTGGTCCTCAAGCAGCGTTAGCATATACCTGACTGCAACAATGAAAAGAGACCATTGTTGGGTTGGCTGGTATCATTGATAATTTTCAACATCACTTGGTGTAGATGTCCTTGAAGTTAGAGAGTGTACACCCAGGGATGCTTCCAGCTGACCACACTACTTTCTGCAGAGCCTTTGTGCTCCTCCTGTGTGTTGTTCTCAAGCATACTTCCTGTCAGGATACTTTCAATGGTTGATGTGTAGAAGTTCTTTAGTAATGGGGCATGCACCCTGAAATCCCAGAGGCATCAGAGGTGGTGGAGATGTTGTTCTGGTGCTTTCTTTACCAAGATGTCGGTGTGTTTAGAGCAGTCCACTGTGATATGGACGCTGGGGTATGTGAAACTGTCCCATCTCTTCACCTGAGCGTTGTTAATTCTGAGGAGTGGTAGTTCTCCCAAAGTTCAGAGTTATCTCCTTTGTCTTGCTAGTTTTTAGAAGTAGACTATTGTCCTTACACCAGTGTGACAGACTCTCCACGTCATCCACAGCTCCTAGTTGTTAGATATCAGGCCCACCACAGCTGTGTCATGAGCTTCACATCTTTATGTTTGGGTGCATCACCCTTTGGCTGTGATTCTCTCAGATTATCACAGCTCCTTATTTCTTTATATCACTTTTAGTTGACAGGAGTACATAGCCTGATTTTTCAGAAGAACATAACTATAACTAGTGTAACCAGACATTCTCTAGTTTCTGGGACAGTCATATATTTATGCATTGTGTCCTTTTTAATATTTGGAATATAACAGAAGGCACTTTCCAGCCGCAAAAACTTTTTTTCCAGGAGCCAGGTAGAGACTCAGGAACTTTTGTAACATTCCCATCTCAGGAACTTGGGCCATTTGTAGTTACTGACAGGGAGATCCTGGTACCTTTTTTTAGCTCCTACTCCAGGGTATGAACTTTTCATTCAACCAGGATCTGTCGTGGGGGAGGCTTGGGTGAGGAAATGTGTTAAACAGTTGACCATAAACACTGGTGCCATTTTACATATCTGTTAGCAGTTTGGACTTTGAAGAGTTATCAGTAAATACAGTACAGTCGCACTTCGCGTCTCATTACTCTTCATAGCTGCCTCCCTGGTGCGTTGTGCCATGCGTCACATCGAAGCAACAGACTCCCCTGCGCAGCCAGAATTGCTTCTAAGCAGTAAGGTGTGGGAGTCCCCTGTGAACTCCCGATCACACTGCACTTCGCACCGCATCACTCCTCATAGCCTCCTAATTACTGTGCCTCACCATTCACCGCATTGAAGCAATAATCTCCCTCGTCAAGTTGCATTTGCTTCGAAGCAGTAAGGTGGAGGGATCCTCACCTTATTGCTTTGAAGCTAAAATGTTTACATGACAACACAAGAAAGTGGTCAGGGACCCCAATTGGCCCAGAACCTTCCTCATATAGCAACTCATTAATTCCTGAAAACAAAGTTTATGCATTTGAAAAACGCCTAAAATGTCCCATTTTTTACAGACTGGTCATTTCAATTATATGTGCTCTAAACTCCTTATTCTTCGATTTAATATACATTATGTCTAACAATGTGCACAAAACTGTAAGATTAACTCCACTCCAAGTCGCTTGATTAGTAGGTTGTATCCCGTTTTGGGACTGTGAAAATCTGGTCAGCCTAACTTCAATCCTTGGTCTTTTGTTATTATACCACCACATTCTTAGTCAGTGTCATCTTCACTGTCCTACCTTTTAATGAGCATACTTTAGAGCTTGCCGATGACTCACTTCATTCATGCAGTGTTAGTTTGAATCATCCGAAAATTCACTTTTTTTTTCAGTGCCATCTGCTTTGTCGTCATTACCATTAAAGCATCTATAAGATTGCATGTACAATACAAGGCAAGTGTTGCGTGACATTCTCTATTTGTGAAAGCTAAATTAATAACAGAATTTGAAGTCTGCTGCTTCTCCTCATGTTCATATTTATTTTCCCAGCGTGCCCTGTTTTCCACCTATATCCCAAAGATTAATCATATGGTGACTCTGCTTTGGAACTTGAATGTGACTGGTGGCATAACTGTGCCCTGAGATGATATGGCATCCCAACTAGGCTTTGGTTGCTACTTTGAGTTTGAAGTTGCAAGGACAGAATATGACTCCATCTGTGCTGTAATGGGAAATGAATAGCAATATACAATGTACATCACCAGTTTCAGGTGTGTTTTCTTAGCTATAAAATGGTGGATAACTTTCTGGATTGCTGTCCCATTTAGGTTTGGTTCATTCCTTCTTATCACCACTACCTTGAGATAGACTGTAGTTTAGGAAAATGAACAGATGAAGGTTTGACTTTGTCTTTATTAATTAACGATTCAGTAAGTCCAATTCTGATATACTGCAAGGTGGCACTCAGGTTATCACTGCTGCTTCAGGACTTCATGGCCCTTGGTTCACCTCTCAGCCTTATAATTGTCCATGTGGACTCTGCTTAATGTCAGGGCAGCTAAGCTAATAACCTGCTTCTGTGAATATTATCAGCTTGGTGAGTATCACACCCAGCTGAAAAATCAGGAGTGGTTTCCCCTAGACTTTTTCATATACTCAGATATGGGGATGGATGTTTGAGGAGTAAACCGCAAGACAATGATTATATTTTTATGTTATGTACATTAAAGAACCATCAACAACAAATCAAATCAAATTAATAATATATTGAACAGTTATTATGAAAGTAATGTTGAATAAATCGGACTCTTCAGCTGCATGAATAAAAGCTAAAGTATCACTTCCGGTTAATGGAAATAGCCCAAAAGTTGATAGAAATCTACCTACAAGTATTCGTACCTAATACTTGTATGCAAAATTTGGTTGACCTAAGTGAAAGCGTACTCAAGTTATCATGTTTAAATACACACACACAGACATAATTTTTGGATGACTGCAATACTTTCCCAAAGAGAAAGTAAATCGGACTCAGGGAGGTCTAAAACGTTGAGATTCATCAAAATCTCGAGGTTGAATTTTTGGACGATTACAATACTTTCCCTATACTTTGCATACGAGAAAGTAAAAAGTAAGTACACCCTATGGAAATTGTTGACTTTTTTGATATATTTGAACAGGTGCAGTAAAGTTTAGATATTCATGCAAACAGAGCCTACAGGAAAAGGTGATACACTTAAACAAATGCCATTGTGTATTCATTCTCATGGTCTAAATCAAGGTTTCTCAAACTTTTTACTTTGTGCCACATGATAAAACTAAACCGTGAACAGCGGCGTACTAGTGCGTCATGGTGCACCGTTTGAGAAGCACTGGTCTAAATGAACAAAAATGCAGATTTGTCACGTGGAAAAAGTAAGCTCACCCCTACAGTTATCATCACTTTAGATCCGTTTAATTAGAATCAGATGTTCCAGATTAAGTACCAATGACTAGACCCTCCTTAGACAGTGTACATGTGGAGCCTGTCTTATTTAGGCCACAGATATCTAGATATTGGCGTTCTCTTTGCTATTGACATATTTAGTGTCATCATGCCAAGATCAAAAGAGCTCTCTAAGGCCCTTAGAAACAAGGTACTAGATGCCTATGTGTCTGGAAAATTTAAAAAGATTGCCAAATTATGTGAAATCTATCATTCCACTGTAAGGACAACCATCTACAAGTGTCACTCTGTAGATTACAAACAACTGCAACCTTACCCAGGACTGGCCGAGACAGAAAACTCAGCCCAAGAGCTCAATATTTGATATCAAAAGATCCCACCAAGAACACCAAAATTTCATTGCAGGATCTGCAGGTAACTCTTGCAAAAGTTGGTGTCAATGTGCATGCATCTGCAATCAGAAAGAGACTGCACAAATTTCACCAGGAAGAAGCCATTGCTGTCCAAAATGAACATTTCAGCAAGACCACAGTTTGCCACTAAAAATCTAGGCAAAGACCAGAGCTTTTGTAACAATGTGCTCAGGGCAGATGACACAGATGTTTGGCCACTGTAGCAGTAGACATGTTTGGCACAAACCAAAGACGGCATCTCGAGTGAAGAACCTCATATTCGTTGTGAAGCACGTTGGTGGAAATGTTACAGTTTGGGGTGAACTGTGAATTCTACATCATATCAAAGTGTGCTTGAGGAGAATGTGAGGCCATCAAGTTGAAGGTGAACCAGAAATTGATCTTTCTACACGAGAATGATTCAAAGCACAATAGCAAATCCACCAAGGAGTGGCTCAACATGAAGAAATGGAGAGCTATGGACTGGCCTAGTCAAAGCCCTGATTTGAATCCTATTAAAATATTGTAGGGGATTTGAAACAGGCAGTGCATGCAAGAAAATCCACAAACATCTTGCAATTTAAGAAATTTTGCACGGAGAGGAAATCAGAAATGTCACCTTGAAGAAGTCATGTCTGCTAAAGGGGGCAATAGCAATTTCCAAGGGTGGACTTATTTTTTTCCCAGTCTTAATATTTTTGTTAAGTAAATGGTATTTTTATTCAAGTGTATCACATTTATCTGTAGGCACTGTTTTCCTATTCAAATATGATGAAAAAGTCAACGATTTCCTTTTCACATGACAGTAACCTTTAGCCGTGTGGATGTATAGAAATGCTAATTTCTGTCTTATTTCCTTCATTTTTTTTGCATTATGGCAAAGCTACAAATGGCTGCAAGTAGTAATCCTGAGCTGGAATCCTACCTGGATTCCTGTCACTAATTATATAAAAAAATAATAGGATTTGTGTGATTATTTCGAATCATGTGGCGAGCCCAAGGTGCTGTTAGCTTGCAGGGCCTAGTGGCGTCTTGAAATTTGGCTTCTATTTGACTTCAGTCTCAGAGCCATTACCCAATCGGCTTATTCCTGTTACACAAGTAAACCTTCCGTAATTGAAGGAATTATTGAAATGATTTACCGAGAAAGAGGATAGCATCAGGGGTGGAAAATACTGATTTTCATTTTCTTTTTTATTACTTTAAACAGAGACATGTTAAGTGTGGCCTTGAGCAGCCTCCAGCTTGCTTACTCTCATGTGACTTTGGCACACATAAGGCGTCTGTTCTTTATCTCTCTGTCCCTGGATGACACTAAGTCGGTGCAATCCCAAGAAGTCTTTTAGAATTAACAAGAGAACCTCATTCTTGTTTAATGAATGCAATTTATTCTTCGTGAGTATTTCTTAAATTTTATTTTATATAGTGCCTTTCATGAGAGACACAGACCCAAAATAATGCAGTGGTTATTTACCGTAATAAGTAAGCGTGTTTGCTCACAGTAAGGAATCCCAAAGTGTGATTTATAGCCATGTGCAGTCGGATTCCCAAGTGGTCTTTTTGGTTGCAGTGCCTTGTCCAGACTAATCCTTCATGATGCACATTCTGTTTCTCTAAATCAGCATTTAGCAATGTGACAGTCACTTCACCCTCATCTTGCTTCCCTGTCGTAAATCTCAGTGTAACTGTTTTTGGCAACTACAATTAAGACATTGTCATCCTGATATTTCAGGCCAAATGTCAAGATTTTTCTGAGCAGGGATAGTTGTTATTAATTCACCCATCACCGACTCCTCTTCCATACTTGCTTATTTTAATGCAGGGTTGTGGAAGGTCAAAGCCGATCCTAGCAGATTAAAGCACACGGCAGAAAAGAACCCTCCATATGCAGCGCGTGTGTTTTTGTGACCAGTGTGCTGCCTGTCTCCAAGGTCTGCTATTATCCTGCCCAGTGCCATCCCATTGATACAAGCAGTGCAGCACAGTGGCTAAGCCTTTGGACTTCAAGCCATGCAGTTTTGGGCTCAAATCCTGAACAAGTCACTACACTTACCTTTGCTCCATTTGGAAAAACAAAAGAAATTGAACCAATTGTATCACTCAAATTTTACTAGTCATTTTAGATAAAGGTGTTAGCCAAAATAATAATAATAATACCCTTGCTTGTCTCAGAGGTCTGCTATTGTCCTGCCCAGTGCCATCCCAATGATGTAGGTGGTGTAGCACAGTGGCTAAGCCTTTGGACTTCAAGCCCTGCAGTTTTGGGTTCAAATCCTGAGCAAGTCATTACACTTGGCTTTGCTCCATTTGGAAAAAGGAAAGAAATCAAACCAATTGTATCTCTCAAATGCAGGGCCGGATTTTCCTATAGGCTAACTAGGCTTCAGCCTAGGGCCTCAAGATCAAGAGGGGCCTACATTCAAATTGTTAGCAAAATTAAAATTACACTATTCTAGAAACAGTGAACACTAAAACACTGAACCGAAAATAAGGAGAAATTCTACGCATATGACTAATAAACAAACATAAAAATGTATTGGTTAAGATCAACGCGTATTACGTATTTTATTATCTCTCATGTAATTTACAAACTTAAAAATGGAAGGTGAAAGGGCCTCATAAGTGGAATAGCCTAGGGCCTCTTTTCATATAAATCCGACCCTGCTCAAATGTTATACATCATTTTGCATAAAGGCGTCAGCCAAAATAATAATAATAATACCCTTGCCTCTGGCAATCTCTTATTGGTTAGCCACCCCTCATATCACACATTGTTTTATCATGTGGTAACCCTGTTCTCCCTTTTATACTTCTTATAATGCAGATCTTAACAAAAGGTCTGAAATCCCATACACTTACCACACTGGCGGGTACTGTCGTTCGGCACTTTGCCCTTCCATTTTACATCTGTAACCCCAGGCAACTTGATAGAGCAAAAGAATGGGCAGGAGAAAAAAAACCTACCCTTTTAACTATGTATTATAGATAATAAGTTTAATTATAGCTAGTGCCATATAAAGCAAATAGTGCGTGGCTTTGCGAACCAAACCGTACAACCTGATAACGCAGATGTTTCAGGTGACAGATAAACCTGTGGTTACTCTCGATTCTTTCTGGTCAGCTCATCTCTGGTCAGCTCTAATCAGATCCTCATTTTGGTTTGCTGTATGGTGGTTATCATCATCATCTGGTCTTCTCTCTTCATGCCTTTCCATGCTTCCCACTTAACGTTGCTCTGCAGCTCTTGACACACACACATGCACATATGCACACCTCCTGGACACTTCCTGGGCCATTCACCAGCTCAGGCCCAACCCGCTCAAGTTCAGTTTTAATTCTTGTCATTGTTTTCTCCCATTTCAAAGAAATGTACAACGGCAGTTTCGGACATACAAGAAACTCATAAACTGGCCCAGGTACTCTTCTTAGCAATGAAACTCTGGTCAATTCTCTCCTTAACAAATGGCAAGAGGTCTTGTGTGATCTTTGAAGTTATAAATGTATAAGGACTGGCCCAAAAAGCTTCCTTGCATTATTTAAAGGCATTAATGAAAAAACGTTATTCTAGATATTATCCTCTAGTACACGTGTAGTGTTCTGACTGGGAATCAAAGCCAGCTGTTTGAAGTTGTAAGGCAACAAACACTGGCCACTGTGGTGACCCTCACTGAGTCATACATAAATGCATACACTTCTTAGACTCACTTAATCCAGTTCACTGAACCACCGCCTTTCAAGACAGCAATGGACATGAAGCAGAAACCTACTGGGCTTGAGGGGGCCACAGCCCATTGGAGATGCCAACTGGCAGTTTTACTGAAATATGGGTATATGCCGCTTAATGGCCACAATAAGTTCTGTAAAATAAGACATGCGCAGAGTAGAGATGCTGGGTATATTGGGAGAAGGATGCTAAGGATAGAGCTGCTAGGGAAGAGGAATAGAGGAAAGCCTAAGAGAAGGTTTATGGATGTGGTGAGAGAGGACATGCAGGTGATGGGTGTAACAGAGCAAGATGGAGAGGACAGAAAGATATGGAAGAAGATGATCTTCTGTGGCAACCCCTAACGGGAGCAGCCGAAGAAGACTTAGAAAAGCTACATGGAGTACAGTACTGTATCTGTTTCTTCTAAATGCAGAGATATAATGCTACAACACTCCAAGGATGCACAATATGCAAGATTGGGTGCTGCTGACTACGAGTCGAAGCATACACTGTTATACCGTAAATGTTTTATTTGTAATAAGGGAACATTCATATTAACATAATGACAGAAAGTACGGTACAGTACTGGCAGAGCAATCACTTTGTATGCAAGAGGCATGAGATACACATATTGTATTCACTATGTCTGATTCCAGTTTTATCTTTTAGCCAAGAGTAAGCCTTTTCTGTCTCCTAGGGATCTTGCGAGAGTTACTGCTCTCTCAGCTTGATTACTGCTGCTTGTTGTCTTCTGGGGTCAGTAAATCACTGATGCTTAGGATGCATTTGGTTCAAAATTCTGCTGCTCGTGTTTTGTTTGGGGCAAGAAAGATTTCCTCTATATTCCCGATTTTGGCCTCACTGCACTGGTTGCCAGTTAGCTTTAGAACTGATTTTAAAACATTGCTACTGGTTTTTAAATTTTTACATTAGCATGCTCCCTCCTATTTATCTGAATTGTGAGTTTTACATCACCATCCAGTGAACTTAGGTCTGGAGGGGCAGTTGTTTCTAGTGGTCCCCTGTACTCAGGGCCGGATTTTCCTATAGGCTAACTAGGCTTCAGCCTAGGGCCTCAAGATCAAGAGGGGCCTACATTCAAATTGTTAGCAAAATTAAAATTACACTATTCTAAAAACAGTGAACACTAAAACACTGAACCGAAAATAAGGAGAAATTCTACGCATATGACTAATAAACAAACATAAAAATGTATTGGTTAAGATCAACGCGTTCGGCTCATTGGGTCTGTTCGTTTGTATATACTAGATTGCACCAAAATATATCAATGTATTGAATATATTTAATTTAATTTGATAGAAAATATGATAATTTTTATTGCATATTTTATTTTCGTAGTCAAAGATTTTCATTATTTGAATTTTGTTTCTTTGTAAATGTTGTGTGTTATTTTTGATTAGTTATTGTTACAAGTACTATATATGGTGCTGAGAATAAATGTCCAAATAAGTGTTCTCGACTTTTTTTTATTTATTATCCGTGCCACATTTTTTATAAAGGTTAGTACCAATCACAACATGTTTCATTTAACATATTGATATATATCACAGTAATGATGTATTTTATTATCTCTCATGTAATTTACAAGCTTAAAAATGGAAGGTGAAAGGGCCTCATAAGTGGAATAGCCTAGGGCCTCTTTTCATATAAATCCGGCCCTGCTTGTACTAAGTGTTAAACTATGGGTGACGGAGCTTTTGCAGCTGCTGCATGATGTTAGTGGAATGCTTTACCGTACTACATTAAGGATGCCCCTTCAATTGATCTGTTATTTTTATTCTTTATCTTTTCATGATCTTCAGTGTTACTGGTAGTTCTGCTTTCTTACGCAGTAGTTTGTTTCACTTGGTTATATTGTGTTTTATGTATTTTATGTTTTATGTAAAGCACTTTGGCTATAGGGTGGCGCAGTGATACCACTGCGGGTTCGCTTCCTTGGTCCTCCCTGCATGGAGTTTGCACATTCTTTCCATGTCTGCATGGGTTTCCATCGGGTGCTCCAGTTTCCATAAGTTTCCTCCCACAGTCCAAAGACATGCAGGTTAGGTGCATTGGCGATCTTAAATTGTCCCTAGTTTGTGTGTGTGTGCCCTGTGGTGGGCTGGCGCCCTGCATGGGGATTTGTTCCTGCCTTGCGCACTGTGCTTGCTGGGATTGGCTCTAGTAGACCCCCGTGACCCTGTATTAGGACAATGACTGACTGACTTTGGCTATAGCATTACTAATGTATTAAATGTGCTCTATAAATAAATTGACATTGACTTTATTTATATCTGCTAGGTCCCGTTCTCTGATCTAAAGTTTATTATAGCCTTACTGGAGCACAGATGTATATGCTGTTGGGCGTTGCTCGAACGGACGTTATGCAGTGCATAGCTTTAGTACTATTTTGAGTGCAAGATATCCATCTCACAATCAACAACTCTTGCAAGTCCAAATTAATGTGAATGTATGACAAAACTGGCGCAGTGGTAGTTTAAAAATTGATGCGTGTAAAGAAACAATTCTTGCTTGCAGCTCGTCAACACACTCTAAGAACATGATAAAATATAATGTATTAAAGTACACAACTTTGTTTCAATCAAGAGAAAGTGCAAATATAGAAATGATTTGCACTGATGTCAGGAGCATTTTATTGGACTCTCCGTTTAAAGGACTGCTGAGGAGCTGTTAGTTTGCAGTACTATTGTACTTCTCATGCTGTTTTACTGTGTATGACTTGGCCATCGTTACTGTTACATTTACTTATTGCTATCCTGACAGGAGAAGCCACCTAATGGGTAACACTAATCACTAAAATCCATTTCCATCTTTGGACATTTGATGGGAAGTTAATAAATGTGTATCATTACACAACCCATACAGCTCTCAATTTAAATTTTTTTATTTTCTGTTTGTGAATGCTTCTACAACACATTGCGCCCCAAACATTTCTAATTCTGCATTCTGTGATAGGCGATTTCATCAAGGAGTTTATCCTAAGAACACCAGGACTGATAGGCCCCTTCCAGAGGCCTTAGCTGGCAGCACAAGTGTGTGCACACAGTGTCTTTGTTACGGCAATTTCACTTACACACACCCGTCACCTTTGGAAGGACTTACATTCACGCTGACTTCCAGGACTATTAAATCTCAATCGTTTCCTTGCATGATTTTTATGTGAATGATCAAGAGAAGCAATTCCTTAATCAAGGAAGTGCAAAGATTCCATTGTGTGACTTCCTGAGAATTATTCTCTTCAGTCCAATGTAATTTATTTATTTATTTTTAATTTGCATAGTTGTATAGCATAATTTTTGTAGACTCAAAGCTGGGTCACGGTTACCATTAGTGTACTTGCAGCAGTGTTGTGAGTTATTTTACCCTGTGTATTCAGAAGCATTTGCATGTTCCCCTGGAAATATAACATCCATCTATCAATTTTCGTAAGCTGCTTATCCAGGGCAGGGTTGCGGGACAGCTGGAGTTTCAACCAGCAGTCAAGGCAGGAGTAACACTTGGATAAGGCGGGCAGTCTATCGCATGGTGAAAACACACACACACAGTGGTCAATTTAGCATAGCCAATCCACCTACCCTTCATGTTTTTAGGCTGTGGGAGGAAACTCATGTGGTCACAATGAAAACATGCAAACTCCACGCTGGGCAGCTGTGATGCAAAGTCTCCGCTCCCTATATTGAGACAGTAGTTCTACCAGTGCATTACCATTCCACCCAAACTGTAACATATAATAACAAATTCAAATTTGCTTAATCCAATTCTGCAGTTCAGGCTTGCAAGGGGTCAACATCATCCTGGCATATTGGGTGCAAGAGGGGTCGCAAACCAGGGAAGGGCACCAGTCCATCTCCAATTCGCCTAACATGGTTGTCTTTGTAGGATGGTGTAAGAGAAAAACTGGTGTGCCCAGAGGAAACATAAGAAACTCCAAACAGATACAGGAAGAACATGCGAATGCCACAAAAACAAAGTCCACATCCTGGACATTAGATCCACGAGGCAGATATTCTAACAGTTTTCCCCCAACTCTGGTAGCAGTTTATTTCACAGAAACCTTTCATCTTTTGGTAGAAGAGGAGCATTAAGGAAATTCAATAATGCTTTATTTACCATATATATTCACAGATAAGTTCTCCCACAGATCAGTCAGGACTTGATTTTACCGTATAATTTCTGGTATTTTATAATGTTGGTCGTATAAGTTGAATGCGAAAAACTCACGCTATTGGTCCAAGAGATTACGATGTGCTAACGGCCACTTTAGAGAGTAACCACGGAGCACATGGCCTTTTATTTCTATGTATTGTGCCTATGTGACCACACGGTAATACCCAAGCTATTCCGAAATGACGTTTGCAGTGATTTGTGTTTTTTGTATCTCACACCCTCATACACCTTTATCGTCCCTTATCTATGATTGAGCGTTCGATCAGAAGAATATATGAAGCTGGTTTTAAATTAAACGTCGAAGTAGCAAAAGAAATTGGTAACTGCACTGCTGCAACAAAATTCGATGCGTCTGAGAAACTGGTGCGAGATTGGAGGAGGCAAGAAGATGTTAAAAAAAAATAAAAATTAAGTGTCGCATTTATGAACGGGCGTTTAAGTCAGGGTCTGATTTTATGACCGATTTCTCGGGTTTCAAGACCTGACTTATACGCGAGTATATACGGTTGTGTCTTTCTATATGAGCAGTGCGTAGTGACCAAAAGAATGAGAAGAAGTTCCTGTTCCTGTGTGACAGGATGAGGAAATCAGTGATACAGCAGCACCATGGAGTGAAACCAGGGCTTCAGATTTGTGTGAAGTCAGTTGATGTGGGTTTGGACGTGTGCTGAGGATGCCTCCTGAATGCCTGGCCCACTAGGAAAAGACTCTTGGGCATACTAGACAGATGAAATCTCCCTGCTGGCCTGGAAGAACCTGGGAATTGACCCAGATGAACTGGAGACCAGATTACAGATTAGTGTGGTGTGTTCAGCTTGATGTGTTACCACTGCAGACCCCAGGAGGGCAAGCAGATGAAAAATGACGTGAAGCCTTTCTGTGTTGAATACCATCCTGAGGTGCTTTACAGGCAGATGCAGTGTTTAGTTTATCTGTGGGCTGCTGGCAGATTAAGTAACCTGCTCCGGGTTACACAGTGAGTTAGTGATGGGGACTGGACTGAGAATCCATCATTTACACTTCATTACTGTAACCACCTGGCCACACAGC